>NC_058410.1:126761243-126778386 GCF_002201575.2 Neomonachus schauinslandi
CCCTCTTCAGGCATCCTAGTATAAGGCTGCTGTTGACCAGATGAGCTGTGTTATATGGGGGGAGAAAAGATCCTGTCTTTGTTGGGTTAAAAAAAATTTTCCAAAACTAATGAAAACTTAAGGAACCAAATGCTTATTATATGTGATTATCACAGTAAAGCATTGTTTTAGAATGTTGTTGACACAGGTCTTGGGACTGTGTGTTCATAAACATAGTGCTCTCATGGGTGGAAGAAAATTCCAATCTAGGTTATTTTTAGAGAAAATTGTAGTTCTTTGTTTCTCCTAAAATAGAAAGGATCATATTTTCAATGCCTTTGTGGCTGTATCATGTTAATGAGGATAGTAAAAATATGTGGTCTTAACTGGTTAGATACAGGACTCATACGAGAGGCAGGTGGCAAGCACACTCATGTTCCTTCCTAAAAGATTTAACACTTATTTGTTGATTATGCATTATATCCAGCACACTGCTAAGTGTGGACGGAATACAAAAAAGTATGTTACATAAGATACATGTATTTCCTTCCCACCAGGAGTTCCAATGAGCCACATACACAAAAGGGACAGTAAAGAATCAAAGGCAGTTTGGGATATGTGCCACCAAGGCGGTCACTGTGGCATTGTTCAGAAAACCGTCTGTTGGCCATATCACAGTCACTTTATCTCCAAGTCACATGACCACACTTCCCACATTCGTATTGTCTACATGTGGATTTCAACTCTGCATCTGTAGGAGTCTTTCCAACCTACATGTCTAATGAGATTTAATGTTTTGTGATAAAAGCTTCTGCAAGATAGTGATTTTTTTCCAAATAAATGCAAACTTGACCTTTCTGAACACTGCTGGAAATATGTCCTTCTGAACAGTCAAATTTCCTAGATAGCTATGGGTCCAGTCCATTGAGGGGATGGGGTGGGACACTGTCCACTTTGTTACCTTGAAAATGATGAACCACTTTTGATTCAGGCTTTCTGGTCAACTTCAATCCCATTTCAAATCAGCAAACATTTATTGAATGGTAGCTATGGGGGATACAAGAACTACTGAGTGAACCTCTACCCTTCCAGGGTCATAGATTAGTGATTCTCAAACCTGACTATCTATCAGAAACATCTGGCAAATTTCAAAAGTATACAGACCTGCTTAATATGATTCTCTGACAGTATGCCCCAGACATCTTTTTATTTTATTCAATTAATTAATTTTTTAAAAGATTTTAATTATTTGATAGAGAGTGAGCTTGAGTGGGGGTAGGAGCAGAGGGAGAAGCAGGCACCCCGCTGAGCAGGGAGCGCGATGTGGGACTCGATCTCAGGATCCTGAGATCGTGCCCTGAGCCCAAGGCAGATGTGTAACTGACTGAGCCACCCAGGTGCCCCAATTAATTTTTTTTTTTTTACTGTATGATCTCAATTATATTAGGCATCTAAAAACACCCTGAATTCATAACTCAGAGAATAAATTGGCCGTTGCCATAGGTATGGGAAATGGGAAGGGAAAATGGGTGAAAGTGGCCAAAATGTACAGGGAAGGGAAAATGGGTGAAGGTGGCCAAAATGTACAAACTTGCAGTTATAGGCTAAAGAAGTTCTGGGGATATAATATACAACATGGTGAATATAGTTAATACTATATTGTATATTTGAAAGCTGCTAAGAGAATAGATCTTCAAACTTCTTTTTTTTTTTTTTAAAGATTTTATTTATTTATTCATGAGAGACAGAGAGAGAGAGAGAGGCAGAGGGAGAAGCAGGCTCCCAAGGAGCAGAGAGCCTGATGCGGGACTCGATCTCAGGACCCTGGGATCATGACCTGAGCCGAAGGCAGACGCTTAACCATCTGAGCCACCCAGGCGCCCGATCTTCAAACTTCTTATGACAAGAAAAATAACTGTAGCTATATGCAGTGATGGATGTTAACCAAACTTATTTTGGCAATCATTTTGCAATTTATACATGTATCAAATCATTAAGCCATGTATCTAATGCTGTTATACAATATTATATGTCAATTACATCTGTTTAAAAATTTTTTATTTTTCATTATTATTTTGTTAATAAGCAACTTTTTAGATGATTCTAATGGACATATGGGGTCTGGACAAACAGACCAAAACAACAACAGTTTGATAAATATTGTAATAGAGGTATAAATAAAATCTAAGGAACGGCTGGAAAAGGAGATTCATTTCACATGGGAATACTGAAGGTCTCTTCTTGGAGAATGTAAGTGTGGAGTGGGGCCAGATGGCTGAAATTTTGGAGTTCCGATGTCTGCCCTTCATCACTTGTTTCCAGTTCTCTCTCCTATTAATCGGCTATTAACTGTCCCTCTTAGAGCTGCGAGTGCATGTCTACAGCAGCCCATTTTTAATGTAATAATGCTAAGCATCTGGGGCTAGGAAATTTAATTTCTAAGTTTGTTGGACTTGAATGTAAGTTAAGAATAAATAGGTTCCACTTCCCACTAAAGGAACTAGGATTTCTTGGAAAAATGGCTGACTCCAGATCTGGGGCAGGAAACGTATGTGATGAACCTAGGGCATCTTGTTATGCCAGCAAGCAAGGAAGCTATTAAGACTAATGGGGTCCTATCACAAGAACACAGATCCAACTTGAGGAACCTCCCCTGGGCCAAAGAGGGGGCTATTTGAATATCAGTAAGGATAATAACTGCAACAGATTGAAACAAATTAAATATATAAATATCCGAGGGCTCATAATGAGGCTTAAACACAAAGACAATAAAGGCAAAAGACCCCCCAAACCCAAAAGCCAAAAAGTCCCGAATCTCATTGGTGAATTGGAATTAGGGCACTATGAAAAACATCAAGTGCTTGTCCTCTACCGTTTCAGGGTAAACAAATTATTGTTATGGCAAGTTGGCCTTTTTTCTTTCTTTCTTTCTTTTTTTTTAAAGCAGATTTCCAGTTAATCAATGAGGAGGAAATTAGAAAAAAACACATTTTGAAACCCATAATGAGTCCAGGTAATAGTCATCAATGGATTGATGTATCTATCTGTCTATCTATCATCTATCTATCGAGTATCTCAGTTATCTGTTGACACGTGACAAACCACCATCATGTGGGTCAGCTGGGGTCACTAATGTGGCTATATTCTTTGGGGGACTCCATCAGGGCTGCAGCGTCTAAGATGGCCCCATTCACAAGGCAGGCCTTGGTGCTGACTGTCACCAAGGAGCCTTGGTTCTCCTCCAGTTGACCTCTCATCATTCATGGTCTGTCCTGAGCTTCTTCACATGGTGGTTGGCTTCCACAAGGGTGGAGGAAGAAGCTATCAAAGCTGACTGATCTCTTAAGGACTAAACCCTCAAGGGACACCATGTCACCTCTGCCACCTTCTTGGTTGAAGCAAATCACAAAGTCAGTCCAGATTCAGAGGAAGGGGAAATGGACCCCAGCTCTGATGGGAAGCACGGACTTCTCGGGAACAACTTACCAGTGTCGGTCCCATAGCCACAGTAGTTCATATCCCTTGCAAAATACATTTTGCTCCCCCCCAAATCTCTCCATCTTGGCATCTGCTGAAAGTCCACGGTTTTGTTAGCTAAACCGGGTCCTCAGCTGTAGCTCCTGTTGATCTGAGATCTATGGACTAGGAAGACAAGTTATCCCCCCTCTACACAGGGGACATACAATAGGGAGGCTGTGACTGGGCATAGCTGGTCAAAAGAGGAAAGAATGGGAAGCACATGGCAATCACTCTTCCATAGCAATTCTGAATCCAGACATATCTCACCATTTCCCACAATTCTGGGGCGAGACAGGGGAGGTGTGGCTGCCAGCGGCCTTTGGAAACAATATATCACAGATTCTAAAATCTTTAGATGAAAAGTTTGTGGAGAACTTGATGCTAGAGAGATGGGACTGGCACTGTATGAACCTAATAACCAGTCTCAGCAGTAGTCAAAGTAGGGCAAGCAGAATTATGAGCCTGATGATGTAGTACGAGAAGAAGCCCATGGTGTCACACCGTAACTATTCCTGTCCCGACATTGATCCTGAATCTCTTCGAACTCCTAGACCTGACAACTAATCTACAGGAAACACAAGAGCTAGAGGAACAAGTTAAATGACACAAAAAAGTAATGAGCCAAAGTCAAAATACTCAACATTCTACAGTATAAGTGACTTTGTTTCCTTAACAAATCAGTGGCAAGAAGAACAGGGAGGGGTTGTTAAAGAGTGAAAGAGAAAAGGCATCTTGAGGAAGTCCCAATAGTTCATTTTTGCTTTTGTTTCTCTTGCCTTTGTAGACGTGTCTAGCAAGAAGTTGCTGCGGCCGAGGTCAAAGAGGTTGCTGCCAAAGGACGCAAACACAGTGATTTGAGGGGGCATATGCACCCCAGTGTTTATTTTTTTAATTAAAAAAATTTTATTTAATTAATTTATTTATTTTATTTATAGATTTTAAAGATTTTATTTATTTATTTCAGAGAGAGAGAAAGCAAGAGAGAGTGAGCACCCAAGCGGCAGGGAGGGGAAAAGGAGAAGCAGACTCTCCTCTGAGCAGGGAGCCCGAGGTGAGGCTCCATCCCAGGACGCTGGGATCATGACCTGAGCCAAAGGCAGATGCTTAAATGACTGAGCCACCCAGGTGCCCCCACCCCAGTGTTTATAGCAGCAATGTCCAGAAAAGCCAAAATATCGAAAGAGCCCAGATGTCCATCGACAGATGAATGGATAAAGAAGATGTGGTCTATATATACAATGGAATATTCCTCAGTCATCAAAAAGAATGAAATCCTGCTATCTGCAACAACGTGGATGGAACTGGAGGGTATTATGCTAAGCAAAATAAGTCCATTAGATAAAGACTAATACCATATGATTTCACTCATGTGGAATTTAAGAAACAAAACAGGTGAATAGAGGAAGGGAAGGAAAAATAAAATATGAACATTGAGAGGGAGACAAACCATAAGAGACCCTTAACTCTAGGAAACAAACTGAGGGTTGCTGGAGGGGAGTTGAGTGGGGGGATGGGGTAATTGGGTGATGGGCATTAAGGAGGGCACTTGATGTAATGAGCACCGGGTGTTATGTGCAACTGATGAATCACTAAACACTACCTCTGAAATTAATTAAAAAAGAGAGAGAGAGAGAGAAGGCATAGCAATTAGTATTTATTATTGTAAAGTAGCACATGCTACTTTGTTTATTTTATTTTATTCAAATTTTAACATTCTAGTTAGTTAACATATAGTACAATATTGGTTTCAGGAGTAGAATTTAATGATTCATTGCTTACATCTAATACCCGGTGCTCATCACAAGTGCCCTCCTTCATGCCCATCCAGCCAATCCCCCACCCACTTTAAAACACATTACACATAGTTTCAAGAAGTCAAATAGTTCTACACAATTTACAATGAAAAAAAAAAAGCAAGTAGCTCTTTGCTTGACTCTTCCCTGCTTGGATTTTCTCTGGCCAGAGCTATCACTTCTACGTCTAGTAGTTCTTTCTCATAATATTTATTTCCATAGGTCAGAATATCTGTTTACCCTCTTTCTCTCTTATTTTCCAATTTTAGATATGACCCTATGGCCTCCCACTGAAGAGAGTGAGGATTTAGCTCTTACATCACCCTCCACACATACAAACTTGCCGCTCCTATTTTCCCAATCACTTCATTTTTTTTGTTAAATCAATATTCAGTGTTTGCACTGTGAGAACCAGGTAAATACTGGTCACAGCCCAGCCAAGTGGTGAGCTCAGAGTCTATTTTCTTTCTTGTGAAATGTTCTGATCTTTCAGATGTTAATAACTGTCTCATGTGGTCATCTCTTCATTTGCTTCATATCCTGGGGACCTGTGGCTGCAAACCTATACCGAGGCTGTGGAAGTCCAGAATATTCTAAACATACAAACACATCAGGTGTTTGATTCTTTTGTGTTCTTCTTTTCCGGAGAAATCCCTCCTGGGTATCTCTAGCCTCCAGTTCCAGAATGAACCGACCACTCCACAGAGCTTGCGTTCACCTCCTTGCTTTGCTAGATTCCTGGTTGCCTGGATCCCAGGCCTCTTTCCTGGTTTGCTCCCATATTTCAGTGGAGCACTCTCCTATAGTTTCTTGAGAGAGGGCATGTAGTGGGGAATAATGACTATTACAGTGGTGTTACGTGTACGAGAAAATGAAGAGCCAGGCCTGTCTTATCACAGGCTGGGTTCCCTGTGAAGCAGGTTCTGGGAAGGAGGTTAGGGAGCTAGAGATTCACTAGGACACTCTTGGGGGTCAGTAATTGGAAGGGAAGGAACCAGGATTGGGTGGAGGGAGAAGCTGAGCTGCAGTTCAGTCTCGGTGGGGCCTCCATGGCACTGCAGGTTGTTCTGGAGAGGAGCTGAGCCGTCGCATTGTCCCAAGTCGGAATGACGGTCCCAGGCCGTCATACGCCCACAGCAATCAGGCACTGGATTCCAGTGCCTCTAGGACGTGGCTGTGGTCTTGAGTGAGGACCTCTCTTCAGCCAAGGTAATCCCTGTGGGGGCTGGGAGCACCCACCGCAGTCCATCCCTGAGTTACTTGAATCCATTATCCTGTTTCAGGTCTGAGAGCAGTTTCTCTGGGATTCCAATGGGCCTCTTTTCCAGGGAAACTCAGAAGATGGAAATTAGTGGGATAACCTGCAGCTCTTACCATTGAAGCTGGTCTCACTCCCACGAGAGCTCCTACCCCACAGTCCAACAAACGGGCGGGAGAGACTACCAAGCACCAGTTGCACATCTGAGACTAGGGAAATGACCACTGGATGGGTCTGTGGAGCCAGCAGACCTACAGTGATCTGGGCCATGGTCAGGACTGCTGGCCCCCATATGTGTCCCACTGTAATAGGGGGTGGGGCATGATGCCACTTGGGGTCATCAGGTAGCAGTGTCAACTTGGATCCCGTAACGAACAGTATTGAAATGTTTGAGCATTTCCTTTCTCTAGTGACCAATCACCTGAGTTAATAGCTGTAGGTCCTTCTAGAGAAGAGCTAATAGACTCATTACTGTACACACTTCCTGTGGTATATGAGGTCTTCTTCCTGGGGCTCAGTTTTTCCTTTAATAAATGGGTTCTGGGTCTACAAATTGCCATAGGTCTAGAAACAAGGAAAGTAATAATGACCATCGGGGCCATCACTCTCAGCCTCTAACTCATCCATCCTTGATTTTGTAATTGCCCAGATGCAATAGTATCCTTCCTGGCTGCCCATCTATTCTGTCCCTTGGCGGGGGTGGGGGTGGGGGGGAGGGCGCGTGTTCTGTT
This sequence comes from Neomonachus schauinslandi, assembly GCF_002201575.2. NCBI lineage: Eukaryota > Metazoa > Chordata > Mammalia > Carnivora > Phocidae > Neomonachus > Neomonachus schauinslandi. The sequence continues at coordinate 126,768,524 of NC_058410.1, forward strand.
AACTATTTCCCGAGCTCCCCGTGGGTCAGGCCCCCTGGCTGCCCCTCTGATCTGGGCACTCGTGATAATTGCCTCCATCTGGCTTCTGACGGTGATTGGCATCACCTGGCCTCGATTGTTGGGGGGATTTGCTGCCCCCTTTCCTGCCGGTGAGCCCAGGCCTGTGGCAGCATCCCCCACAAAGCCACCACTGAACCCCCGAGGGGAGCTGGAACCCGTCTCACCTGTGCCTTCCTTAGCGCTTTGGGGAGCGGGGCGTCCTCTCGGCTTTCCCTGTAACACCGTCCACTCCAGCGTGCCCACTTCTCTGAGACTTTCGGTCCCTTCATTCACCATTTGCCAAGGCAGTTCAGGCATTTCTACTTAGCTTAGTGTGGGTCACTGCTTTCTCCATGCTTTAAGATATTTGCACCATCTCCTGGGGCCTTGACAGGGTATTCAATCCTGTATCCCAGCAGGGTGCTCCCAAAGCCCTAAAGCCTCTCACCCAACCTTCTATGCTGGCTCCTTTGATAAAGCACCCACATAACCAGTGTTCTGTGTGTTCTCCCAGCTCCTGAGAGTGAACGAAAGGAAGGTGCTGCAGATTCTCCCACTTGTATCACTTAGCCGGACCAGCATATCCCCAGGGGTGTGATGAAGTGACCTAACCCTGGTTATTGGCCTCAAGGTAAGGCGGGGCGGTGGGGGTGGGGGGCAAGGTAGATTCTGAGTGGGGTGGGAGAGTATGTGATTTTTGTGGGAACAGGCCTTTGTATTGTTCTGAAACAAGGGATGAGTACTAGCCTAGGGAGGAGTGGGCCACCTCAGTGGGCTCAGAAGGTTTAGGGAAATCTGGGAATTTCAGATTTTTGGACACATCCATTCAGATGTCCTCTTCCCATGTATCAGGGTCCTGTTGTTTCTCAAAAAGGGACCTGGTCTTGGTAAAGATGAAATACTTTGATTGGCTTAACCTTCTCTTGAGCTCAGCTACTCTTAGGACTTAAATCTACTCTTAGGATTTAAAAATCTGTCCTCAGCTTTCTTTGAACTCTCACTGCAGGACGTAAGGATCCCTGTATGCTACCCAGGGGACCCCCTGGCTTCCACATTTAGCTGTTCCCCCCCCCCACTTTTAACAGCTTTATTGTGAGAATTCACAAACCACACAATTCAGCATAAAATTTAAATTTTTAAAGTATAAAATGTTCATTTTAAAGTAAAGTCACAGGGTTGTGCAACCATCATGACAATCTAATTTTAGAATATTTTCATCACCCCCCTCGCGAAAGAAATCTCAAACCCACTAGCAGTCACTCACCATTTGCCCTTTCCCGAGCTCCTGACAACCACTCACTACTTTCCACCCTGTGGATGTGCCTATTATGGACATTTTGTGTAAATGGGACCGTATCGTATGTGGTCCTTTGGGACGTGGTTCATCCGTGTTGTGGCGTGGGTCAATATCTCATTTCCTTTTACTGCCAAATTCCATTGCATAGATGTGCCACCTTTTGTTTATCCCTTCTTCAGTGGATGGACATCCCACTGTTTTAAGAAGGCTGAGGATGGGGAATAGGGATGGGTCTTTATTTTTAATTCCATATGCTTTTGTAGAGTAGAATCTTCACAGAAAGCGAGTATTCTTTCTGTTAGAAGAAATTGGGGCAGGGCGGGGGGTCGGGGTGATGATGAGATCAAACATCAGACATTACACAGATGAAGACCATCACTGGGAACGAATTTAGAAGTGGCTTGGAGATGCTTTTGGTGATGTTCGTGCGCAGTGGGAGGGTGAGCCCAGGTGACTGAGGATGAAATAGGGCTTGGGGAGAGAGGAAGGAGAGGCTCAGCATGTCCAACAACCAGAGGAACGAGGAAATAAGACTATATTAGGGATAGTGGTTGTAAAAGCTTCTCAGATGCTACCCCTTTCCCAATTTTAAAATCCCAAAGAAAGACTTTTCTCGATGTGCTTCCTTTGAAAAATTCTGAAAATATTTCAAAGTTTGCCAGGAATTCCAGAATAATTTGACATTGCAAAGCTAGTCACTCCTTGTATCTGTTGGCTGGGGCTGCCATTCCTTCTGGAACAAAATACCAGCCTGGGGGGCTTAAACAACAGAAATTTACCTCACGGTTCTACAGGCTGGAAGTCAGAGATCAAGGAGTCCGCAGGGCTGTTTCCTTTAGAAGCTTCCCTCCTTGGCTTGTGCATGCTGCTTTCTCCCTGTGTCCTCACACGGGCTTCCCTCTGTGTGTGTCTGGGTCCTAATCTCTTTGTATAAGGACACCTGTCAGATGAGATTATGGTTCCATCCTAATAATAACCTCATTTTAACTTAATTACCTCCTTAAAGGTCTTACCTCCAAATACAGTCTTCTTCTGAAGTATGGGGGTTGGAACTTCAGCATATGAATTTCTTGAGCAGGGGGAAACAATTTAGGCCACACCACCAGTGACCATTTCAGATGGGATGCAGAGCCAGGTGGTTCCCCACAACTAACATCTCCCGTCTGCCCTGCAAGAGCAGAGTCAAGGTGGCCACCGTGGACCACCAACCTCAGCTCTCCCTCCTTCCCTCCTCAGTCCCTTATGTCATCTCCTGTAGTGACACACACATTACACTCCTGAATCCTAAATGTGAAGCGACTGCTCCTCATTTATCCTGGGTGTACCCAACATATGTGAATCATCTGAGGGCCACTCCTATTTCTTTCCTTGCTCATTGGTCACTTGAACTTAAAGAGGTTAAGCAAACTGTGAGTTCAAAGCCACAGTGTATATAGTGATGTTTGGAGTTTGGGAGGTAGACAGGGAACCTCCCTAAAATATTACAATCTTCCTGGCCCTTTAGGGGAACTGAGGCATGCCCAGGAAAAGAAGATGCGGCCCAGAGAAAACTGTCCCCGGAGAGAAGCGTGCTCCTAGAGAGACATCCTGTTTACTCTGAGTCGTTTCTGAGAGTGTGTCAGCTCATGTTTTTTGGTAATTTGCTGATGACATGGTATCTATTAAATATGTATATAGAAAGGTAAAAATAGGTTGAGCATTTTCTAAATAGCTCTGGCTCAAAGCAAAGTGGTGAAGGACTTGTTAGTTCTTTTTAAGGCAAAATAAAGCGGCTCTTCATCATCTTCAACCAACCTTGTACTGCATCCCAGGACCAACAAGAAATGCCCCAACCAAAGAAAATGAAAATGCTCTTCTTGACTGGATTGCTTCAGAAATATGCCCGGACCCAAGAGTTCCAACTTGTCTGGGATTCATTCTTACAGTCTAACCCTTGTGGTTTTTTGGTAGGAGGTAATTTCTGTGCTGGTTATGATTTGAAGGAGCTGGCCCACTGCTCAACCTTGCTTAAATTGGAACAAGATGTCACCGGTGGTCTTGTCCCTGTAGTAGGCACTTGAAAATAGACTCTCAGTGGACGGACGGTGTTCAGGCCATTCTGTGGGACTCCTGTGAGTTTCCATGACTAAAAAATGACACCCCCATTCTGTCACTACTTTTCAAGTCCCTGGTACTATGTAGGAAGTGTGAGTGTTGTGGGTGGGTTTTTTTTTTTCAAGCAATGAAGGCAATGGCAGAGAATTTTTCATAAAAACAAGTGACAAATTTCACTCAAGTTACTGACACATAAAAGGAAAAAATTAGTTTTTGCTTTGAAGCTAACCAGAAACAAATGGCTCTGTTTCTCCAAAGGAAAAGTTGGAGTTTAGTTATGATACATCCCCTCCCAGAAATCTAGGAAATTATACATACTGTACCCTCTGTTTATAAGAATATGAATAACATGATTGTGTGCACAGGGTCAATCACAGTTCAGATGAGAATTTACTGCTGTTAACCAGCAATTGCATAAAGGGAGAAAGAACTGCTGTTAACCCCTTATTCACATGGTCCAAATGCCATCCTTGTAAGAAACACGGAGATTGAGAGCTCCTTGAAGCCAGGAAATTTGTCTTGGGGGTCCCGAGATAGCTCCCCACATGCAGCTCAGATGTTGTGGTTGGCACGTAGTAAGGATTCATTGAAAGGTGTGCATCCCATTTGACTAAAGAGAGCAGTAGAGTTTGACTTTTGCATCGAGAAATGGGAGTGGTTTTTTTAAAAATTATTTTGTATTATATTATGTTAATCACCATACATTACATCATTGGTTTTTGATGTAGTGTTCCATGATTCATTGTTTGTGCATAACACCCAGTGCTCCATGCAGAATGTGCCCTCCTCAATACCCATCACCAGGCTCACCCATCCTCCCCACCCCCTTCCCCTCTAGAACCCTCAGCTTGTTTCTCAGAGTCCATCGTCTCTCATGGTTCGTCTCCCCCTCTGATTTCTCCCCCTTCATTCTTCCCTTCCTGCTATCTTCTTCTTTTTTTTTTTTTTTTAAATGAGGGTGCTTTTATTTTAGCTGCAGGGTTGAGTCCTTGGTGCCAGCCAACTGAGAGCTACAGGAACCGTGAACTTGCTCTCAGGGGGGCCGCGTCTTTTCACACCTCCCAAATCAGGTCAGGGTATCAGCAGCTGCCACAATATCTCCACAAGGGCAACTGCTGTGTGCCGGGCTTGGTGTGGAGTGGGTCCTGTGTCTCCGTCCCATTTACCCTCCCAACCACCCAACAACAGTGGGCGCTGTGTCAGTTTGGGAGATGAGTGAGGGTAAGCAGCCTGAGCACGTAGTAAGTGGCACGAGGAGGACCCACCCTCAGGCTGGTCTGAGTGCCAAGGCCACCTCTCCCAGCTGCCCTCCAGGGTTTTCACAAAGGGGATCATGCTTTGTTCCTGAAGCCAAGCAATCTGCAGGACCATCATCTAGTCCTGGAGAAGAGCAGTTAGCCAGCCTGCAGGGTGGTTGCGATGGCGGGTTCCTCCCGGCCTAGGACCCACTCCCTCGCTCTGCTGGAGGGCTCTATTTAACATAGGAATATCCAGGCAGGCTTCAGCAGGAGAAGCACCAAGGACACCGGCGTTAGGAAGAGCCACGGCAGCAAGGAAGAAGCTAAAGGAGAGGGGATGCCCCTGCGACCGGGGTGCAGAGGACAGCGATGGGGGCGGGAAGGAGGGAGAGAGGTGAGGACTTGGCCGCCCACCCTGCCCTGCCCTGGCCTCCCGGCCTCTGCTGGAGGAGGGTGGGGCTGCTCCAGGATTGTTTATAAGCACCTCAGGCCTTTTGGTCGTACCAGCTGATGGCGCCACTTCCTTCTGTTCTAGTTTAGGGCCCTCTGAGTCACTGGGCCATCCCAGCCACCTGCCCTCCCCAAACTGGGGCCCAGGAGGAAATGCAGTGCCGCAGAATGCACGTGTGCTTTGGAGTCAGACGAATCCAGCTGTGATTTGGGGCAGCTGTGGGCAGCTCGATTAACAGCCCCGAGTCCTTCGGGGGGGTAGTAATACCCACTTTACAAGAGCAGAAATAGGAGTCTGAGCATGTGAGGTATGTCGGATAATGCCCGGCACCCTAGAAATGTCCAATGGCTGTTTCTCTCCTACATTTGCCCATCCTCAGGCCCCCCTTAGGGAGATTGTTCCGCACTGTGACCCACTTGAGTCAGCTCGAGGTGAGGTACCACTACATTCGGGCCTGAACACTAGCGAGAAGGGGAACTTTTGCTGTCTTTCTTTTCCCGTGTTTCTAAATCTGATCCTAGTTTGACAAGTGGTAATAATGGGTTATTGATGGCATGGATGTCAAGAGTCGTGCTCCATGTTTACTCAAGGCCAACTCCGTCCCAGACTCTGTGCTCAGGAAGGACAAATGAACAACATGTGGCCCCTGCCTTCAGGGACCTCACATTTCAGCCGAAGAGACAGACGCATAAGTGGGTTAAATGTTACAGGTGAAATGCAATGACCATGGTACACACAGAATGCTAAGAAAGCCCAGAGAAGGGTTGATGAGCATCATCTGGAAGCTGAAGATAACTCCCTGAGGATGGTGTTGCCTTCACCGAGTCTTAAAAGAAGAGCCAGTTAGCTGGTAGGGGTGACCTTGTACTTGTCCACTTGACTAAGCTCAAACTACACTCTCCAGAATTCCCTTCCCTATATGGTTCTGGGTAAGGATTCATCACAAGAGAAATATGCATGAGGTCTGGAAGGTGAAGGACAAGCAGCAACCATATTTATGCCCAGAATATCAATGTAGGGCCAGATGTCATGGTAGCTCACACTTGTGGTTGCAGATCTGTTGACCTGCCCTGTTGGGGTGAGGCAAGCAACCAGGCCTGCACCTCCTTCTGCTCCCACCTGACTTCCTCCTTCAACTTCTCTGACTGCTAGGCCAGGTGTGTGTTTGGCTCTGTGATGAGGGATGCCAGCTTCCCCGATAGCATCACTGAAGTTTGAGGCAAGAGAGACCAGCATGGGCTCCATTCATCCTTCTGGGCTCCCAGCTTATCCAGGTGGGTTCTGGTTTGCCCTTGGCTCTCCCTACTTCATATCCATCTTTCCTTCCCAGACTTGAACACAGTCCTGCTCACTACAGGCTCAGCACCAGACTCAGACACAACAGCTGTGCATAAGCTGTTCGACCAGCATTCACAGTCGTGTAGGGTCAATTCCCCATAATAAGCCCCTTGTTCTAGATCACTCCAGTGGTTATACTTCTTTGGTCGACCTTGATGAGTAGACCAGTTACACGTGGCTGGGGAAAAATGGTCCAGGCAGGAGGAATAGAATGAACAGGGTCACGAAATGTCAGGGTCTGTGCAGGGAACCACAGGTAGCTCAGTGTTTCCAGAAATCACATGAGACGCAGGGAGAGGAAGATGGGACCAGAAAGGATGGAAATGCCTAGGCCGTGGAGGGAAGTGAATGCCATGCTAGACGTTTGGCCCAAACGAGAAACAGCTGAATGAAGGACTCTTCTAAATGTGTGGGAAAGCTGCGAACAGTTTATGTGATCTGCTATGCTATCTGTTGTTCTCGGAATAATGTTCCACATGACACATCTTCTTTAGAATATACTACCTGCTTTAAGAAATGGTGTTTTCCATTGTCAGATGACAAGAATTGGATAACATTCTATTGGGAGAGGATAGGTTATGCTGTCTAATAGATAAACCGCAGATTTCAGTGGCTTAACACCTCAAAGGGTTTTTCTCGCTCCTGTCATGCTGGTAGGATGGCTTTCTTTGGTGATTCTTTATCAAGCAGTGTCTGGGGGTTTCAGGCTCCTTTTATCTCGTGACCCTGCAATCTTCAAAGTGTGGTCTGGAAGATTGCTGGGAGAGGAGAGCTGGGGGACAATGCCGCTGGGGGGCCGGGGCGGGTCGCTGGGGGGCAGGAAAGTGGCTTGCGTAACTTCTGACAGCAGTACCCAGTCCTGCCTCCCCAAGGACTAGGAAGCTGGGAAAATGGGGGCGGATAGGAGAGAAATAAAATGGGATCTGGCAAATGCATAACACTCTATGACGCTTTTCAGCTCAATGGTAGTAACTTCGTAACTGTGTTAGCACACAGCTCAATGGTAGTAACTTCGTAACTGTGTTGTTAGCACACAGCTGGGCTTCTCTTTCCATCACATGGGTTAGATTAGCTATTCTTGCTTCCATGCTTTTTGTATATTCAAAGACAAACAAAAATTAACTCCATGTCTTCTGCCCATTTTTTGACTTGATTATTTGTTTTTTGGGTGTTGAGTTTGAGAAGTTCTTTATAGATCTTGGATACCAGCCCTTTATCTGTAGACATACAAATGGCTAACAGACACATGAAAAAATGTTCATCATCATTAGCCATCAGGGAAATTCAAGTCAAAACCACATTGAGATACCACCTTACACCAGTTAGAATGGCAAAAATGGACAGGGAAAGAAATAACAAATGTTGGAGAGGTTGCGGAGAAAGGGGAACCCTCTTACACTGTTGGTGGGAAGGCAAGTTGGTACAGCCACTTTGGAAAACAGTGTGGAGGTTCCTCAAAAATTTAAAAATAGAGCTACCCTATGACCCAACAATTGCACTACTGGGTATTTACCCCAAAGACACAGATGTAGTGAAAAGAAGGGCCGTGTGCACCCCAATGTTCATAGCAGCAATGTCCGCAATAGTCAAACTGTGGAAAGAGCCGAGACGCCCTTCAACAGATGAATGGATAAAGAGGATGTGGTCCATATATACAATGGAATATTACTCAGCCATCAGAAAGGATGAATACCCAACTTTTACATCAACATGGATGGGACTGGAGGAGATTATGCTAAGTGAAATAAGTCAAGCAGAGAAAGACAATTATCATATGGTTTCACTTATTTGTGAAACATAAGGAATAGCATGGAGGACATTAGGAGAAGGACGGGAAAAATGAAGGGGGGGAATCAGAGGGAGAGATGAACCATAAGAGACTATGGACTCTGAGAAACAAACAGGGTTTTAGAGGGGAGGGGGGGATTGGTTAGCCCGGTGATGGGTATTAAGGAGGGCACGTACTGCATGGAGCACTGAATGTTATACGAAAACAATAGATCGTGGAACACTACATCAAAAACTAATGATGTACTGTATGGTGACTAACATAATAAAAAAAAAATTAACTCCAGTGTTCACATCACAATTGAGGGATGTTATTCTAACACTTAAAACGACTCCTCTACTTTTATCTAGGCAAGCTGGCCCTTGCTTATTAAACAACCTTTATATGGAAAGAGTTTTAGTAAGAAGGGACCTCTCCAGAACATTTTTCCTTTGTTTCCTGGGATAAACACCTGGGTACTAGGGACGGTTTGGGTCAGAGAGCATCAGCTAACAAAAATGGAGAGTGATTGCTTTTCATGATTGTGCAAATGCACAGAGAAGTGACTGGCAGCCAGGAACATGTCTGTCTTTCCATTTCCGTTCATCTGGGGTCTCCACAGTCATCCCTAATTTATGGGAGGCTGGCACAGGCAGGATACCAAAGTACTGGTATTTTGAGGTACAGGTTTGAACATATTTCCCCACAGACACAGTCTTACAAATGGTGATGAGGTACACCTGAAAGGGAACCACCGGTCTCACACTTCGCTGGCATATGATGGATTAAGAAGCTGAAGTTGAACCATGTATTACATTAGTTGTTGCAATTGATATAAGTTCCAGACAAAGGACTTCAACTGTTGAAAAAGGGCCCATTATTTCCAATTTTCAAGGGATCCTGATCGTAAAATTTTCAAGTCATAATGTCTTTAAGGGCAAAGCGATAAAGTGCTTTGAAAACTGTAAGATCTTGCATAAAATAGCACAATGTTTTAATTTCTTGTAGAGAACGTCAGGTTGAGCATACGACAGTACGATGGATCATTTTATGTATCAACTTGGCTGGGCCATGGTGCCCAGATATTTGGTCAGACACCAGCCTAGATGTCACTGCGAAGGTATTTTTAGATGAGACTAACATGTAAATCAGTAGACTTTGAGTAAAGCAGATTGTCTGCCATAATGTGGGTGGGCCTCATCTAATCACTTGAAGGCATTAAGAGAAAAAGACTGGTCCCCTGAGGAAGAAGAAATTCTGCCTCCAGGCTGCCTTTGAACTCAAGCTGCCGTATCAGTTCTTCTCCAGGTCTCTAGCTGTGGACCTGCCTTACAAATATCAGACTTGCCAGCCACCACAATTGTATGAACCAATTCCTTAAAATTTCTGTGTGTGTATGTGTGTGTTTGTGTTTGCGTACCCACATACCCTATTGGTCCTATTTCTCTGGAGAATGCTGACTAATAGAGATATTTTCTGAGCAAAGGAAAATAGACAATCTTTACTAGTTTGCATCTAAAATATTTGAAATTATACACCTACAAACTATTCTTTGAGAGTTGATTAAGGAATCCGTTCTTTTCTGTTCTTTTTTCTTTCTTTCTTTCTTTCTTTCTTTCTTTCTTTCTTTCTTTCTTT
>NC_058410.1:126778396-126994882 GCF_002201575.2 Neomonachus schauinslandi
TTTCTTTCTTTCTTTCTTTCTTTCTTTCTTTCTTTCTTTCTTTCTTTCTTTCTTTCTTTCTTTCTTTTTTTTTTAGAGAAAGAGAGAGAGAGAGCAGGGAGGGGAGAGAGAGAGAGAGAGAATCCTAAGCAGGCTCCACGCTCAGCGTGGAGCCTGATGCAGGGCTTGATGTGGGGCTCAGTCTCATAACCCTGAGATCATGACCTGAGCTGAAATCAAGAGTCGGACACTTAACTGCCTGAACCACCCAGGCACCCCCGGAATCTGCTGTTTCTTATTGATTTATCTTCAGCCATCTTCAGGTTTCTCCTATTTTACAGAAGTCCTTTATGATGGACTTCTGTTCTTGAAGGCAGAGCAGCCAAAACACTCTTAGGTAAGAGAACCCATAATCCAGCAATAAATCCAAGACCACTCCCTCTTAAATCTATGGAGAGGATTGCTCATATTTGTTGCAAACTCTTATTTCAACTCTGATAAATTAAATTCACGTTACGTATACATTCAATACATCCCCAGAAACAAAGAGAATTGGCACTAACTGCTATTAAATAGCATTTAGGACACAAGCCAATGGAAGAAATGGAAGTTTACAATATGACTGAGAGTCCTCTGACCTAGCTCTCCTCTCCGCCCAGGCTTGGCTGGAGTTCTGACGCTCTGTGTGATGTGCCGTGTTTGCAAGATGGTTGGATATGTGAACAAGAAGGGTCACACAAAGAATAAAGTATCAGCTTTAGGAAGGTGATTTGTACTGTGTGAGGTATTACCTCCTACACGATGCACGAAGAAGAAACCATGTCCTATAAAGAAGTCACGCTGCTTCCACAGTGGTCCTTGGGGCACAACAGAGGGCATTCGTGTCTGCTGAAGGAATTAAAATGAAACAAAATGAGAAGTCGTGAATAATTACATAGAACAGAGGTCCATTTAGAGATGTCTAATCTAGGCTACATTTTAAGAAGCATCCCGTTCTTTTCCACATTATGTTAGAAGATGGAGAGTTTGAAAAGATTAAAGAGGAAGGGCAGGATTAAAAAGAGCAGAAACAAAAGGAAGGGCCAAGTTAGGAGTGAAAATCATTCAAATCATTCTTATGTGCTCTCTTTTTTTTCCCCTCTTTTGGAAGCTGGTGAGGTAGTGTGTATCTCCTAGAGTAAAATGACCCATCATAAACCTCATAATGTCAAAAATCTGAGTCTTATTTATCATCCACATTAAAGACAAAAGCCATGCAGCTGTAGCTAGGAGTGATATTAGAAGAGCCAAAAATGAAAGCAGATAGCAATATAGGCGTGGATTTAAGCCACGGCTTTTATTACAGAAGGCACAGATGAGGACAGATGGGGGAGAAGAAAGGACATTTGCATGTCCAGAGGAGAATGGTTCATTAAAGAGGAGCACTGAATTGGGAATAAGGAGCTGTTTGCTTCCATGTAACCTTCCCAGGGGGGTTTTGGTGGAATGACAGTTGACCCTCTGCCTTTCTCAAGACAGTGATAACTGTTTTAATTTACATATTTGCAAGATGGTGGGCCCCTGCCCTGAGCACTTAGCACAGAGCCTGGCACCCAGCAGCCTTCCAGATATGGCTGAAAACCAGACAATTTCCTCCAGAGATACTCTAATATGAACATATCAGTATTTTGCCTTAATATGTTATAGGGTTTTCAGAATTAAGTCCTGGGGAACTTGTTCTCGATCTCCGACCTTGTTTCTGATTGTATGTCCTTGGGCAAGTCAATCATCTCCTCAGGCCTCAGATTCCTCATCTGTATGGTCTTTAGAGTCTCTCTGGCATTAAAATTCTGATTCTGTGAAACTAGCTTCAGGGTACCCAAAGCTTAGGCTTTTATTTTATTTTTACATTTTATTTTACAATTCAATCCAGTTCAATCATAAATATCCAAAGAAACATAAATATCCAATCATAAATATCCAAAAAGACATGCAAGACACTGCATTAGCTGCTTGAGGTCTGTGAATTTGTGAGTGTCAAGGAGCAGACCCGTGGGAAGGGTGGAAGGCGTGACATGAAGTAAGTGCTAGAAAGTTCCAGAACCCCTCAGAGGAAGTATTATCTCCTTCATCGCATGATAGTGACATTTTAGAACTAAGGAAGGGGGGGTTGCTGAAAGGAGGGGAGTAGAATGGAGGCTCACAGGGTAGTGAATTTACTTCTCTCCAGAGATGGAGGAGATTTTCATGAGGGGAGAAACTCAGAGTGTTCCTCTTGAGCAGGATTACCGCGTATGTCTAGAGGGGCAGGGGAGGTAAGCTGGAGGGCTTCAAAGGCAGAACACAGGCACTGAGCCCACCTGACTCTAAACATTCTGTGGAAGTACAAGAGAGGATGTATGTGACAGGCAAGTCAGAAAGCAGAGAGGAGAGGTGGAGGGACACACCCATCCAGTAAGACCTGGGCAATGGCAGGTGATGGGACAGCTTCCTTCTGCTTCGCCTGGTTAGTTATTAGAACACGCTGTAAAGATGGCACCTGGTAAATGAACGTGGCTGTGGGACATCTCTGGTACTGAGACTCTGAGGCTGCTTGCTTGTTATGCGAGGGTGTCCCCCGGAAGTAGGTTCCAGAGCCTGCTAGTGCCCTAGTGAATGGTGGGGGAATTTGGCTTTTCCTCTTGGCTGATCTCCTGTTGCTTTTTTTTTTTTTGGCTGTTCAGCAGTCGTTTGGTACATGTCTGGGTGAAATGGCTCTGAAGGGAGTGGCTGTAGATGATCCTCCCACACCTACCTCCACCCTCCAATCCCACAAGGCGGTGTTGGAAACAGGAGAATCATGAGTTGCTCCGGCTTTGTTGACTCTATTACCTTTTTTTTTTTTTTTCCCTTGGCCAACATAGAGAGAAACCCAAATGAGGTTGAAATATATATTCTTAGCTATTCACCATAATCATAATAACTAAATGGCCATTGCAATTTTGCCAGGAAGATAATGCAACAAGGCATTCCTCCTCTTGTTTTCATTGCTTATTTTTAACCCGCCTGCTCATTTCTGTTTGTTTGGTTGTTTGTTTAAGGAACTCCTTAGCATTTAAAAAAAATTTTTTTATTGACATGTAACGTGTTGTTTCAGGGGTACAGGTCTGTGATTCATCAGTCTTAAACAATTCACAGCGCTCACCATAGCACACACCCTCCCCAATGTCCATCATCCAGCCACCCCATCCCTCCCACCCCCCTCCACTCCAGCAACCCTCGGTTTGTTTCCTGAGATTAAGAGTCTCTTATGATTTGTCTCCCCCTCCAGTTTCATCTTGTTTCATTTTTCCCTCCCTTCCCCTATGATCCTCTGTCTTGTTTCTCAAATTCCTCATATCAGTGCGATCATATCGTAATTGCCTTTCTCTGATTGACTTATTTCGCTCAGCATAATACCCTCCAGTTCCATCCACGTCGTTGTAAATGGCAAGATTTCATTTTTTGATGGCTGCATAATATTTCATTGTGTGTGTGTGTGTATGTGTGTGTATATATACCACATCTTCTTTATCCATTCATCTGTTGAAGGACATCTAGGCTCTCTCCATAGTTTGGCTATTGTGGACATTCCTAGCATTTTTTAAATGCCTCCTTGAAGTGGCAGCCCCAGAAATTTCATACAGCAAGGGTGTAGGGATTGATCCTGTATAAAAGGGCTTGGGGACTGGCATTGCATCTCCCAGGGTGTTTATTCCGAAGTGGCTTCGTGAGGAAGACTGAAGTCCTCTGCTCACTCCCGTGTGCACTCCTCCCTCCCTACTGGTCAGCTCAACTGACCTTTCCTTTCTATTTTTGTTTCAGGCAGTTGAGCCACTGAATGGGCTTTCCTCAGTCTGCTGCTTTCTTTGTCAGGATTTTTGTCTGTCTTTGTCTATTTTTGGCAAAGTTTCTGTGTATATGTTTGAGTTTTTGTCAGAAGGTTTCCACTGGAATCTTTCTTTTTTGTACATTTTTCCTATCGTGTTTTCACTTACACGATCTTACCCTTTGGCCGATGAAACAACGGATCATTCATACTTGAGCTTTAGATGTTTGGTTGTCTTGACACACATGGAATAACAGATGTTTCATGCAAATGGGATTGTCGAAGTTAATTCAGCTTGGTTTGCAACCACTCTTGATGAAATTTGGATTTTTTTCAGCTCCTCCTCTTTCCCCCTTGTGGACTTTTACTTATTTGGAAACACAATATTTGTCACATAGTTGAATTATATGTTATCCCTTTGTGGTTGATAGCTGTGCCTCAGTTTTCAGCATGTTCGAATGTGAGGCTTCTCTGGTGGGCAGAACAGCCCAGCTAATGGTAGTTACTTCTTGTAAACGGTTGTTCTAGAAATGATACACCCAAACTTTTCAGTAAGGTTAGTGCATGGCTTTATCTGGTGGGTAACTAAAACACACACACACACACACCCCACAATGCAAACCTTATTGTTGACAAAGAAAAAATTATGGTGCACAAGGAAAAAAACAACAAAAAACAAAGATAAAAGGCAGAGCAAAAACCTCCTCAAAGTCGGGCATTTGTTTAAAGTTGCTAAATTACACATTTTGGACCCGAAAAATGTCGGTGAAAGTGCTCTGAAATTATTAGACCACAATACTTCTTTTGAGTCTGAGAAACATTTTGAGGTTCTGTGACATGGAGAGTGGCGTCTGGGCTAGCCAGGGAGGCGATGCCATCGGAAGCACTGTGACTGACAGGCTGGGGGACAGGATGGTGGCCGAGAATGGAAGGTCTGTTGCTGCATCATTTTGAGACTGGCTGTGGGGGAAGCAAGTGCATGATAAAGTTATCAAGATGGGACCTTCGGTTGGAGAGAGGAGATGTTGGTCATCTAGTGCTTCAAGGGGAATCCCACGGTTCTGTGTGTAACTGTGGGTAGTGAAGGCAGGAGAGGGGAAGTTTCGGGAGCTGAGGTGCCCAGGGATGAATGAGGGGGGCAAGCTACCAGGTGGTCATCAAGGATGCGAATGTCCCTCAGAAGCTCACAACTCAGGAGAGAGCAGAACCATCAACCAGAGCAAGAGGAGCTTCTTCTCATCGCTCTCTCAAATGAAATGTCAATCCCTCATTCAGGCAACTCTCATTCAAAAAATAAACGTGCCTTAAGTACCAATCCTAGGCTGGCCACAGCTACTGGAGTTTCCAAAATACATGGGGCCTGGTTCTGAGCTTGGGGAGCTGACTGCCGGATTGGGGAGGGGAAACATGTACCCGTTATCTCAAGCAGGGCTTGCCAAATCACAGGACTTTGGGGGGCAGGCTGGCCATGTAAATGGTGATGTCAGCAGGTGTAGTAAGTAGAGAATATTTGGCAACTGCAGTGAACCAAGGCGTGCCTAGCTTCCCTAAAGGAGGAAGCCACTACTCCATGTTAGCAAATCTTCTGGTTTTCTTTTTAAAGTCAGAAATGCAGACTTATGGGGGGTGCGATTTCCCGACTTTAAGATTTTAGCAAGTGATTAAAAAATTAAAAGCACAACATGGGCCAATGATTTGTGAACTCGGATTTAAATAACTGGAGCTACAGGCAACTTGGGTTCTGGTTCTGGTTCTGGTTCTGGCCCTAATCCACAGGTGATCTTAAACAAGTCATGTAACTTCTCTGGACCCCACTGATCACATCTATAAAATGGAGCAGGAAGCTGCAGAGGACGAGCTCTGGAGTTTTTCCTAGTTCTGTAAGTCTATGATTTCAATGTCTAAATAGACTTCTAGTTAATTTTTGTCAGCAAGGAAGCCTGGGAAACACAAGGACCGTATCTTTTATGTTCCTTCCTCTGAAATGTGTAGTGTTGACAGCGGGCCACCACTCTGGAGGAATTCATTATGGTGCCCAATGTTGGCTACCTAGATTCTAAGAAGAGGCCAGCTTTGGAAGCTACCATGATGAACTTTGTATCTCTTGCTCTCTCCCATGCTGTAGTCAATGGGGAAGCAGGATGGTGTAATGGAATTGTCCAGACGGACATAGGCTGGAATTCTAGACCTGTTTCTTCCTGATCTCTGTGATCGGAAAAGTCATTTCCCTTCCGTCCCAGATGTCACCAGCTGTAGAGCTGGAAAAAAAGAATGTCCTCCCATAAATATTGTATGCTTCTCTCTGCCAGAAGAGAAACACATCATCCCTTGTACGTGTGTCTGTGTTTTTCTGTTTTGCCTTGAGTGCTAAGAAGTTTACCAGAAAGCAAAATACCTGGATGAAATGAGCTTGACTGTTCAAAGAATTTGCTTTGACTAAATTAGACATTAATGTCATAATCATAGCTTTTTAAAAAATTGTCTTCAAAATTGCTGTTGAAGGCATAATGGTTGCTCAGTGTTTCTTATGTGGGAAGATAAAAGGAGGTTCCTCAAAAAGTTAAAAATAGAGCTACCCTATGACCCAGCAATCGCACTACTGGGTATTATCCCAAAGACACAGATGTACAGAAAAGAAGGGCCACATGTACCCCAATGTTCATAGCAGCAATGTCCACAATAGCCGAACTGTGGAAGGAGCCAAGATGCCCTTCAACAGACGAATGGGTAAAGAAGATGTGGTCCATATATACAATGAAATATTACTCAGCCATCAGAAAGGATGAATACCCACCATTTGCATCGACATGGATGGAACTGGAGGAGATTATGCTAAGTGAAATAAGTCAAGCAGAGAAAGTCAATTATCATATGGTTTCACTCCTATGTGGAACATAAGGAATAGCATGGAGGACATTAGGAGAAGGAAGGGAAAAATGAAGTGGGGGAGGAATCAGAGGGGGAGATGAACCATGAGAGACTATAGACTCTGGGAATCAAACTGAGGATTTTAGAGGGGAGGGGGATTGGGCGATGGGTGAGCCCAGTGATGGGTATTAAGTAGGGCATGTATTGCATGGAGCACTGGGTGTTATACACAAACAATGAATCATGGAACACTACATCAAAAACTAATGATGTACTGTATGGTGACTAACATAACATAATAAAATTTTTTGAAAAAGGGACACCTTCTGTGAAGTAGGCTGCAGCTGGTACTGTTGGTGGTCAATTGGTCTCCCACTGAGCTTGCGCTTTGCTGAGTGAGGTATGGTGGAAGGGCATGAGCTGAATTGCTGGGACCAGTAAAGTGGATTTTTAGAGGCTGTGGATGAGGAGTTGGGGAATAGCAGGAGGGAAAGAAAAGAAAACTTAGCTGAAGGGGGAGCAGAGAAGAGGGATGGACAAGGACAGATTATGGCTAATACAAGTTGGATGAGGTTATGTCTTTTGCTTGGTAACATAGTTTTTTTTTCATCTCGTAAAATCCTCAAGAAAATCTTGCTAATGATTTTTCTACTGTTTCAATGTGATGAATGATGGGCCAACTTCAAGGTGTGCAGGGTGGACAGAGGCCACATAAATGGTCCAGCCACCCATGGGTTGCACTGATAGAAGGTTCTCCATGATATTTTCTCGACAAATGTTATTGCCAGGAAGCAGTAGGTCTTGCCAAATAAATGTGTATGCCTCCTTCTGCCTAATGAGAACTATATGATTCATCAGATGCTTTATTTGTTTAGCTTTGGCTAAACAAGGTTAGAACAAGATTTAGTGCTCCATTGTATAATATCACTGGTTCCTAGTGCATTGCTTTGTCTCTCTCTTTATAATTTCTGATCTCTCTTTCCTATATTTATTTTAATTGTAGATTTTGTATGTTTTAAACACATCTCAAATTAATGTGTTTTAAGACACCCCAGATCATTTGTGGAAGCCAAGGAGGGTCTAAACCAGCACCATCCAACATAATGTTGCACGAAGACAGAAATGCTCTATATCTGTGCTGAACACCAGTGGTAACCATTAGCCACGTGTGGCTCTGAAGCATTTTTTCATTAAAAAAAAGACAATATTAATCAAGTGCTTTCTATTTCCTGGAGCTTTGGTAGTTCCACTATCAATTTACATCTCAATTTTTACTAAATGAACGTAATTGCCTAACCGTCAGAACTAACTGATAATTCTTATTTTAAATAGGAAGTTTGTGGAAGACAACTTAAAAAGATAAATTTCAGTCCCATTTCTTGACCTGACTGGTGTTTGCCCAGGGATTCCCTTTATAACTGTTTAAATGATCTTAAATATTTTATACACTTTCCTGTATCTATGTTAATTTTTGCAATAAAATACAAAAAAATGAAGGTTAATCTCTTTCATATTTAAAGGCATAATGTGATGAAACTCTACAAGTGTCCATTTCATAGACTGATTAAGGAAAAATCCTGGGGAGTCTAGAAATAAACCCAACAACAAATGGGAATTTATTATATAAGAAAAGTAGCATTTCAAATCAATGGAAGGGAACTATGAATTTCTTACCAAATGGTGATGGGACTATTCTTACATATTTAGGATAAACTATGCATTTGAATTTACATTTACTGGGATCAAACTATTGCATTGGAATCCACATTTTTCCCAATGGGGTTTTTATAATGAATGGTGTTGGGTCTACTGTTCAGCTACTCAAGATCAAATTGTGTCATTTAAATTTGCATTTATATTCCAAATATTTAATTTAAGAGCAGACCTCAATACCACATTTCCCCAAGAAGTCCCTGTTACTTTCAATTTTAAATAAAGCCGAAGAAAGTAAAAATCTCAGAAGGTGATAAAGCTGGAATGTGGTAGCAAATGAAAGTGACTAAAAATTTTTAAATTTTAAAAAATTATTTGGGGAAAGAAGTTTAATAATCTTAAGAAAACTTTTTCCACCTTTACCTGCAGATTTTAATTTCTTTTCCTTAATTTTAATCTTAGTAGGTTGGGATCTTTTCCTTAGTTGTCCCCCTCAAATTAATTTTAAGTAAATCAGTGTTTACACAGAAGAAAATAAAGTAAAAAAATAATAGAGAACATTGGTGAGAAGTTTTTATAATTTTTGAGTGGAATTTTTGAGTGGAAAAGGGTTTTCTAATTATAATACTAAACTCAGGAACCACAAAGAAAAATAATCATAAATTTGACTATAAATTTAAGAAAATCTCTAGCAGCAAACTTCATAAAGTAAAAGCACCAACTTACTAACAACATAATGGCAATCGACAGTCTGATTTCCATGAAACACAAAGAGCTCTTTCTTTCTTCTTTTTTTAAAGATTTATTTATTTATTTTTGAAAGGGAGAGTGAGCGCACATGGGTGTGTCTGCTCGAGGCCGGGGTGGGAGGGGCAGAGGGAGAGAGAGAAAATCAGGCAGACTCCCCGCTGAGCGCAGTAGCCTGCCTGGGAGGGGGAGTGTTCCAGGTGGGGCTCAATCTCATGACCCCGAGACCATGACTTGAGCCGAAATCGAGTCAGACACTTAACCAACTGAGCCACCCAGGCTCCCCACAAGAATCAACTGAGCCACGCAGGCTCCCCACAAGGAGCTCTTTCAAGTTAGTTTTTAAAATACTAATAGAAAAGGAGCAAAGTATCTAAAAAGGCAATTCACATAGAAAGGAACACAAATGGCCAATGAATGTAACATACTCAATATCAATTATTAAAGAGATTCAGATTGAAAAGAAAGTTCATCATTTTAAAGGAAGTATAATCATTTCAATCGGCCCACAAAACTATATTAATGTATATATTTCTTCCTTAATTTTAACCTTATTATGTGTATCATTAGCAGAATCTTGGGCAAATATTCTCTGTGAACCTGACCTCTTCACCAATGAGAATGGCTTTTATTTTTATTTTTAAAGATTTTTTTAAAAAGATTTTATTTATTTATCTGACGGTGAGAGAGAGAGAACACAAGCAGGGGGAGCAGCAGGCTCCCCGCTGAGCAGAGAGCCTGATGAGGGACTCGGTCCCAGGACCCTGGGATCATGACCTGAGCCAAACTCAGACGCTTAACTGACTGAGCTACCCAGGTGTCCTGAGAATGGCTTTTAAAAAAAGAGACAATATTTAAGTGCTTACAAGGATGCGGGGCAATTGGAATTCTTAGTCATGCTGATGGGAATGAAATACACAGCCACTTTGGAAAAAAAGTTGGCAATTGTTTTTTGTTTTTTGTTTTTAATAAAGTTAAACATATACCAACCATATAATCTGGCAACCCCACTCCTAGGTTTTTACCCGAGAGGATAGGAAACTTTTGTTCACATAAAAACTTGTACACGAATGCCAAAAACTGGAATCAATGCAAATGTCCTGCAACTGGTGAATGGATAAACAAACTATGGCACATCCAAATACTGGGAGAGTATTCAGAACGGAATAAAAGAGAACAAATTACTGGTTCACGTGACAACATGGATGAATCTCAAATGCCTTGTGCGAAGTGAAAGAAGCCAGACTCAAAAGACTACATTTTGTATGATTCTAATTATATGATATTCTGGAAAATGCAAAATTATAGGAACAGATCAGTGGTTGCTAGGGGTGAATGTGTGGGAGGGGTCAACAGCAAAGGGGCAGCTCAAGGAAATCTTTGGGGATGAAAGTACTGTTCTGTATCTTCATAATGGTGGCCTGATTGCATGCATTTGTCTGACTCACAGAAGACACCAAAAACGGTGAATTTGACTATATGTGAATTTAAAAGGTGAATAAAAAGCTAATGGGTTTCTAAATTAAATGTTGGATTGAGAACAAAATAACATCTTTTTTTTTTTTTTTTACTTAGATTTGGTTATCTATGCTCTTTTTTGGGGGAAGTAAACTTCTAGATTGATGCATAACATACATATAAAAGTGCACAGATTATAAATGTACAGCTTGATTATAAATGTCATAACTATCATGCACCGAACTAACCATCACCTGGATCAAGAGATAGAACTTCACCAGAGACCCCTCCTCTCTCTCCTTCCTCCTTCCCAGAAGGAGCCAATATTCTGATTTCTAACACCACAGACTAGTTTTTAAATTTCATGTAAATAAAATCATGCAGTGTTGAATATTGCACTCTTACTAGGCTTAGTTATATTTCAAACTAATTTTCTATATAACTAAGTATAAATATGCCAAGTAACAATGAGGAGACTGGACTGGGTAATCACTATGATTTCTTCTAGTTCTCAAATTTGGAGTCTGTGTGTCGAGAAAATTGTGAAATATTTTTTGTTTGAAATACATTTTTGGCCAACCAAACAAGCCATCTTTTTTTTAAAGCTAATCTAAAGGCATTTGGAAAATGCACACCATACTGTTTCTTTACAATCTCCAAATTATATTTTTCTCTGGTATTATATTCCCTAGTATGGGTAGACCTCACTCTTAAAATTGGCCTGATATACTGATCCTGTTATGCGATACATCCTTGGTACTTCACCAAATGATGATCTATGAACTTTTCCTGCTTTGTTCTTTTGAGATCATGCTTGACTTTCGCTCAGCTATATTTAAAGCTGTGGGGAGAAGAGACTTCTTGAAAACATGTTACTGAAGTCTGCTCTAAACTTGAGTATTTGGAAACCTCCAGTAAAAGTAAATCCATATGGCAGGTCTAGTCCCAGCTTGATTTCTGCACTGTTGAGCCAGGATCCTTTATGAATTGGTGTGAGTGTGTGTGTGTCTGTGTGCGTGTGTGCAATCTTGTAGGTGCCCTTTGTGGTGTAAGTCAACTATGCCGGTCTTTGTTTTTGTTATTCTTTCCAGTGAGAGAACCTGGAGTATCAGTTCTGAGTTTCTGGGTTGGGACGGGTTTTATTTTCTTAGCAGTAACCAAGCCACAAAAGGGAAAAACAAAACAATCTCTGCCAATTAAAAAATGTCTTGAAAAATAATATCAATAACAAATACTAACTTTTAAGGGTTCAATGTGTTCTCTAACTAACTCAAAGCCTAAGTTAAATATTATGCTTAGATCTTTTTTCACAAAGCCTGATGGACCAGCTGCTCTTTCCATTGTTGGAGTCAACCACAACCACACAGCTCAAGTGAAGTGTGTCCCTTGGCTGGGTGTGACCAGCAGGGCCACCAAAACCATGGATTTCTCCATCATTATAACTCAAAAATCTCCAAGGACTGGCTTTTGTGAGCAGTGCTCAGCCAGAAGACTCTTCAGTTGTGTTCCCTCATTTCCCCCTCCCACTTTTCTGTGTTAGATTTTTAACCCTGGGTTTCTTGCCTCACAGAATTTTAATGCATATAAAATGTTTTGTTGTTGTTGTTAGTTTCTGAGTTTGAGAACATGGCAGAGTTCACATATATAATTATAAACTACCCCATAGGACTCAATAAAAGTTGGAGCTAAGGGTCTACAGTTTCAATTAGGGAATGTTGGTGTTGGAAGTCTGCTTCTTCTCATTCAGCATATGAGTTATTGGGCTCAGGTAGGTTCTTGGCTTACCAAAGTTTCCATTGCTAATTAGTGGCAGAGGAAGGGTAGTACCTAGGAAGGCTTTGAGTTTCTAGTCAAGCAGTCTTTTCCTTTTTTACTTTTTATTCTCTAGAATACACAGGTAGGTTGGGATTACTGCTGTGGACATGTGTATATTGTGGTAGTGTCTTGGAATTTTAGTTAAGATATTTAAAGGGATTTATTGGACCATGTAATAGTGATAGTGATGATAGTCTGAGAGAGGGTAGACTTTAGAAATGGTTTAATTTCACAGCTCAATGATGTCTTCCAAGACGAGGCATTTTCCCCCATTTTTCCATTTTCCCATGTAGCCTTCCATGGTGTCATTTCTTTATGGTCATAAGATGGCTGCCATCAGCTCCTTGGTGTTCATGCCTATTCATCAGGATCCAAGGCGTGAGTGACGGGTCATTCTGGAAGCTCCCAAGGGACTCGTCAAACTGCTCCTCACATCTCATTGGCCTCAATGGCTGATGGGTCATTCCTGGGCCTACAGTTGTGGTCAGGGGACCAGGTTATGCTGACTAACTTAACCCCGAGTTATATGTATTGTTCCGAAGTCACATTCCTCTAAAGCATGGCATATGGCCCTGGCGGAAATGTGGACCACAGAATCGAGGTAGTTGCCAAGAAAGGGGAAATGCAGGTAAGGAGGTAGCCCCAATGCTTATGAAGGTTGTAAATATCAGAAATCAACCCGAGCTAGCTTAAGTACAGGGTGGGAAGGAATTACATGGACACAGGTGTGTTTCATGGAACCCGAGGACAGGGAAGAGTGCGGTTGGGGGAAGGGTCAGGAGTCAAGAACCTGAGAGCCATCAGACACCAAGTTGTCACTTCTCCCTTTCTCTCCTTCCCTCTCCTCCTTCTCCCCTCCACTCCTCTCCCTTTCCCCCTTCCTTTCTTTCTGGCTTTATCTCATCACGGCAAGTTTTGTTTTGTTTTGTTTTGTTTTCAAGATTTTATTTATTTATCTGAGAGAGAATGAGTGGTGGGGAGGGGCAGAGGGTGAGAGAGAGAGAGAGAGAGAAGCAGACTCCCTGCTGAGCAGGAAGCCCAACGAGGAGCTTGATCTCAGGACCCAGAGATCATGGATCCCAGGACCTGAGCGGAAGACAGACACAGCCCACTGAGCCACCCAGGCACGCCTCATCACGGGAGTTTTAGTGTTTATCTGTAGACCATCGGATCCTGTGCCTCAGTGCGGAAGATGGCTATCTCTCAACTCCTAAATATTTACGTTCCTCCACTTTCAGTCACATAAACAGAGACTGACTAGTGGTCTCTGATTTCCAGTTCCTCATTCCTGGGAGAATCTGTTCTGGCAAGCTCGGGTCAGGCACCTGCCCTGACATAGACAGGACATACTGGTCCAGATAAGGCTGCCGGGACTCACCTCTATGGTGTGGGGCAGGATGGGGTACGTGGCGGGGCCGGTGGCTCTTAGAGGAGCCAGGCCAAGAGGGCACCCCGGAAGACCCCACTAGCAGAGGGATTTTAGGCCCTGGATGATGGTTGTCCTCCAAGGTGAGCCTGGTCCAACGCCTGCACAAGGGAGACTTCTTTCTCCAGTTGCCTCACCTCTACTGGACTGGAGGTCTCAGGTCTGGAGGACAGAGAAAGAGATGCTGGGGGGTGGGCGGGGGGAAGATGCAGGAGGCATGGGTGAGAAAGGAGAATCCTTGCTTCTGAATAATTTCAGAAATTTGAGGAAATTCTGCTTTGCAACCATAAACCCGAAAAGAGCTCTTTGCTGAATCACCGACGAACTGTTCTAGTGTTTGAAGCTACAAACTGGCCGTGTGGATGACCGCTCGCCCACAGTGATCTCTTTCAAACCCCAGATCTCCACACTGCTGATTTCCGCTGGAGCCAGGCAGCTTCCTCCCCAGATAGTGCCTTCCCGGGGGTTCTCAGACTTAGGTGTCCTGCTCTGTTGACTTTCGGCAGCCGCACCCTTTCCTCTGGGAGGGTGAGTCACTGGCTGGGGTGGTAGCGTCTGAAGTCTGAGAGCAGAGTCAGACGCGCCCCTTGTGGGGGGCTTAAAACTGTCAATGGCAGTGAGGGGTCGTTTTGACCTTATCATAGAGGAGAAAGCTATCAGAGAGGGGTTTTTTTGTTTTTTGTTTTTGGTGGTTTTTTTTTTTTTTTTCTGTTTTACTGTTTTACAACTTCCTCCGAAACCTAGAACAATAGCCTTATAAACGGGCAGGAAATCTTACGTGTGTCTATTGCAGGGAAAGGGAAGTAAATAGACTGGTTGGTGCCTTTTATGTTATCTCACTGAATACAGGCCGGGGTTGTTCAGTTTGCAAAGTGAGAAATCGCAAGAGGCTTTCACGCCGAGTTAAGTCAAGCTCCGCAGAGAAACGAGGTGATTCTAAGGGACCTCAGCCTAGCAGTGGGCACATGGGGGCGGGGAGGAGGCTCAGGTTAGCCAAAGTCTAAGGGGTTAAGAACACAAAGAAACTGCAAGGTAGACCTCTTTAAGGAATGAACGCTAAAAGCCAAAGGAGGCTGACAGCAGAGGAGGGAAAAGATGGGAGACTGAAAACAGGAGAGAAGGATGAGATAACAGCTGCCATCGTTAAGCCTCAACTGTGAAATGATTGCTTTGGATACTTGTGATCCATAACATGAGCTGGGCAGTGATTTTCTTCTTTTTTAATAACACCTTGGACTTTACAAAGCTCTTTTTTTTTTTTACATTCACACTATCATTTCATCCCAAAGCTACATTCTGAGGTTAGCATTGTCCCCATTTTGTGAATGAGGAATGTGAGGCTCGGTAGTGTCCTGCCAATAAGCTTTGGAGCCGGGATAGATTCAGGTCTTCTGATGCATTACGCTGTCTGTCTTGGTACTCTCTCACTCTGTCACAGTTAAGAAGGTCTTTATTGTCTCCCTTTATTCACACAACGGCCTGGGGAACACAGATACATTCATTCTGATTATGCAAATGAAGAGATTCAGGAGAACTGACCTAATATTTGACATGTGCTGATTCCATATTATGTCTGGGCACTAAGTTCCCCACGCTATTATCCCCCTTGACATTTACCCCAATTCTGGGATCCTGCATTTTAAAAGTGGGGAAACCGAGGCTTGGAGAGGCTAGGAAATGTGCCCAAAGCCCCACAGCCGGGAGGTGCTACAGCTTGAGTTCCCATGCGGGCAGACCTACTCTGACCCTGCGTCCTTCAGCAACCTGCCAAGGACGTCCACACAGGGTCAAGGCTGGGCCTTGAATGCAGACTTACCGGCCTTCTGAGCCCAACAAGTGTAGCTGTATGATCTTCTCTACCACGCCCAAACCCAGCTCATTCAATTTACGCATGTCACAAACATTTAGGGCATCCCTATGAAGTGCTAGGCACTTTACAAAGCGATAAGAAAGAAAACTTGCCCCACATCGGCTTCTGTGCTCGTAGAACTCACAGACCGATGGGGAAGTGGGACAGCGATTTTCATGCTACGGTCAGTGTTGTGACGAGTGTGGACGCAGGCCCACTGGCACACTGAGCCTGAGAAGCATTAATATGTATGAAGGTTTTCTTGCCGAGCCACTGGGCACAGTGGGCTCAGTGCTGAGAGGCTACAATACTTTTGAGAGTTCATGAAAATATCTGAAATTTTTTTTAAGTCAAAAGAAAAAAAATAACTTTCAGGTTGAAGATTTTGTCTTAATATATAATATTTCTCTTTACACCAATGCAGTATATATACATGTAATATATAATATACATAATGATTGTATATAAATATATTATATATAGAATGGAGAAGGGACCAGAAAGGCCTGGTACCCACGAGAGTTATAACGTGTCCCTGCTGGATGAATCCGTTGTAAGGCAAAGCCCTTGCCTGGGCCTTGGACTGGGTTCCACGACGAGCTATGTGACCTGTGACGTGTGTTCCTGCAGTCCAACTTCCAGGTCTGCTAAGAGCATTTTGTTCATTGTCTATCAAGGGCCTACTCAGTTTTGTGTGGTTATCTGATTTCCACAGCTGAATGGGGCTACTTGGCAGGGACCGGCTGACTTGTGTCAGGGCCTGGGGAGGGAGGTCTTGCCGACACATTATCATCCTATTCTCCTAGTTCTTGAAAATATTTTTTAAAAATCTTAAAAAGCACTTTTTCCCTTGTAAGAACTTCGCTTACAGTTTTTTCTCTTGATGCAGGATGTCTTAAGGGTAGAATCTGGTTAGGCCTTTACTAGGAGGAAGTAGGCAAGAAAGAGAGGAAGGCGTCGGAAGCTGACTTCCAAGCTGTGGGATGCACAATGGGGTGCTTGTGGGGGTCCCTGAGGAAGTCCACTTGGGAAGGTAGAATTAGAGGTGCACCATAGTTTAGTTTTACAAAGTCTGAGGCTCTGTTTCACACAAAGCAAACCAGAACACAAAAATACCTTCTGGAAGGATAGCACCAGCTAATGCTCTACCATCCTGATAAGCAGTCATTGCTTGGGCTCTTGAGATTCACCCCTTGCCTTATGCGAGTGTTCTATTTGGAGATATCCAGGGACTGAGGCTACTTGGATTCACTGGCCTAGTGAGGGCATTGGACCTGTCTTGCCAGAGTACCTCCCAGTGTGTTGGAAACAGGTGAGTTGGGTTGGCCAAAACCGACATGACTAATGGCAAAGGTTACCAGGGTTTGGGTCAACTTTCTATGATGATAAAGAGAAGAATCATTGTCTGTCCTTGCTAGGAAACTGGTATGTGCCAAGTTCATCCTCAATATGCGTTGCTAGGGGGTATTCCTAACAATAATTAATAATTAAGGCAATAATTCATTTTTGGATCTCCTGGAGATTTTGTTTTTTCTTTTACTCAACCATTCGTTTGCATGACAAGAATAAAATTGAAATCTGACTAAGTCACCCACTACTTACTCATTACCACACCTTAATGGCTTCCTTCCTTCTCTCCCTGCTATTCTGGGGAGAAAGACTAAGATGTTCATTTAGTGCCTACTAGCCCCTTCATGGTCTCTGTGTTGCCCAGCTCACTAGCCTCCTCCCTGAGCCCCCATGTCCCTCTGGGGCTCTGTTGTGCCCTTGGGCGACCCAGACCAGCTTCTAGTTCTTCAGCTGGAGGGGCTTTGCACCAGGAAGCAGCATTCCACTTGGATTGCTCTTCACTCACTCTTTATTCCCAGTGGACTCTGTCTCACCCTTTCATCTCTGCTCAGCTACTACTTACTTCAGGATGCCTTTTAAAAAAATTAATTAATTTATAAATTAATTTAAATTAATTAATTTATATATATATATAGAGAGAGAGAGCATGAGTGGGGGGAGGGGCCGAGGGAGAGGGAATCTTAAGCTGACTCTGCACTGAGCGTGGAGCCCGACACCAGATTTGATCTCATGGCCCTGAAATCATGACCTGAGCCAAAATCAAGAGTCAGACACTCAACCGACTGCACCACCCAGGTGTCCCATTACTCTGAGATGCCTTTCTTGACCTCTATGATGAGATTCAACCCTCTCAACATTATGCTCTACCAAGTACGATGTTCTCCTGAGGAGTCCTTATCAGGATTGATTTGCCAAACTCATTTGGTGATTCACATTAGTCTTTCCTACTAGATTCCCCATCTCAAGGGCTGATGCCACTCACCTTTGTATCTCGATGCCTGGAGTACAATAGGTAGTTAATGAATCTATACTGAATAAATGACAAAGATGAATGCAAAAGAGATCAGGGCAAAACAAACCCTTGCTGAGAGATTTCAAAACAAAACATTACAAAAATATACAAATTATTTCTTTAAAGGAGAATAGCCTTGTCACTACAATACCTACATTATTCATATAACACACAGGTTGGTTTTTTTTTTAGAATCCCATAAGTAAACCTCACACACAAAATGATAGATGGCCATTATGTATTTTTTCCTTCTCTGTATTTTTCTTAATGGAAGCAAATGGAACTTTCCAAATATCACTGTATGATTGGAAAAAGTGAAGCAGTCTGTAGTGCCATGTTGGGGGGAGGAGGGGAAAGAAGGGGAAAAGGTCCTGAAAAGGGCTTATGTTTTCTAATCAAAGTCAGATGTAGAGCTGATTTTATGTTGCTTGAGTAACAAGCTTCATTTTCTCCATTAGTGGTCTGGTCCAGCATAGGATGTTCAGAGGAAGTCCCCCGAAGATAAGTGTGTTCTTTTCATGCTGTAGATTTTATACCCTAGTGGTCTGCTCACTCTGGCTCTCAGCAGAACAGAAACAAACACTTTGGGCAGACCTCAGGCAACTTTGAATAAGAACCTGCTTGAGAAAGATTTCCCTCACAAGCTAAATGTTACATTTCCACTCAACAGAAAGGTACTGCTGTGTGGCCATAAAAAGCTGGCCCAAACCCCGTAACCTTTGCAGCTAGCCATGTTATTTTTGGTTCATGCCAACATGGATCACAGCTGTGACTCAACAGAGCCCCTGAAGCAAGAATTCAAAGAGTTTAAAGAACAGCAAACTCAAAAATGACTTTTTTTTTCTTAGGGTGTCATTATGCAACATTTCTAGTAGTTTACCTTTTCAAATTTACCAACTCCGTACAGATGAGCTCAGTTGTTGTTTGGCAAATGAAATCCTGAGTTGCGTCAGCACACTTGCCCAAATCCCACTGCAGGCTGGGGATGATGAAGCTTTCCTTTCTGGGGAGTTTGTTTTACGTAAGTAGTGACTTACTTTTCAGAGGTTAAAAAAGAAAAATCTGTGTTGATGTATTTCTGCCTCAAATAAACCAAAAATAGGATTAGGGTTTGATTTAAATGTTTGTAATTCCCTATTGGAAGAGGACAGAAAGCCCCCATCAATGGGTCCTGGTTTTGGTTTTTCCTCCATCTATATGAATTCAAGGAAGCCACGAGCTCGGAGCTAATGGACTGGACAGTAGGCATGAACTTCAGTAGACGATGTATGAGTATATTTATCAACGTCCTTTAGAGTTTGGGCTTCATTTTGTTAATTACTCCTTAAACTTGAAGCATATCCCAGTTCTCCCCTTTGAGGGTGTGTAGGAAGGGGGACGCGGAAAAAAATGATGAAACTTGTCCCTTATTTACTAACTACAATTTTTAAGCTTTGTGGTTAGACTTAAGCATCCTAAGGACTAAAGGAAATACCAAGGTGGTGTTATTTTTTGTTGTCATTTGCTAGATTAGGTCATTAATCAAATGTTTCCTAGAGCTAAGGAAAAAGACAACACCTCTGATCACTTTTCTCTTTGGAAAAATAGATCCAGAATCTGTGTTGTATGGTTAGGCTCGTTGCTTAGGCTTGCCACTTAGAAAATGCTGTCAGGGCGCCTGGGTGGCTCAATCGGTTGAGCGTCTGCCTTCAGCTCAGGTCATGATCTCCAGGTCCTGTTTCGAGTCCCGCATCGGACTCCCTGGTCAGTGGGGAGTCTGCTTCTCCCTCTCCCTCTGCCCCTCCTCCCCGCTCGTGCTCTCACTCTCTCTTAAATAAATAAATAAAAGCTTAAAAAAAAAAAAAAGAAAATGTCTGTAGCAAATGCTGCCACTGAGATCATATTCAGCTCTTCATTTGGGTAGTTAAATGTAAGTTTAAGATGTGGAAATACAATTTTGGAGCCTCCCTTCCAATAGCAGGGGCGTTTGCTTAAAAGAAATTACATTTCTGTGCTCCAAAGTCATTTACTGACTTTCTATAAAGTGAATCCTGAAACATTATCGCTAGAAATGAAGATTCATTGGTTCCCTGCAGACATTAGGAGGTCGACAAAGATGTACTGAATGATCGGATAAGAACAACAGTGTTGTGGTAATAAGCATTTGACTGTAGACACATAAATAAAGTGGATAGAACACAGTGTTAAACAAAACAAGCCAGGCACAAATCAGCATACTGCCTGATTCCGTTTATACGAAGTATAAAAATAGGCAAAATTACTTAGGCAGGGTGTTCCTGGGTGGCTCGGTCGTTAAACGTCTGCCTTCAGCTCAGGTCATGATCCCAGGGTCCTGGGATCGAGTCCCACATCGGGCTCCCTGCTCCTCGGGAAGCCTGCTTCTCCCTCTCCCACTCCCCCTGCTTGTGTTCCCTCTGTTGCTGTCTCTCTCTTTGTCAAATAAATAAATAAAAATTTTTAAAAAATTACTTAGACTGTTAGAAGTCAGGATGGTGGTTATCCTCAGGAAGAGTAGTTGCTGGAAGGGAGTCCGAAGGGCTGGTCATATTTCTTTGATCTGGGTGCTGGTTATATACATGTGATCAGTTTGTAAAAATTCATTGAATTTTGTGTTACAACATTAGCACCTTTCTGAATGTATGTTTTCTGAGTGTATATGCACTTTTCTGAATGTAGTGTAGATCTATAGGAATGTATATTCAATAATAAGTTTAAAAATATGTGTAGTATCTCATCTTAGAAACACAGCCGCTTAATAAATGCTTAGCACTTGGGAGAAATCCCCATAGCATGAGTTAAAAAAACAAACAGAAGTTGGGATGAGGGTTTTACTTTCCATAATGTTGTAAAATTTGCAACTCTTACACTGTCACAGGATAAATATAAACTTGACTTTGCTTTCAAAATGCAGGCAGCTGCCCCCATGTACTTTTAAAACTGACAGTTTTATCACATATGGGGCAGTTACAAAGCATGTTTTAGACCTCAGGATGATGTCTAAGCTTGCAGATACTTGCAATACTTGCAGATATTGGTAGGGCTTATATATCCATGATCTTGTAAAACTGAAGACATTTGCAGCAAACGTAAAGCACTGTGCTGGTCTACTGAATTATTTTGTAAGCTTTATGAGAAAGCACTTTTAACATAATTGACTAAATACAGAGTGTTGAAGGTTGATCTTTCTAAATTAGTAAATCAGTTTTTGAAAAGTCCCAGTTAAATAAATACCACGTTAAGAAAGGATATGTTAGACATATTAATGTGTATCGAACAGAATTTTTAAAAGAAACAGTTGATGCCCCTCGAAGTTGACATGAGAGTAGAAATCACAGTTCTGACTTCCAAATGCCCCCCTTGGTTGCAGCAAGAATGTCCTGTGAGGCATTGAAGGGAAAGGAAGCAGGGATCATGGGTAAAGGACGTGCATGACTATCTCATGGGAAACTTTCTTGGGGTTGTCAGTGGCTGAACTTAAAAAAATCACTTGTGTAGGGTTTTTACCCACTCTTTTCCAAGAAAGGCTGATGTGTTTCTATGTAGCCATCTTTTAGAATTGAAGAAGTATACAGTCAAGACTCCTGCAAGAACACAGCCCTTTCAGGGCGCCTGGGTGGCTCAGGTGGTTAAGTGTCTGCCTTTGGCTCAGGTCATGATCCCGGGGTCCTGGGATTGAGCCCCGCATTGGGCTCCCTGCTTGGCGGGAAGCCTGCTTCTCCCTCTCCCACTCCCCCTGCTTGTGTTCCTGCTCTCGCTCTCTCTCTGTCAAATAAATAAATAAAATCTTAAAAAAAAAAAAAAAAGAACACAGCCCTTCCTTTTTCCCCAATACACTGTGCTCTGAGCTAGAAAGCCTTTCAGTTTGGCCATAACAGAAGAATCCTTTTGTTTAAGCTGTTTATTCCTTCAAACTTTTAATGGCCCAGTTCCTTTCATTTATCAACATATGTTACATTGTAGGTGACTTCCCATTCCAATGCGTTGGTCTCAATAAGTTAATCCAATTGATGAATCAAAAAAATACAGCTTTTTTTTTTTTTTTAATAGAGACTTTCCATGATTTCTCCTCAACAGCAGGTACAGGGTGTATTTCTGGTGAATCGAAAAATAGGTGTGAACTAGAGCCAGGGGACAGGGTCTATTTTTTTCCCAATACTTAAGCAACTAATTGGTCTATTTCTTTGGAAGGAAAATGAATAAGGAAATAAGCCTTCTCAACAGAATTAAATCCAGCAGCAGCATCATATTAATAACTATGTGTATTTAGCACTTTGCAGTTTACAAAGCACTTTTCCTATTTTTTTTTCTTTATTCAATCCTCGCGATAACTCTATTGATACTGGTTCGGTATGATTGTTACCCCTATTTTACAAATGAGAAAACTGTGACTCAGAGGTCGGAGCCAGAGCTGTCTCCCTGTGTCCCCAGCTGGGTTACATCCTTTCCATGACACCATACCATCTTGTGACTAGAGAGGGGAGGAATTGTTTCCTAATTTTTTTTTTTTTTTTTTTTTTGCAAATGATATGATATAATGAGGATACAGAGAAAGTTATTTCAACATAGTAATTTATTTTATTTATTTATTTATTTATTTATTTTTTAAAGATTTTATTTATTTATTTGACAGAGAGAGACACAGCGAGAGAGGGAACACAAGCAGGGGGAGTGGGGGAGGGAGAAGCAGGCTTCCCACGGAGCAGGGAGCCTGATGCGGGACTCGATCCCAGGATCCTGGGATCATGACCCGAGCCGAAGGCAGACGCCTATCGACTGAGCCACCCAGGCGCCCCATAGTAATTTATTTTATTCAACAGATATTCATTGAGCACCTCCTGGGATCCACACAATGCTGGCTTCCAGGAGGAAAATAAACAGGCCCTGATCTCCCGGAGGTGATAGAGTGGTGGGCAAGACACCATTAAGCAATGGTGCACAAATAGATAAATAGCTAAAACTATGATAAATATTACAAAGAAAATCTATGAGATCATTACAGGGAGCTAAATATAGACCGGGAAGACCTCTTTGAGAAAGTGACATTTAAGCATTGAAGTAGCATTCACCCAGGTGAAGAGTCGGGGTGAGAGAAAAAGAGTATTCTAGACAGAGGGAACAAAATGTGTCAAGACCCCGAGGCAGGAGAGACTGCCATGTTCTCAGAAGTGGAAGGAGACCATGGTGTTAGGAGGCAGTGAGCGTTGGAGGGAGGGGCGCGGTTTTTGAGGCTGGAGAGCTCAGCAGGATTTTTGGAGGCCTTTGGAAGATTTGAGCAGGGGTACAGTTTACATTGAAGACTGTCATGGCTGTGGGAGAATGGACTGGAAGAAGGGAAAAGACAAAGCCAAGGGACGAGGGTTTCATAAAAGCCAAGAGATGAAAGGATCTCAAGAATAAGATAGAGGTCAAATAAATGGCTTTGAGACATTTCCAAAGTTGCTCCCGCCTTTGACAATGCGGAGGCAGGTAGTGACCCTGCCTAGTGGGGGTGGAAGCCAGATTGGGGTGGTTGACATGGAGACAGCATAAGCAGATCCCACTTTATAGGAACTTAGCCATCTAGGGAAGGGGAACTGGTGGGGGTGTGTGTTGGGTGGGGATTGAAGGGAAGGTCTTGTACGTGGAACATACTAAAGCATTTGGGCCCAGTAAGGAAAGTCATCTGCCTTTGGAGGGGGTGGGGGATTGATGGTGATGATGGTGTATGGATGAGGGAGTGTCAGACAGACACATGCTGGTGGCTAATCAAAGGAGCGAAGTTTTCGGGAAGTCACAAGGGGATGTGACCAAGTGCGTGGGGTGCATTCTGCTCTATTTCATACCGCTCCTGGAATAAGAGGAGAGCCCCCTCCTTCACTGTGACAATGAAGGAAGAAAGAGAAAATGAGTTTAAAGATTTGATGTGGGAAGGTGATGACATTTTTTTCCCAATAGGTCCCCCCCTCCATAAGGTGTGAAGCAAGGCCACAATGAAGAGCAAAAGGGGAGTTGGCTTCACAGCAGGTTGAGGAGGTATGATCCTGGCAGTGCATGGAGGTGGAGAGAAGGTCCCATAGGTAGTGTTGGGGGGAAACTGCTGAGCAAGATCCTGATGGCCAGTCTCCACATTGGGTATATTTCTCGAGCCGTGTTTGGGGCTCATCTAGGTTTGGGAGAATATTGGAAGAGTTACCAGTTGCTTCAGATGACTGATCATTTACAGTTAGGTATGCTTTCAAAGATGCGAACGGTTTCCATCAAAATGCTAGCTAGATGTCAATATTATGCTGCAAGTCTAAGTGAATTCACAGGTCTTCCATGGCACTGGCAATAGGATTCCTGGTTTCTCTATTTCTTTTGTTGGGAGGAAAAGCAGAGATTTAGGCAAATGATTGAAATTAATTAATTAATTAATTTTAAAATTTATTTATTTTCACCTAATTCACCTATCATCCCCACCCACCTCCCCACTGGTAACAACAATCAGTTTGTTCTCTATAGTTAAGAGTCTGTGGTTTTTTTGTTTATTTTTTTCTTCTTTGTTCACTTGTTTTGTTTCTTAGTTTCCACATCTGACTGCAGTCATATGATATTTGTCTTTCTCTGACTATTTAACTTAGCATTATACTCTCTAGTTCCATCCATGTCATTGCAAATGGCAAGATCTCATTTTTTTTTTTTTTTGGCTGAGTAATATTCTCGATGGAGACTTGGGCTGCTTCCATAATTTGGCTAATGTAAAGAATTGAAATTTAGATGTTGGAAACTTGTGGCTACTAAATTCTACTGAAGTATCACATACTTCATGAGATGGGTAAGTAAAATTTAGCATGTCCCAGGCTAGTTTAGAAGTATGCATCTCCAGAATTCATGGTCATCTCAGCATATGGAACTGTAGGAAGCCCTCAATGTCACTCTCCGGCCCCGTCTCTGAAATAAAGTGGACCCCCCAGCACACCCTCTTGCCCACACACACCATCCTCTCTTGACCCTGCGTCCCCCTCCAGCTTTTATTGTCTCTTTCTCTTCTTTCCTTCCCAGTAGACCTTCTTCTCCTGCCCTCTCTCCTTTTTCACCTTCCATTAATTCTTCAGCATCTTCTACACCAGCTTCCACTCCTCTGCTCTTCACTTCCCAAGATGTCAAATGACATTCTGGTGGTTGCATCCAGTGGAAGCTCTTCAAATGGCATCTTACTTGACCTCTCCTATAGCATTTTATGTAAACTCTTCCTTAGCAAATTCTATGGCACTATTCTCTCCTAGTTTCCCCCCTGCCTCAGGGGTAAATTCTTAGTGGTGTGTGTGTGTGGGAATGTGTGTCTGTGTGTAGCTTCCTCCTCCTCTTCCCACTCCTAAAATGTCAGTGATCCCTAAAACTCTATCCCAAGTCCTTTTATCACTCTATACTTACCCCACTCAAGCTCATGGCTCCAACTTCCAAATCAACGTCTCCAGCCAGGCTGACACTGAGGGACATTCCTGAATATCCAACTAAGCAGCTCCATGTGAATGTCTCATAAAGATCTCAAACTCAGTATGTCCAAAGTGGAACTTAACCATCTTCTGCTGAGCTCTCTGTCTTTGCAAATATCATCCACCAGCTTCCTCAATCCAGAAACCAATGGACCATTGTAAGTGTCCCCTCCTCTCTCTTCCCGTGCATCTAATTACTCACAAAGACCTGTCTGGTCTATATCCTACATGCCTTTCTCCTCCGTTCATGCTGCACATCATAGCCACCAATGCTCTAGGGCGAGCCCTTCTCCCCTCTCACTTGAGACAGGTTGTCCTGTTTCTAGATGCATCCCCACAATCTCCCTGACACACTGCCACAGAGTCACCTTCCTAACATGCAAATTGGGTCTTGTCAATTCTTTTGCAAAAAATTCTTCAGTGATTCTGTATCCCTTCTATTACCTAAGTTTTACTCTTTAGAAAGGCACATAGGTCTCGTCACAATTGGCTTTCTTGTTGTGTCTTGGGCCTCATCGTTTGACTCAGGTCTCAAAGTCCTTGCGAATCAAGCATATGGATCCACTTATCTGTACCCGTGGTCTTTCATGCTATTGAAAGGCCCCTTGGCTTTTGTATATGCTATTCTCTTTCCCCGTAATATCCTCCAATGATCGTTTGCCACACAAAGTGAGACATTTACTATTTTCCTGGCTCAGGAGCTGGGGTTCTAAAGTGGAGGATAGAGAAACAGTGCCAGCAGCCACCCACATGTAGAGGCGGACACTCCGTCATGGATTATTAAAGAGGTTACAGAAGCTTCCCTACAATTCTCAACCACGATTCCTATCCTGCCCCCATATTCTTAAGCAGGGCAGAAAAGGGGACTCTCTGGAGTCAGGAGTCACTGGCCTGGTGGGGGAATGTGTGCCTTTTCCATTTCCTCTCCGTGGAGCTGGGGGGCTGTTTCCCACAACGTTGAGTGTGTGCAGGGAGCATCCAGAGAATCACTCGCAGAGGTGAGTGAATCGCAAGAAGAGAAGGCTGATGTCCCACTCGTTGGCTTCATGCTTCTGAAGTGGAAACCTGTCTTTCCACTCGGATGCCTGCCATAGAACCAGAGAGGAGCATGATGAAGGGATCTGTGGGAGAGCTTGACATGTGTCCCCTGGAGTTTAGGAGCATACATGTCTATAGAAACAGTGTCTCCTCTGCCGGAAATTTCTAAGGTGAGAGGCTTTCTAACCCTTGCCAGCAGGGTGAGTAAGGACCATGGTTTAACCTGCTTTGCTTGAAGAAGATGGATGTTGAGGAACCTCAGTGTCACTGCTTTGGCTTTCAGGGAATATGGAAAAGGATTGCAATGGCTCCCATGGCTCAACATAAAGGAGCCCAGAAATCAGATGAGAGGCAGGAAGAAGGGCTCTCCAGGAAGCCTCTGGGCCAGCAGGGGATGCCCAGCTTGGGGAGGTGATTGAGGGTGTAGACAAAGAGACACGTGGTGCCCCTCTCTGAAGGAATCCTCATTAATGAAGAAGATAGGGGTGAACCTGACATCAACCCCCCAACCACACATACTGGGTATATAGAAACCACCATATTAGCAGAGGGTACCAGCATCAGATGAGCCAAAGTGGATCAGAGATGCTCCCTATCACCACCACCAAAAAGACATCAGTTGCTTAGGATAACCTCTGCTTTCTTGTTTGTTTCTCCCAGTCCTCATCCCCGGAGGAGGTAGACTCAGAAAGAGAGAGGGGAAAGATGTGTCACAGAACTAGACCACATCCTTCTGTCCAATTCAAGATGCTGGAATGGGAGGAGGTTGGGGGAGAATAGCTTTAAATTGCACACGCACATGCACGCACACACACGCATGTGTGCGTGTGCACACACAGTTTCAGTAGTCAAGTAAATATATTTGGAAATAAAAACATTAATTCCAGTGCTTGAGATTTCTGTAGGTCAGCATATCCCAGGCTTTCTTAGACACTGAATACATTTAAATTATAAAATTGATACAATGCTAGCAGGAAGACATGAGATATTTTGCAAACTTGGACAAAAGTAGTGAACAAGTATTCTCTCACTGATAAATTAATCCCTCCAAAAAATCATCCCAAATGTATTTATATCAGTTAAAACGTTAGAGATATTGAAGAAAAAAACAGTGTCAAAGACATTGAATGTTAAGATATCTAATATATATCAATGATCAATCATCAAATCAAGACATACATCAAGGCAATAATAAATTTAGAAATGTTCCTATCCATCAATCAGAAGATTAAAGCCATGCAGTCATACACAAAGCAATCACACTAAAAAATTCTCAGCATTTACTGATTGGGCACACCATTTTTAAAGGCAGATTATTAAGAATGAAGAAACACAACTCTGTAATGCAGTTAGACATTTTTCTTATACTTTAAATGAATTCTAGAGAAAATAAACAGCACATGCTTTTGGTTTTGTTTTGGCAGAATTCTAAAGAATATGCTAAGGAGCCATTGTATTCCATGGCATACCCTCAGTGAAACATTATTATAAGGTTTAGAGCCTGGTTATCCAACCTGTAAACCACACAGAGGACTTTGGGGTGCTCCTTCAAAATCTTAGTCAGACATTAAGAGATTGGCATGTTAAACTGTCTGGGCTTTTAAACTGCAAGTGAGTGGCAAGTTATGACATTTCCCGAGCTGTGTGGAGGAATGGACAATGAGGACTTAAGAGAACAAAGCTGAATGCATAAATTGGAAAAAAAAATAAAATATTTTATATTTTGACCCCACGGAGTTGAGACTTCTTTTTTTTTTTTTTAAGATTTTTATTTTATTTTTAGAAAGAGAGACAATGAGAGCAGGGGAGGGACAGAGGGATAGGGAGAGAGAGAATCCCAAGCAGACTCTATGCTCAGCTTGGAGCCCGAGGTGGGGCTCGATCTCATGACCCTAAGATTGTGACCTGAGTTAAAGTGAAGAGTTGGACGCCTAACCAACTGAGCCACCCAGGTGCCCCCTGAGTTGAGACTTCTTAATAAATATGTTATGTAATGCTGTCAATCCTAACCACAATTCTCTAGTTAACTGAATTTCTCATTGTTCAAGATTTCTGTTCCTTATTTTCTTCTCTGTATTAGTTTTTTATTGCTATGTAACAAATCACCCCAAAATCTAGCACATGAAACAACAAACATTTACTGTCTCACAGTTTCTGTAGGTTAGGAATTTGCGGACAGCCTAGCTGGGAGTCTCAGACTTGAGTGTCTCTCATGCATTTGCAGGCAAAATACCAGCCTGGGCTGCAGTCTCATCTGAAGGATCAAGTGAAGGAGGAGCCCTTGCAAGCTCACTTGTGTAGTTGTTGGCAGGATTCAGATCCTCATAGGCCATTGTACTGAGGGCCACAGTTCTATTCTGGCTATTGGCCAGAGGCCCCCTCTGTTCCTGGCAGGTGGGCCTCCCCACAGGGCAGCTCACAACATGGCAGTTGACTTCCTTCAGAATGAGTGAGTGAGAGAGAGTGTCCAAGAGGGAACCATATTCTTTTTTTTTTTTTAAAGATTTTATTTATTTATTTGAGAGAGAGAGAATGAGAGAGAGCACATGAGAGGGGGGAGGGTGAGAGGGAGAAGCAGACTCCCTGCTGAGCAGGGAGCCCGATGTGGGACTCGATCCCGGGACTCCAGGATCATGACCTGAGCCGAAGGCAGTTGCTTAACCAACTGAGCCACCCAGGCGCCCGAGGGAACCATATTCTTGTCATAACCTAATCTCAGAAAGAACATTCCATCATTTCCCATCCCATCACTGCCATTTTGTATTCATTAAAGGTTAGTAAGTTCAGATCACACTCAAGGGGAAGAGATTACACAAGTTCACAAAAAGCAGGAGGTGAGGCTTATTGGGAGCCATCTTAGTGGCTTCCTACCAAATTCTCTCTCCTCACAACACAAGGTATCTCTACTCTCTGCCTTTGATAACTCCCACTCTTACCTAACAATCTGGCCTCCTATTCTTTAAGGAAATAGATAAGTCACCTTTTATCTTCTTGCAACCAAGTCTCACGTCTTCTTCATTTTTAGCTATTTTCTCCATCTTTCCTCTTGTTATCACTGACAAACTGTCCTTCCTCCTGCCTCCCTTGTCACACACACACACAAATGTCCTTAGGCTTCTTGTCCTCCTCAAGCTATCATCTTATTGCTCTACTTTCCTTTATAAAAAACTTTTTGAATAAGTTGCTTTTACACGGTCCCTGTACACCTCAATTCCCATTCACTTGGCCCTAATCTGCCATGCTTCCATCCCGTCACTTCTTTGAAATTATTTTCATCAAAACCACCAATGATTTCCATATTGCTACATCCAAGGAGCACTCCCCTATTTTTGATTGCATTCAACATGGTTAACCATTCCTACCCTCCTCCTTTCTGGATTCCCACAACACTATGTTTTCATTGTGACGTATTTTTTCTAATCATTCTGGTTACTCCTTTTCAGTCTCTTTTGTTGGTTTCTCTTATATCCCCGTCCTAAATGGTGGTGTTTCCCAGGGCTCAGTTCTGTGTCTTCCTTCTCTCCCTCTTTCCATAAGTGACCTCACCCACTCCTGGGGTTTTAAATATTATTTATATGTAGATGAACCTGAAATGAATTTGTTCAGCCAATGCTTCCTCTGAACTTTGGAATGGTTTCTCTAATTGCTTACTTGGTAATTCCACTTAGAAATCTCAAGGGGACCTCAAATGTAATGTCTATAACAGATCTTCTGTTTTCCAACTATTTCTCTTCTGAGTTCCCCACCTCAGTAAATGGAGCCACCAGCCAATCTGTTTGCTCAAGTATAAATCCTTAATTCCTCTTCTTTAATCACTCATTCCAATCTATCACCGAGTCCTATACTTTGTCTACTTCCAAATATATGACCACTCCATCCGTTTCTCCTCCACTATCTCTACCCTAATCTAAGCCACCATCTTGTCACCTAGCTTACTACAGTCATCCCCTACTGGCCTTCCTGCTCTGCAAGGAAGCCAATTAAATAGTTTAGAAATACTGTGTCAGGCTGTGTTTCTCTTGGATAAAACCCTTTGGTGCTGCTCCCCTATCCTTTGTAAAATCTAAATTTCTCAAATTTTTTTAATGATGTCTTTTGCTTATCTTTTCAACCTCAGATCATTGCATTCGCCCTGCACTTACTATTTGTCAGCTGCATTGGCTCTCATCATTTCTTAAGCACACTGAGTTCTTTATTTCCAGGTCTTTGCACAGGCTGTTCCTTCAGCTTGTAATGCCTTCCTTCACTCCACCGTCCCCCCTTCGCCCCACTCCCTCCCGGTGGGCTCATGCATTTGTCAAAACTCGTAATTACAGATTTAGACATTTCTTTATTTATTGCCTATTTTGTCATACTGTAAGCCCCATATGGACAAAGCCCATGTCTGCTTTGTTCACAATGGTATACCCAGCACCAAGCACTTTGTAAGTACTTAGTAAATATGGGCATAAATGAACGATCTCCTTGTTGTGCTCCAGTCTCAGCTGAAAAACTGTCTTCTTAACAACTTTCCCAGGACATGGGGTTATATTTAACAGGAGATCTACCCTCAGCAAATTTTTAAGTGCACCATAGAGTATGTTTAACTATAGGCACGATATTGTACAGCACATCTCCAGGACTGACTCATCTTGCATAACTAGAACACAAAGGTCTTAAGAAAACGTTTGAGTTGCCTGCTAAAAAGCTAGAGAAAATGACATTGAGCAAAGGTTATTATGGAAAATGCTTTATATGGCACACACACCTCTGTAGACTTGGTAAGTGATAATAACACCATTCTTAGTTTAGTAAGTAGCATTTTTATTTCCCTTCAGCTCATTTCTAATGACAGGGACAGATCCCATTCTTTCCTTGGCAGAGTGTTTGGCTGACAGGAGCCCCATCCTACTGATGTCATCTGGAAGAGCTTCCTTTTACTGATTCTGGGGAGTCTGAATTTGAAACAGGTGGATGTATGCATTTGAAAGAATCTATTCCAGATGCCAGAAGATTCAGTTCTGGTGAGGGACGTGAAGGAAA
Source organism: Neomonachus schauinslandi (assembly GCF_002201575.2). Taxonomy (NCBI): domain Eukaryota; kingdom Metazoa; phylum Chordata; class Mammalia; order Carnivora; family Phocidae; genus Neomonachus; species Neomonachus schauinslandi. Next base: position 126,809,894 of record NC_058410.1, read on the forward strand.
ATTATGAGAACAAGTGTCCTATTCACATGCTAGGAAAATAAATGTTTTACTAATCCTTAAATAACATTTTACTCTGAAGTGTATTGGCAAATTTTAGTTTTATTTCTGTATGAAAGTCTCATTTTTATGGGTGTGATTTAAGTAGTAGAGGTGACTGCTAAAATTAGTTTCTGTTATCCCATACTAATGTCTATGTAGGAAGAGAATAATATACAAAGTTTTAAAGCCCTAACATTTTAGTTATATTTAGTGAATATTTTAACATTTATTATCACTGGCTATAAGTTAGTTTAACTATTATAAATGCACATATGTTTCTATGTTATGGGGTCTTCTCACTGTAGAGAAAGTATGTGATCAGGAAGGGGTCCTATGTATTCTCTTTCCCTAGCCAAGTTCCTAACCAATAAAATTCTATCATTAAACTCATGCTTATTACTATGTGCCAGGCATTGTGCTTAGTGCTGAGATACAACAGGGCTTACAGTCTAGATTTCTTTTTTTTTTTTAAGATTTTATTTATTTATTTGAGTGAGAGAGAGAGCACAAGCCGGGGGAGAGGGAGAGAGAGAAGCAGACTTTCCGCTGAGCAGGGAGCCCGATGCGGGGCTCGATCCCAGGACCCTGGGATCATGACCTGAGCCGAAGGCAGATGCTTAACTGACTGAGCCACCCAAGCATCCCCCAAACAGCAATTTCTACTTATTTCTGGAATATACCACATGAGCCATACTGGAGGAGATTTGGCTTATTCAGGTAAAAGGAAAAATGGACGTGTACTCATCAATAGGGAGAAGGAGTGAATGCATTCATTATGCACTCGCTGGAGGAAGATACCATGGAACCAACATTTTATGGTAGATAACCAATATGTGGGTGTTTAAAAGTTGGCTCCAAGATATCCTCCTCATCTTGAAGGCCTCCCTTCCCCACCAAGAGACACCTGATAGTCTGGACTGGGAAAGGCTCACCTGTCCCTTCAGGCAGTACCAGCAGGAACAATGGGAACCCCAACAGCACCAGATAAACCATGAAGATAAAAATAACACCACCAATCTGACAATTAAATTGACATTGGAACCATGGCTACAAAGGTAGGCCAGGACCTACATGCTGAACCTAAACAGGTCAACTGCCTGATAATATAAAAGATTTGAAAGGGACCCAGAGACTCCTAATGTAACAGAACAAATGTCCAGGATACAATTTTTTTAAAAAAATTTTTATTTAAATTCAATTAGCCAACATATAGTACATCATTAGTTTCAAAGGTAGAGTTCAGTGATTCATTAGTTGCATAGAACACCCAGTGTTCATTACATTAAATGTCCTCCTTAATGCCCATCACCCAGTTACCCCATCCCCCACCCATCTCCCCTCCAGCAACCCTCAGTTTGTTTCCTATACTTATGGGTGTCTCATGGTTCTTCTCCCTCTTTGATGACTTCCCATTCCGTTTTTTTTTTTTTAAAGATTTTATTTATTTATTTGACAGAGAGAGAGATAGCGAGAGCAGGAACACAAGCAAAGGGAGTGGGAGAGGGAGAAGCAGGCTTCCCGCCGAGCAGGGAGCCCGATGCGGGGCTCGATCCCAGGAATCTGGGATCATGACCTGAGCCAAAAGCAGACGCTTAACAACTGAGCCACCCAGGTGCCCCGCATTCAGTTTTTTTTTTTTTAAATCACCTGTCATATGAAGAAGCAAGAAAATCCTGACTTAAATGAGAAAGGACAATCAGCTGACCCCAACATCGAGATCAATCAGATGTTGGATTATCCCACATTATCCAAATCATCAAGGATTTAAAAGCAGCTGTCATTAAAAAAATGCTTCAACAATCAATTACAAGTTCTCTGGAAACAAATGAAAAAGTAGAAAGTCTCAGCAAAGAAACAGAGGTTATTAAAAAAAAAAGCTAAATGGAAGTTTTAGAACTGAAAGAATATACTTACAGATACAAAACACTCACTGGATTGGAATAAAGACACTTTCTATAGCAAAGGGCATGGCCAAGCCTTAAATTATTTCATCCTAAGATTAAAGCTATAGGAATAATTTTTAAAATGAACCCTTCTAGTATAATTTAAAATTCACAGAAAAGTTGCCAAGTTAGTACAGGGAGTTTCTATAAATCCCACGCCCAGTGCATCTGATTATTAACATCTTACATCATTATGATGCATATGTCACAACTAATAAACCGATGTTGATACATTATTATTAACTAAACACCATATTTTATTCAGATTCCATTAGCTTTTTTTTTTTAAGATTTTATTTATTTATTTGACAGAGAGAGACACAGCGAGAGAGGGAACACAAGCAGGGGGAGTGGGAGAGGGAGAAGCAGGTTTCCCGCTGAGCAGGGAGCCCGACGCGGGGCTCGATCCCAGGACCCTGGGATCACGACCTGAGCCGAAGGCAGACGTCTAACGACTGAGCCACCCAGGTGCCCCCAGATTCCATTAGCTTTTACCTAATATCCTTTTTTTGTGTGCTCCAGTATTCCATCCAGGATACAACATTTATAGGAGTCCTTATAATATTAGTGTCAGTGGCCAAACTTCTCATCTTATTAGAGATTTGATATTCAGAGGTGGAGCTGCTATATTACTACATAGGAAATCTTGTTGCAAGGCGGTTAGGGGACTTGTCTTGAAGCTGTTCTTGGGAACACACTCTATTCTGATCGGCTTTTGTAGCATGGCTGCTGATGGAGATGGGTTATTTAAAATCCCTCAGACCACTCCTTATCAATCAGTGGATTAACACACAGTCACGAGAACATGAATGCTCTTCTCCTCGACCTAGAGCAAATTCCCACTGCTGCCCCAGGCCTTGTGCAACGGGGGAAGCCACACTTTGCTCGTGCCATACAGGGGAAGACGTTGTTGGCATGACTTGTTTTTACATGCAATTAGCACACCCTCTTGGCACTGGGGCCTGCCTTCAAAATATGTGCAGAATCCAACCACTTTTTTCTTTCTTTTGCTTCTATCTGAGGCCCCCTGTGAGCCACCATCATGAATTTCTTCCCTGGTCCCCCCTGCTTCTGCCCTATTTTCAACACAATGGCCTGAGAGGCTGTGTTAAAATTTAAGTCAGTGCATGTCACTCTGCTCAAGACCATCCAATGACCATCCCTTCTTTGTGTTTGTCCTTGTTGTTGTTGTTGTTGTTGGTCCTTAATTGTTTTTTAGTCAAACCTTTTATTGTAATATAACAAAATACATACAGAAAAGTACATAAATCATATGTATGCGCCACTCAATGAATTGTCAAAAGTGACCACTCCCGTGTAACCACCACCCAGGTAAAGAACTAGGCCAACTCTTGGGAATCCCTCTTTGGTTTCATTCAATTATTATTCCTACTCTTCTCCCCAAAGGTAAGCACTGACCTGACTTCTAGATTAGTTTAGTCAGTATAGTCTGTTTCTGTATTTTGTGTAAGTAGAGTTACAATATGTATTCTTTTGTGTCTGGTATCTTCTCCTCAACATTATGTCTGTGAGATTTGTCCACCTTATGATTTGTTTGTTTGTTTGCTTTTTAAATCTGAAGACTTTATAAGGATGCCCAGGGCCCTATGCCACCTTGGCCTCCAATTCCCACCCTCGTTGGTGTTCTGTCATAAGTTCCTATTATTATCCCCTCTTGTTTCCTCTGCCCTAGCCTACTGGCTCCTTTCTCTTCCTCAGATTTACCATACATGCCCCTGCCTCAGGGCCTTTGCACTTACTGTTTTCACTGCTGGGGAAGCACTTTCTCCAGATATCATCATGACTGGCTCTCTTTACTGTGACACACCTTTACTCGAGTGTTGCCTTCTCAGTGAAGACTTGTCAGGAGACCACCCACATACTCCTCACCCCCTCTTCCTGGTTTGATTTTTTTCCATAGCACTTACCAACATGCTATAATACATATTAGTTTCCTGTTGTTGGGAAATGAAATACCACAAACATAGTGGTTTAAACAATCAAACATATCATCCCATAGTTGGGTAGTTTGGAAGTCCATTAGGCTTGGCTGCTTTCTCTGCCCTGGGTCCCACCAGGCCAAAATCAGATGTCAGCTACCTGGGGGCTCTTGTCTGGGAGACTCTGGATGAGAATCCACTTCCAGGCTTGTTCAGGTTGTAGACAGAATTCAGAGTTAAGACCGAGGTCACTCTTTTCTAGCCAGCTGTTGGCTGAAGTTTGTGCTCACCCTCTAGAGGGCACCTGCATTTCCAGGCTTGTGGCCCCTTCACCCTCAAAGCCAGCAAAGGCAGACCGAGTCCCTCTCAGGCTGCTACATCTCTTCTGCCTTTCTTTTCTGCTTTTAAGGATTCTTGTAATTACATTGGGGCCACTCAAATAATCCAGGATAATCTTCCCAATTTAACACCACCTGTTTCGCAATCTTAATCCCATCTGCAAAGTCCCCTTGGCAACATAAGGTCACATATTCGCAGGTGTAACACTACAGGTAGGAATCATGGGGACAACATCCTGCCTACCATAATATATTTTCTTAGTCGTCTCGTTGATTGTTCATCTCCCCCCTTCTAGAATCTATGAGGGCAGGGATCTTTGACTGCCTGACACATACTAGGCATGCAAATATTTGTTGAATGAATGAATAAATGAATGAATGAATGCAGTCTGGGTGATTAGTGTCAACCTCTGCCTTCCCATTGGTACACATCTTCCTAGACTCTCTCTTCCTCTTTTAGAGATGGTCGTGGCTTTTATTTCAATCCGATTTTACCCAGTATGGTTTTCCCCGATCCCCACACACCATTGCTTACCGTGCTGCTAGTTAAGGGGCTTGGCAGCACGATAATGTCATATTTTCATGGAGCCTCCCAGTTGCCACAAGAGACACATCCAGGACCTGGGGTACGGAGGGGACCACAGAATGGAGTGAAGCTCAGAGGCCAGCACAGGCTGTGGAGCCTCGGGCACCCCCCCGTGGAGCCAAGTGTCCAAGGATTTCTTGGAACAGGACTCTTCAGGGATAGTAGAAGTAGTCATGGAAATGTCTTAAGCATTGTTTTGCTCAGTAAAAAAAAGAGTTTAAGACTTAGTCTGCACATGTCCATTATCCAATGAAACATTTAAAAACCACTTAATCATTTGGATGTTTCTGAAGACTCTGTTGCTTAATATTATGTAGACAGCCTAAATCCTAGGACAATAAAGATCTGAGCTTGGCCAAAAAGTTTGAAGCACACACAAGTAACAGATTTGCCATTTGGGTTACAGTGTGGAAAAAAAATCTCTGGAAACAGATTTATGTATTAGTTTTTCACTTTGCCACCAGATGTCCTTCACGAGTAGGAAAATATGATGGCTCGAATGATATTTTGAAGTGTGAATGCCCAGCATTTTTGAATAGTTGACAGAGAAAGGAAAGTGTGAGTGCATGTAACTGCTAGCACAGACTTTTGGATGAGACACGTATTTTGAAGACTGCCCTACAGGTGTAGCTTTCAGAAGCAGTATTTAACTCTCAAATTTTCATCTCTCACACTCTGCAAACATTTACTCACCATATTTCCTTTTCACTCAACTCCAAATCGATATTTTTGAAATCAGATCATTTTATTCTATTTAGAAATTAATGTTAGGAAATAATCAAATCCTTACACAAACATTAGAGATTAAAATGTAGTATTTTAAGTGGAGTTTCCCAAGGATACAAAGTGGCTGGACCTCAGGCTTTTTGACACAAGAGCAATGTGGGTTATGACACATTCATTCTAGAAGCAGCCTACTTGCATCTGCAAGACAGTTGAAAGGGGACAATGTGTGATTTAGGACAAAATCAAAGACGGCAATTGCAGTTTATTGCTAACAATGTAACCAAAAGGGAAGGGTGGAATATAGAATATTTAAATTTAAAAATTTATTTTAAAATATTTAAAAAATAGAAGTCACTTGGCCATGTGTATTTTAAATGTATAACAGAAATCCTCATAAAAGAAACAAGAACTGCTGTTTTAAAGAATTTGTTGTGTGACTTACCCTGTGCATTAATAACACCTGGGTATGGGCTTCTCGCCCTCTCCCCAGCGTCACTGAAGTCAGGGGATAAACCTATGCTTGATGGTGAGGGGTTCCTCATTCCTTCATTAAATGGGCGGGAGTGGGATAGGCAACCTATTTCCAGAAAACTGAAGGCCATCTGCATGAGATGTCAGCCAAGCAACCAGATGTTTGATGTGGATTGGCTCCCACATCCGGCTTCTTGACCGAATTCCTCCTCTTTCCACCCAGATGTTTTGGAGACACACACAGAGAACTTAATGAGGGTTGTTCCCGCACAGAGGAAGGGGCGGTGATATTTTGGTGTCCTGTAGGGGGCGAAGTTACCTCTGATTTTCTCCAGTCGGTTCACACATTTCCAGCGGACTCCAAAGCCAAACCTGCTCCTCTCCGTCACCCCATCCCTCCAGAATCACATCTGGACTTTGTCCAGCTCTCTGAGACTTCTCAGGGGGTGCTGGGGAGGGTTCAAAGAAGCGGGGAGTGGGGGAGGTGGTGGGTTAGAGGTTCTTAGTCACCCAGAATTCCAGCTGTCTTGGAAAAAACAGTGGTCCCAATTTTGAGGTTATAGAAATGTTAGAACTGCATCTCTTTACCCCCCTTTGCCCCAATATCCAAACCAAGGGGGTTTCCTAGTATTTTCCAGCAAACATGTGCACCTGTTGGGAGTGGTGGGGACACGAGGAGAGCACACCCTCTTTTGTGGCCCTCAGTTGAATGTCCCTTATGATCCCTTATGATCACTGTCATGTTCCATTTCACATATTTTCCCTCTGGCTCTTACGAGACTTGTGTGCTCTTGTGTTCATCATCTGGAGTCACCCTCAGCACCTCCTTTCTCCAGCACTATTCCTCCCCAGGAACTGGGGGCCCTCACAGCTATTGCTCAGATGTTTGATAAAGTCATTAAGTGCCATTTTTGACCCATGTCACAAGGTCCATCTACTTTTAACCAAGTGTTTAAGAAAAGGGGAAGATGGTATGTGTGTACACCTGTTTGTGTTCTCTGTTAGATCCTATGTGCATAGACAGTAAGTGCATATCTAATAGATGGGTCACAACCTATTTTTGTGTTTTCAATGGCACAGCCCTACATAAGTGCCCTTGTCTATACTCAGGGGTTTTACAGTTTTCCAGTGCGTTCCCTGTGCCCTAAAAAGTTGGAACTGCTTTTACTCTGCTTCTGCCTTAAGAGGTCTTAAGACGAAGGTGTGCTACGTTTTCGAAGGGAGAAGGATCTTGGCAGGAAGCCTACATATACTTGCTGAGATTTCAGATCTTTTGATCAGGGCTCTTGGCTGCTGTGATTTTTATGCACTGCAGTGATTTTTATGCCCAAACAAGTCCCATAGAGAAGAAAGAAGTGATGGGGGCTTTTGAATTCTAAGGATCCTGGCGTGCCAGACCAAGTAGTGATACGTCTTCTTTTCACGAGAAAAGAATCCCCGCTAAAGACCAGTCTTCAGTTTTGTTGAAGCTGTGTTGCCTGAGGTCAATGGCTTTGGACCTTTGTAGAACTAAAGAATTCACTCGTAGAATTAAATTTGAATTAAGAAATTACATTTGTAGAATTAAAGACTAAAGGATCATTGTGTCTGGGCCAAGAGAGAACCAGAGAGCAGTCCAGTGGGTTGGGGGGAGGTGAAGACCCTTCCCCCATGAAAAACAGATTCTTTGAAATAAGACAGAAACGTTTATCAGATTTCGATCATCAGAAACCCCATGATCTCATAAGTCCACGAATCCCACAGTTTATATTTATTTGGTCTGGCTCAGAAATGCCTTGGACTATGTGAACTAAGACGATCAGTGAAGTTTTTGTTTTCTAGTCCGTACATTTTTCACCAAGTAAAAGATTCTAGTGTTTTAAGTGAATTTGTTTGTAGGATCTGTAGGTTACCAGGCATTCTTGGATAGTGTGAGAGCAGGTGGATTTGCATCCTGAAAGGCCGATGGTGGTGGTGGTGTCTGGGTAGAGGGGTCCCTCTCTGTGATTGAGCGGTGTGCCTGTCATGGAACCTGTGTCTTCTTGATCTTGATCTTGTCGAATGCTCCTGGCAACCTGACTTTTTAGCACCTGTGTCTATTACCCTGAATGGGAACATGCCAAGCCCCTACCTGGGCTGGAATTTTCTATACCACCCTTCCTCAAGTTTTATCTATCTAGCATCATGAAAGCTCTATTGTATTTCAATACATTAAAATGAAAAGTTAACAGAAAAACTGGAGAAGCACTGAAATATTTCCAAGAAAGGTAGAGGGTGGCTTTTCTCTGATATTACCTAATTACCCCTTTTCTTTAAGGTGCTAGCTTAAGAAGCCAAAGCAAGGCTGAACTGGTCCCAAACCCCCAGGACTCCGGCTCTGGTTTACATTTGGCCCTCTCTGTGGCCCATTTGTGAGCAGCTTCTCGGAGGGTGTGTCCCAACTTCGAGCAGCTGCCTTTGAAAGTCACGTGTCCTCTGAACGCCTATGTTACATCCATAAGAGACACTAAGTAATAAAAACTATGCCTGTCCTTCCTCTGTGAATACAGGTGGCATTGATTTAACAGCTGATTTTGCTTTTATTTAGTTAAATCGTCACTTCAGGCCTTTTACGTGATTGTAAAAGAGACAGGTTTACATTAGGGTATCGATCGTCCTTACTAGCGATGACCTCTTCGCCTTTGCTACCTCGCGCCAACTTTGGGTGCCTCCAAGAATTCTCGGTACTCGAAACCTACGCGCGGCCGAGGCAACGCCTCCCTGGAGAGGGAGGGTGAAAGAAGGGGGCGGGCCTATTTAAATACAGGCGAGACGCGCCTCTTCATTGGCTGCCAGCCTGTCTGTTACCCAGGAGGGCAGGGACTCTCGGGGGCTGGAGTGCGGTACCTGAGCGAGACGCGCACCAGAAAGCCCACGTTGGCCGCTGCGGGGAGCGCAGCGCGGAGAGGCGGGAGACTGCGAATTCCCGCGCCCTCGCCGCGGTCACTGCTCCGCGCGCGGGTCCTGTTCCCTCCGGTCCCCTCTGCGAGCGGCGTTTGCGGGGCAGCCGGGAGAGCTCTAAACGGAAAGCAAGATCCTTGCCGCCTCCGCTTGGGGGGTCGAGCTGCGCGCCGAGATTCTGAGGGGGAGCGACAGTGCCCGAGGGCGGAGGGGCGCGGAGTTTGTGAGCGGGAAGGAAGTTAAGCCTCGCGGAGAAGACTGGCATCTCGGGACGCCGTGTCGCCACAGCCTGGGCCCCACCGCGGAGTAAACTTCGCGGCGGCCGTGCGAGCCAAGGAGAGGCGTGCGCGGGGATGATGCCGGGCATCTCCCCCAGCTGGTGAGCCTCCCCGCCGCCCCGGCTCCCACTCAGCCGCCCGGGAGGGCGCGGGACAGCGCACGTGCGCGGGCAGCGAGGCCCGAGAGTGACCGCGCCGTGACCCGCCCAGGGGCGAGGGCGCCCGCTGCAGCGCAGCCGGGACTCGGACGCACCTGGCCTGGACCTTGCGCCTCTAGAGCCCTGCGCCAGAGTCTGGGGCTCCCCTCCAAGTGGTTCTCCGGTGATCTCCCCCTTCGCCTCCGCTCCAGCCTGGGCAACTGGGGGCGCCCCAGAGGACGATGAGAGATAAGGACTGAGGGCCAGGAAGGGGAAGCGAGCCCGCCGAGAGGTGGCGGGGGCTGCTCACGCCAAGGGCCACAGCGGCCGCGCTCCGGCCTCGCTCCGCCGCTCCACGCCTCGCGGGGCCCGCGGGGCCAGCCCGGCCGGGCGGGGATGCTGGGGCGGAGGGCGCAGTGGCTGTGCTGGTGGTGGGGGCTGCTGTGCAGTTGCTGCGGGCCCCCGCCGCTGCGGCCGCCCCTGCCCGCCGCCGCCGCTGCTGCCGGCGGGGGGGCGCTGCTGGGGGACGGCGGGAGCCCGGGCCACGCGGAGCAGCCGCCGCCGCCGCCGCCGCCGCAGTCCTCCTCCTCCGGCTTCCTCTACCGGCGGCTCAAGACGCACGAGAAGCGCGAGATGCAGAAGGAGATCCTCTCGGTGCTGGGGCTCCCGCATCGGCCCCGGCCCCTGCACGGCCTCCAGCAGCCGCAGCCCGCTGCGCTCCCGCAGCAGCAGCCTCGCGGGGAGCCCCCTCCCGGGCGGCTAAAATCTGCGCCCCTCTTCATGCTGGATCTGTACAACGCCCTGGCCGCCGACGACGACGAGGACTGGGCGTCGGATGAGGAGAGGCGGCAACACGGGCCCCGCGGAGCGGTCGGCTCGTCCCAGCCCCGGCAGCCGCCACCCGGCGGTGGCGCGTCCCCACTGACCAGCGCGCAGGACAGTGCCTTCCTCAACGACGCGGACATGGTCATGAGCTTTGTGAACCTGGGTAAGGATCTGGGGTAGCGTAACGACGAATACACTCTCCCCTTAACGGTCTCCCGGGCCCGGGGAGGGAGGCGAGAGGGTGGAGGAGCCCCTGGCACGCGGGGCCCGGCTGGCGCGGCGGGGACGCGAGGGCCCGCGGGCTGCGCTCCCGCCACCTGCGCCGCGGTGGGCTGCACGTGCGCTTCGCCGCGCGGCAGGCCGGGCTGCGCGCTGGGGCTGCGGGAGGCGGCGGGCGGGCTGGGGCGCGCCGGGGCGTGGGGCTCTCGGACTCTCGGACTGCGGCGTCCGAGCGTACTCCGCGCTTTTTCCAATAATGCCGGGGCCAGGTTAACTCGACTTTAGCAGAAAAGTCCCGCCCGAGTGTAGCCAGCAGGGAAGGAGAAGGCTCTTCAACACTCCTTCCCCTCCTCATTTCTTTTGCACCCTTAAAGCTCTGAGTGCCAGTTTCTCCACCGGGACTTTCAGGGAATCTGATAGCAACGGAGAACTTTGGAAACTTGACGTGATTGTGTTAAGTGGTATCCACGGAGTTGGGGGAGGAGGGTTGCAGAGGAAGGTGCCAAAAGGACCTCGGAAGGCATGCCAGACGGGGTTCGCGCGGGTTTGGGACCGGATCCCCAGCCCAGTTGGGGTAACCCATCCGGGATCCTAGTTCACATGCCTTTGGCGGGTGCCCCCAAAGGCTGAACTTCTGATCACTGCTGCCCCGAGCCGCACGGGCAGAGAAAGGGTGCGGGTTAGGGGCCGGGGTTGGGCGCTGAGCTGGTCTGAACTGGTTGCCAGGCAACAGAATGGAAATTCAAGGGCGGCTAAATCGGGCTCCGCCACAAATGTTCTGTGGCAAACCCGGACGGAGTCACATAGCCTCCCCCCCCCCCCCCCGGAGTTTTCTCATCTGTAAATGAGAACGGTGTAAGGAAGACTTTTTTTTCCAGGATCAGTGCCTCTGATTTGTGCTACTCTTCATTCATAAACTGACTCAGCTTAGCAGACAAAGGGTTGCAGGGGACAAGTTCTCCGCGGGGAGAAATGGGGGCGCCGTAGCCACGCCAGGGGTGGGTCTCCGCGGACTTCCTCCCGTGTGAGACGCGTGGCCCTGCCCAGGCCCCAAAGTGGGTTACCAGACACTTGTCAAAGCCACGTCAAAGGTGTCTGCATTGGACATTATTTACTTGAATGATTACCATGTAAAATAGTTCAGCGAGTTCTTTACAACTGTATCTATGAGATGATTCTCTGCTGGGCTTTGGGGGAAGGAAGGAGTGGGGGCCCAAGAGGGAGGTCCGATTGGCATCCAACTGGTGCAGAAATCCTCCTGGGAAATTCATGAAACAGAATCTCACAGGGAGTTGGAGGCTCAAGGCCTGCCAATCTTGCTGCTCGCAGGGCCAGGAGTTCTGATTGGATAAGAATTTTCACCATTTATTGGAACCAAATCCAAGGTTGAGGCACCTCCAGGAAATATTCTAAGGACTCTCATTGCCGTCAATAAAGTTTGCAGGGGAGGGGTAGCGGGGAGGGCCAGCGCTCTTCCTCATTCTAACTTCCGTGCTGCTTCTCGCTTAGTAGAATTCCACCTCTTGCCACCCCCCTCCCCTGTTTCCCCGACAGCCTTGGGGAGATGTTTCCTTGCCTCTTGGGGTGGTCCCAACCTGGACAAAGTGGAGGATGAATGGCACTTCTGGCTCTTTCACGGAGAATCATTTACGGTCTCCAGAGAACCGTGCCTGGGCTTAGACCACGGTTCTAACCTTGGCTGTCCATTAGCATCACCTGCGGACACTTAAAGAACTAAGGGATGCTGGGCTGCTTCCCAGAGCAGTTAAGTCAGAGTCTTTGAGGGTGGGCTCTGGCATCTCTTTTTTTTTTTTTTTAAGTGTCTTTGGTTTTTCTAATATGCCACCATGGTCAAGAAACACTGACATGATCCTGATGTCTGAAGGAAATCAGATCATTCCAGTGAGAGATTAAGAGCAATGCTTCTTTATGTTAGTGGCTCTGGAATGTTGCTGCACGTTAGAATCACCCGGGGGCTTTTAAAAACCCAGATGCTGAAGTGGTACCTCGTATCAATGAAATCAGAATGTGTGGGGTGGAAGCCAGGTGTCCGTAGTTTTAAATTAAGATTCTTCATGTGAATCCAGTGTTTGGGAACCACTGCCTGAAGTGATATTTGAAATTGTTAGAGTTGGCTTCAGGCTAGGTTTGTAAAGGATGGTGACATTTACTGTGTTTAGTGACCTCTAAATTCTCCTCGTTCCTTGCTTGTCTGACCTTTCTTGGTCTACAGGTACACATTGGTTCTGAGTCACACTGCTTGAAGCTGGTTGTCAACTAATCCTGCTAAGGGGATGATTTAACTTACATTTCTCATAAAGGAAACTTCAAGGTCCAAAAAACAACACCGAAAAATTTCCAAGAGAATTCAACAGGAGTGTCCTCTCGGGCCTGGGACAGGCTGATGTGGAACTGGAAGAGATTCCTGGGTAGGAAACTCTGCCCCAGGCCCCACCTGTCATAGCACGGGGCTTTCTGACTATGAGTTGTCACTGTCTGTAGGTCCAGCCCTGGACTCCACGGGGGCAGTTAGGGGGAAACCTTCAGGTAAGTAGAATCCAAGTCACAAGTCATGCCACCTGCTAGTCCAGCAATTCTATTTAATCTTAATCCATTTAGCAGTAGGAAAGAGGATTTCAGAATGAGAGGCTAAAATGTGATAAAATCTGATTATCCTAGCTCTGAGCTTAAAGACAGTTCATTTGAAGAAAGTAATTGCTTAGCAATGTGGATTCTCTAAGGATGTTGGAGAATTCTGCCGATTTCCACATCCATGGCATGTTAGCCGCTGCATTACCTGACTCATTAAAGAACCTGCAGAAAGATACATGTTTTCAAGTACTTTTACACCTAGTGAGTTAGATAAATAAACTGAAAGTATAAGAGAAAGTGATACATAGTTGTAAACCTCTCCCCCCCCCCCAAGGGAGAATAATTTACTCATGAAATACATCTGAAACCCGCTGAGCCTTCTCAGCTGGAGTGGCTATTAGGAAGTATGAATCAACAGAATTAGGTTTCTCTCACATGTCCCAAATGCTGGTTATTCAACCAGCTCACTACTGTTGATGTTGACTATTTGAAACTCTCTCTGGGCGAATAGGTTGGAGATGTGTAACCTCCTTAGCACTGACGGGCTGGTGCGCAGGGTGCCTGGCAGAGCGGCTGCATTCAATCAGGCCCCCAGATGCCATTTTCTTCTTGTTTTCTAATGCTAAAAATGTCTTGGCAGTCTAATAAGCAGGACTGCCAATTTGGTGACCTTGGAGAAGTATCCTGAAATATCCTTTAGGTCTTAAAATTCACCTTCTTAGAAAAGCCTTCTCTAACCCCTCTATATCAAAGAGTGCTCCCCCCCCCCCACTTCTTTACCATCACAGAATGCTGCTTATTCCCTTGGTTGCACTTATCACAAAGTGTGTGTGTGTGTGTGTGTATATAATTTTTTTTTCTTTAAAATTTGCTTATTCACATGTCACCCCTCTGGGTGGCAGCCTCAAAAGGCAACCAGGCCTTTATTCACCATTGAAACCTAAGTCTTAATATCATGCTGAGCACATGGAAGGTGCTTAATAAAGACTGAATTAATGAAAAAGACCTATCCTTCATTTAAAATTCATATTTCACTGATCTGGAAGATCTGATCACTTAGAAATGGCATACCTGATTTCTGTTAAGTCAAAGACATTTAAAGTAAAGACATTTAGGACATGGACGTTAATGGTATCCGATGTATATCATGATGCTTTATTAATATACCTGTTTTTTTATTAGTTACCCATATGTATATTTCTAATGTGCATCACATTTGAGAGTAGTGCAAAATTTTTCTTTAAATCTCTGCATTTCAGACTTCATTTATTTTGAATTAATGAGGTGTTGATCTCTAGATGCTAGGGTAAAGAGGAAATAAAACTCAAAATATGCTCAGAAAAGGGAATCAGTATGTATTAGTACAAGTAACAAGAAACTTATTGTACTAAAAATACTGGCAATCTTCTGAACAAAATTACCCTTGGGAAACATAAATTAGAAGAAAAATGGAATACTCCCTACTTGTATTTGTAACCAGATACACTGTACTGTCTTTTTCTCATAAACATAGGATCAGTGGTACTATTTTTCATGGAGGCTGCCTGTACTTATGAAGATTTTTGTTAGCAGAAAATAAATCCCTGCCTGCAAGCTACTCATAGCAAATATAATTTGGAGAATTTGGTTGCAAGAGTGTGGTTCAAAGGAGCAGTGGATGTTCTAAAGAAATTTCAAATAGTAAATGTGAAATTCAGTGGTATTTCAACAACAAAAAAAAGTTGTACAAAGTGTTCTTAAACTCAGATCAAAGGGCAAGCAGATATCATTGTTTAGACTTCAGATGGTGTTTCCTCTGGTTGTCCTTCTAAGAATGGGTATAAATCCTTTTTAAATGTGCTGAATCATGCTTAGTTCCTCTACTTAAAAGCTTACCTCTGATTAGCATGGAGGAAGGATTCCTACTGATAGAAAAAAAAAAAAATCTGTGTCTGGGGGGAGGCGAGCAGGTCAACAACGTTCAGCACTTGAATATTCAACATGTCCTCACTGTTTTCAGAGGTGAGTGACTTTAAATGTTGGATTTCAAAGTAATATTTTACTTGAATATGGGGGTGGGTGGCTGCATGCTGGGCGTCAAAGGTGGTTACAGACTCTCGAAGATGACTTCCCGGTGATCCTGCCTCACTCTCTTTTGAAGGAACGGAGTTAGAAAAGGAACACGAAGAGGGTAAAATTTCTTGGATGATTCACCAGCGTTCTCTAATTTTTCATAACTCTTTCACTCTCTGCCTCCCATCCTGTATTTGAAAATGAATTAGTCCATAGAATGCTTTTTCCTTAATATAAAGCCAGTACAGCTTTCTCTTAATTTTTCTGTTGTGAGCCTTGTCCTGCCTTTCCCCTCCTCTTGTTCGAATTTTAGTCACATCCTATTTGGCGCTTCCAGCAGTGGGAAGGAAAGCAGGCAATAGGGAATTTAATCAGACGATTGTGTTCCTGACAAGAAGCTTCCATAAATACCCAAGTAAAGGGAGTAGAAATCAATATAGAAACTCTCGGAGAGACGAACAATTGAGAGTCCTCATGTATGCAAACAGCTGTTACACATTAACCTTTCTGTCCCCACCCTCCTTGTGGCCATGGCCCAACCCAGCCAGATGCCAGGCAACATGGCTGCCTTGGCCACAGGGTGTCACCCAGGGCCTGGTGTGGGGTACAGCTGCCGACTTGTGTTCCTCACAAAAAAGCTGATGCCTCCTTTCTCTGTTTCCATCATGACAGCTCAGCTGCTTTTATTCAAGCGTATTCTCTCCTTTTATCCTTACTTTCTAACACCATGGTTGGCCGTGCTCCCTTCCAACTCTTGTCCTCTGGAAACTGGTAAGCCAGAAAATAGCTCCAGTCTTACCTGGAAGATAGGAAAGTGGTGACAGTTATATCAAAGAGAAGAAAACCATTCTCACTGTCATAAAAACTAGACTCACTAAAGAACCAGGGCCATCACCCTTCTGAAATTTTTGAGAGTGCCAGAAATTCTCAGAACTCAGTTGTACCTGCTCATCTTCCACTGGAAGCATTAGAAATAAGAAACTGTAGTTCACTGAAGTTGACTGGATTTTTTGTTCAGTTACTAGTGTTTTCATAATACTGTTCTTAGGTGCCTGGGTGGTTCAGTCTGTTAAGCGTCTGCCTTCGGCTCAGGTCATGATCCCAGGGTTCTGGGATTGAGCCCCGCATTGGGCTCCCTACTCCTCAGGGAGTGTGCTTCTCTCTCTGCCCCTCACCCGTTTGTGATCTCTCTCTCAAGTAAATAAAATCTTTAGCAAAAAAAAATTCTGTTCTCTTTTTTTCCCCCCCACTCTAAATATGTAGTATTTCAGTCCTCTATGTGTAAAGTTAGACTCTGGAGCTGGCTGGGGACTATGGCTCCCTTCCATAACCTTGTTTTATCTGGGGAAACATGCCCAAGCAACCGACACCCCATTTTAAAACAGGGCTTTCACTATCATTAACAGAAGTTTGGGATTATTAGCAAATTTGTTATCTATAGATCATAGAATTTAGAGCTTTAAAGGTTTTTGAATATCATCTAGTCACTTATGTTTGTATTAAATTTGTTTGATTTATTCAGGACCATTTCCTCTTCACTGCTGTTTTATCTTAAGGCTGAAGGACAACCACAAAGAGATCCTAATGCACCAGAGGAATAGGGCCGTAGGGCCATTGGTCAGGCAGGAGTGGATAATTAAGGAGAAATTACAAAAGCATGCAAGAGCGCTGCCCTGGGCGAGAGGTGGGGAAGCCCAGATCTGGAATTTTGTGGGTTTTTCTCTTCGTGGGTAGCGTTCTCTCCTAGAACTCTGCTTTTGGAAAAGAAAAAGCCATGCATATCTATAAATATCCCCTGTTTGGCATGCCAAAGCACTGCAGACCCCAAAGAATTGTTCTCTGCTCTGAAAGTGAGTTGAAAACCAGGTTGCCGTGAGTGGCATTGTTCCACTGATGTCTGCAGGCACTGAGTCTCTTCCTGCCCTTCCCATGTCCATTATTAAAATGATTGGGTCCATAATAGAAATGATATCTAAATGACATCAGGTAATTCCTTGATGGGTCCCCATGGTCTTGTTATCTCTAACCCAGTCTCAGATGACTGGGTAGAAGACTCTCCTTCAAACATTTTTGCAGAATGAGGTTCTGGTTCCGAGTGGGAGAGCCTTCCTGACTTTCAGGTTCCTGGGCATACGCCCTTGATTACTGATCCTGCTGGATAGGTTGGGATTGTCCTAGGCCTGAAATGTCCTTGCTTCATATTGCTGATTTGATGTTCAGATTGTTTTCTCATCATCAGAGAGCTCCGTGGGGGTGGGGTGGGTGAGTGCAGTAGCTTGACTGCAGGCAGAAAACAGTGTCTCCAGAGCAGAGCCAAGCCCTGAGCCTTCTACACACTGAACTTTGATATCCGCCTCGATCCTTATGATGACTCTCCTGCCACTTACCCTTTTCACCTTGTCCAGAATGTGACTTCCAGCCTTAGACATCTGTGTGTGTTGATTGTTGTTCCTGTGTTTACAGTCTTGTTGGTTTCCTGTACATGAACATGGGCTGGCAAAAAAATTCTGATTCGTGTATCAGCAGAGTGTGAACTAACCATATCATCGGCATGAGCTATTTTATGTGCTGATTAGGTTGGGAGATTTATATAAGTGGGCTTGCTTAAATCCCCGAGACCAGTTATTTTCTCCTCCCTCTTTCAAATCTATGAATCACATTTAAATATTCTAAAGATAGAGCTTTGTCAACTACAGAATTAGGGACTAAGAGTTTTACTTGACTTTGTTTTTTTCTGGATTTTATTTGAACACTCCCGTGTCAGAGTAAGTTAACAGAGAAGCTGTGCATTAAAACAAAAAAATACATTTTTTTTAAGCAGTTTTAGCAGTGTATAGCATAATTGAATGGAAGGTCCAGAGATTTCCCATATACTCCCTGCCTCCATAACAATAGCCTCAGTTGCTGTCAGCATCCCACACCTGAGTGGTACATTTGTTATACTTGATAAACCTACCTTGATCACCTGAGTTCATTGTTCGCCGTAGGATTCACTCTTGATGTCCTGTGTTCCCTGGGTTTGGACTGATGTATAAGGGCGTAAATCCATCATTACAGTATCATACAGAGTCCTTTCACTGCCCTAAAACTCTTCTGTGGAGAAGCTGTACATGTAACCAGAAAAACAAATCAATGGGAATATGAAAAGTCCCCAAATAGGCAGAGTTTGTGGGGAGAAAAATAAAATGCCTTTGTTGAATAATGTTTTGTTTCTGTGGTCTTACCACATTGGTATATAAATAAGTAATTTCGATGGACTCTGAAGACCTGATTTTGTGCTTCTGTGTGTTGACCCCAAATCCATTAGAAATCCCTCCCCCACCCTTTTTTTTTTTTTTTTTAAGTCTGGGAGTTTAAAAATCTTTTTTCCTCCACATACTTTCATTGAGGTGTCTGTCACCATAGTACCTAGACAATCCCTTAGGCAGAGATATGAGCGATTAAATTTCTCCCTGGCTTGTGCCCTGTTTGATCCATGCTCTGCAGGATTTGGGGGAGTCAAATAAGCCTGAAGAATGAACAAGAATTATAGGAATTCTGTGCTTGTTAATTATTGAAATTTGGGGGGTGGTTAGGGTAAGGATGAAGTATTTTTCCTCCCTTTCTGAAAACATATTAGAACTTAGTGTGCTTTTGGATTGAGAAACTCACAAAAATGTTTTACTGGCCCTAGAGGCAGGTCAGGGGACCTTAAAAGATTTCCTTAGGAGAAACTGTTCAGACCAGATTAACACTAAATTAATAGAGACTCTATAAATCCAGAGATTCTTATAAAGTGATATATAGATTAGGCTTATTTGCTTTGAACTGTTTTCTATGAGATAGGGCTACACAGATTAATGGTAAATAAGAAAAGAGCACTCTGAAAGATTGTTATTGAACAAATAACTCATTTGAGGTGTTTTTGGAACTTGTGGGCCTTTTTTTTTATAAGCATTATACAGGTGAGACACTTCATAAATTCTCCTCAACTCTCCTCCTGCAACTCTCCATTTTAGTGGGGTAATTTTCTCCCTGAATACTAGCTAAGTCCCCCTGCTCCCCATAATGAAACCTCTCAAAAAGAGGGGAGATCTTGGGACCATGGCGGTATCATTGGGCTTGAGAAATTTAGCTTTAGTAACCTCTGACTTAGGATGTGCTGTGGTTTAAGTACCCCACTGGTAGGATAGAAGCTTCTCAAGCCCTAAGTGAAATGATACCACAGGGTAGGACTAAGACTCAGGGTAGGTAGTGGTGAAGAGGAAATAGGTGCTTTAAAGACCTTTGGAGAGTTGCATTTCTCCCAGGGGGCCATGGAACAGGCCTTTGCATTCTTATGGGGTCTGTGTAGGGTGGAATCCCCTAACACCAGCTTTGGGAACTGCTCCCACAAATCCAGCACCTTGGTTATTTCATTTGCTTAATTGAGGGTGTTTGACACCTCTTGTTACGCATGCACATTTGCGTCCTCCTTATAAGATGTGGACTCCAGCATAGCTTCAGGGATGTAGGTCGTCCCAGTGGAGGTTGGTTTCCCTCTTTCTCTTTTGCTTTTCCCTTTTCTTCCCATTAGTAAATTTAGCAACTCCATTGCATTTATTTCCTCTTTCTTATCTGTTCTTTTCTCACAGTGTTGGTGCCTTTGGTTAGTCATTGACCTAACACAGCAGATTGTATGCCATCTCCATGGTGTCTGGTGGTTTTATACCACCAAAATGACTCATTGGCCCCTAGAATGGATGAGTTGCTGGTTTTCTTGATGGTGCTGGAAAGTGCTCATGGCCAATTCAATACAGAATTGAGGAAAGAGTGCATGATCAAGATTTAGGAAGCTTGAATTTATGCTCTAGTCTTAGTGCTATCCCTTTTTATGATATCTTGGTCAAGTCACTTAAGTGAATTTCTTGGTCTCTTTCCTTGTAAAATATCTTTCCTTTTTTGTCAAATGTGAGCACATTGGCCAGATCAGCATTTTCCAAATAGTGTTTCATGGAACACTACTTTTCCAAAATATTCTGCAGAAGATGATCATGGAGAATATCATTTATATCCTCCTGCCCTCTGAAACTTACAAGTCAATCAGCATATTAAAGCTCTGACAAGCCCAGCAGTGAAGAAGTCTGCTGATTTGCTTTAGGAGAGCTTTCTTTGTATTTACTTTTGCTCTGTAACTGCTTTTTATGTCACCTCAGGCGCCTCTGCCCCCAGATCCACTCCTGATCCTTCCCCTGGTCATCTTTGTGGAGCAGGGTTGGGACCCCAGGCAGCTGCATTTCTAGCTGCTACTTGCTCTTCTGTGACTCCAGCTCGCTCTGGATGAGCTGCCTTATTCCACCTGCTGCTGATGGCCCTGGGGGCTCTCCCTCCTGAGGGTAGAAGTGGCTTCTTGCTGATGGTCCATGGGTTGTCTCACCATAACCCATTTGGCTGCTTGGCTCTGTCCCAGCTGTCTACACCACCAGTTCCCTGCATTAAATTCCCTCCGTTGTGGGTGCCTGGGTGGCTCAGATGGTTAAGGGTCTGCCTTCGGCTCAGGTCGTGATCCCAGGGTCCTGGGATTGAGCCCCGCATTGGGCTCCCTGCTCAGCAGGGAGCCTGCTTCTCCCTCTGCCTCTCTCTCTCTCTCTGTCTCTTATAAATAAATAAATAAAATCTTTAAAAAAATAAATAAATTCCCTCCGTTGTAAACACTGGCAGGGATTCCGCTTTCCCTGCTTGGACTCTTGATTGCGATCACCTCTTCTTTGTTGTTGTTCTTGTTACCATTCTTCATTCTTTTTTTTTTTTATGTTAATCACCATACATTGCTATAACCTCTTAATTCAGTGGCACGAAGATAAACTCTGAACTAGAGAGTATCAGAACCCAATGCTGGGAGTGTTCCCTGTTGTGTTTCTCTGACTGATTCTTTATTTTCTGAAACAGCTTTCTTGAGATATAATTGACAGAACAAGCTGCTTATTTCAAGTGTACAATTTCATGAGCATCGACATAGACCTGTACCTATGAAACCATCCCCACAGTCAAGATAGTGAACATAGGGGCGCCTGGGTGGCTCAGTGGTTAAGTGTCTGCCTTTGGCTCAGGTCATGATCCCAGGGTCCTGGGATTGAGCCCCGTATTGGGCTCCCTGCTCCGCAGGAAGCCTGCTTCTCCCTCTCCCATTCCCCCTGCTTGTATTCCCTCTCTCGCTGTGTCTCTCTCTCTGTCAAATAAATAAATAAAATCTTAAAAAAAAAAAAGATAGTGAACATATATCCTGAGCTATTCTTTTAGACAATTACCTATGCCAGGGAATGCAATAATCCTAACGCACAGGAACTTCAGTGAAAACTCCCCATTTTTCATGGATGATGTTGCTTTTCATGCATTCATCTTACAAGCCTTGAACATCCTTAAGAAAGGAATTTGCTGAAGATGTTTGTGAATGGTTATCTTGGAACCGAGAACTGTGGAGTCAAGCCTTCCTGGGGTCAAGCTTGCTCTCTGCAGCTGTGATTGGCTTTTATCCTATATCTCACCTCCCATATTTATTTTAGGAGATAATAGTAAAAATAGGTGAGTTCTCTTTCTTAATTTTGAGATTGAACATGTAGGGGTACTTTTGGGTTGTTAGTGATCCTATTGACATCTTGTTTCTAAATACTCAAGTTTAAAAGATCTGATCCTTCTGGAAAACATCACAAAGATGCTTTCCTGTGTTTCTGTTTTAAATTCTGGCAATTTAGGTAGGGCACAAGTCCAAGAAATTTATGAAAGTAGACTCCAATTTACCTCCAACTCTTCCCCCTATGCTCATCCTTCTCCAAATGTTCTGTAAGCTTAAGTAGAAACTGCATTTTTTTTTTTGCAAGAAAACATAAGTATTGTATTTCTTTATGGCCTTTGCCTGGAAAAATGACCGATGTCACTTATTATCCTATTATCTGAAGGCAAAAACAGACTTTTATAGCTGCAAACTCATAGATAGTAAGATAGGGGAGAAATTGGAGAAAGTTACTGGGAGTTGTATTGATGTTCTTAATAGCGCTGGTCACATAATGGAACAGCTTCATGAAGGTACCTGACCATGTCCTAACTCCAGACTAGGGGAAGCTACTCTTGTCTTTCCACCCACTTTCTCCTTTCCCTTTGACTTCTGTCCCTATCACTCTGCTGTCCCAGGTCTTCATCTTGCTCTCCACAAGACTTTGTCAATTTGAGACCTTTTTTTTTTTCTTCCTCTGAAAGGACTGTACAGCCAAAAGGCGAAAAAATTCTCTCCTTTCTGTAATGCTGCTTGCTCCCTTCTTGGTTCTTTTCCTATCCTGTAGACTGCTGCTTTATTTGGGGACATTTCGGGAAAAGCAGCAAAAGATTGAGAAGGGTTGGCATGTGGCACGAGAGCTACACACCGGGCTGAGATAGCCACGGGATTTGAGGGGGCCGGGAGCACACCCAGGGCTGGAACTCAGGAGATGACATGTGGCCACAGGGCACGATGGCAGGCAGGTGCCGGGCTTAAAGGTGCCCCACCCCAGAGATGTGGCGGCCTGGCGGTTGGCGGGCCATGGTGATGGGGAGCCCAGCAGCTGGTGTAGTCAGAAGGCCAGAAGTCAGCCACGGGGAGGTCTGTCCGTGCTGAGCACCCGCGCGTGTATTCGGAGTGCGGTCCAGGCACGATGTGGCTCCAGAACTGTGTGAGGTTGCGCTTCTCAAGCTGTCTTTGCACAAGAACCAGTTTTGATTTTGTTTTGTTTTTAATTTCTGTGGACGTACACTTTTGTAAAATCCACCAAAGATGAGTTATTAGAAAAGCAAAATGAAACAAAACACCCCCAATCCATAGAAAACCAAGCCTCAATCTTTAGTTATTAGATTCCACTGGTATGAAATAATCAAGTTGTCAAACTGAACAGCCTCCACTTCTGTACTTGTTGCGGGCTGGTGACAGTTGGTGGGTCAGCACAGACTTAGCAATTTTTTTTGTTTTTTTTTTTTTTTAGATTTTATTTATTTGAGAGAGTGCGGTTGCACAAACAGGGGAACAGCAGGGTCCCCGCTGAGCAGGAAGCCCCATGTGGGGCTTGATCCCAGGACCCTGGGATCATGATCTGGGCCAAAGGCAGACGCTTAACCGACTGAGTCACCCAGGTGCCCGGACCTAGCCTGTTTCTAGGGAGCAGCTTCTTGGACCAACCGGCTGACTTGGGGCATTTGGTGAGGGAATCTACAAGGGTCTGCGAACAGGGGGCTAGGCACCCCGGTGCCGCCCTAATCTCCGCCCTCTTCCCACATCCAGCCAATCGTCAGGCTCTCTGTTTCTGCTTCAGCGATCTCTCAGTCCCACGGGGTTTCTCCACTCCTTCCCCAAGTTCCCTGCGTCAGGTCACTGGGATGTTGGCCTAGACTTCTGTGCTGTCTCCTGTGGCTAACCCATCCTTGCATCTCCGCCGGCTGGTCCTTCGGTAGCTCGTCTTTCTGTTCTCCCTCTTCCCTCCCGTTCCCTGGATCCTCACGGCGGACTGACTGAAGCCCCAATGCCACTCTGATTCCCACTCCGTCGTCCAGCTTTACCTCCCGCGCTCATCTCTGTGTGCTGTCCTTCAGCTAACCAACTGCTGAGCGATTTCCTCCTCCCACTCCTGGCCTTTTTCTCCGGATTTTTAACGTTTATATTGTACAGCTGCTCATTTCCACATTCTCAATTCTGTCCTTCAAACCCCGGTTCGAATGCCATCTCTTCATGGTAGCCTTTCGGACATCGGCTGACCCACATGCTATGCATGACTCTTTGGAAGAATGTTCAGAGCTTTGCCTTAGTGCCGAGCGCCACAGAGCAGCTTGCTAACGTCAGATATGTGTTTGCAGATGAACTCCGTGTGGCTCTTAGGAAGGATTTGGGAACCTTGGATTCCATTGTTGGCTCAGATTTGGGCAAATCACCTTCAGCACCAACCTCTCTGATTCTTTGTCGGGTAATATTTTATTTATCTTGACACCTCCCACCCCGAAGTACCTAAGGTGGTGCCTTAACCTTCGTTGATCCTGAGTAAGTGCTCACTGGGAGAATGAAGGTCAGTTTGTCCAAAATAAAATTGGTGTATGCATGTCTTCTTTCTTTCTCTCATCACTAATAACATCAAACCTTTGAGTGAGAGAATTATAAACTGTGAAACGCTGTGCAGATAGGAGAAACACTCTTTAACTTTTCTATTCACAAAAGTGGTTCTAAAAAGGGAACTTACCTTGCCTTCTCCTTTCAGGGTTTATGTTCTGTGACTTTCTGGATGGTTTAGAAGAAGAAAAAAGCCTTCAGAAAGAAGAAATATTCTTTTCCCTCTATCTGGTGTCATTATGACTTTAATAAGTATTAATAGGAGTCAGAAAGAATTGCTGCTAAGTCTAAATTTAAATTTTCTGGTTGTGCCATGCAGAAAGCTTGCATGCAAGGAGGCACGATTCCCGCAGGTGCCGACGCAAAATACTTATCTTGTCAGCCTGTACTTTAGGCTCGATGGTTCGGCTTACATTGCGAAGGTGTTAGACATTCTGTTTACGTAAGGGCTGAGGGGGTGACATAATGTCTATTGAAGCAAACTCACTTAGCTCCACAGGAGGCAACAGGGAGCATTTAAAACCCAAAGACTGATCAAAGCCATGGGCAGGGTTGAGATACCCCTGCCCAGGACCAGAGAGGTCTGGCCGGGGGAGGGTAGTCTCTTGGTTGGTTGCCTGAACAGACGTGCTTTATTGCCTCACTGTATTTCCAGAACATTGGTGAAATGAATCAGGCAGAATTCAACTCTGAGCAGCCGATCCAGAGAGACTGCCTAAGTGGGCACAAGTATGTCCAAATAGGTTGGAAAAAATGTCAAATTAGAGTCAGCACATACGAGATGTGATGTTTCTCTTTTTTATAGACTGTTATAAAAGTTGTTTAAAATTAAACAGCTCTTCAGTACTTAAATTATGTGTAATGAGACAGGTAGGTCCTGGAACAGAAAACATTTTTTCCCCCTCATCCCACTTAAAATTTGCTCTCCCTACCAGAGTATGCAAGACATAAACACTTTCATATCCAGGATATATATTAGCCTTAGCATGAGAAGAGATTAGCCCAAGGGGGAGATAGAGAGTTGATACAGGTCATAAAAGTAGCAGATCCAGTTCTCCAGGTTTTATCTGATGAACTGCAAGTGTGTAGCCAAGAGGAATATGAAATAACTTCAGGTTCCTATTTGTAAGTGATGAACTTGTGTATTTTATAATTTTAAGATATGTATCAATGTAGAGGAAGGTATTATGCAGTATATACTCCCTTTGCCTGACTCCCACCCAATTAGACAGTTTTTATTTTTTTCTCAGCTTTATTGAAGTAGTATTGACAAATAGAGATTGTATATATTTAAGGCGTGCATCATGGTGACTTGACATAAGTAATTGTGAAAAAAGAAAACATGAAATCAAGCTAATCAACATATCCATCATGTTCTATAGTGACCATTTTCTGTGTGTGTGTGTGTGTGTGTGGAGGGGGGAATGGGGGTGAGAACACTTGAGATCTACCCTTCTAGCACATTTTAAGTATACAGCACAGTACTAACTATAGTCACCATGCTGTCCATTAATCTCTAGAACTCACCATGCATAACAAACTGTACCCTTTGACCAACATTGTCCCATTTCCCTGCCCACTCTCCCCCCCCCCCCCCCCACCCCCGCCACCACCCCTCTACTCTTGCCTTGAGTTTGACAATTTAATTTAATTTTTTTTTTTAATTTAAACTCAATTAACCAACTTATAGTAAGTGCATCATTAGTCTCAGGTGTAGTGTTCAATAAATTATCAGTTGCTTATAACACCCAGTACTTATCACTCAATCACCCTATCCCCCCCACCCACCTGAGTCTAACTATTTTAGATCTATATATGAGTGGTTTTGTACAGTATTTGTCTTTCTGTGTCTGACTTCCCTCACTTAGCATAATGTCCTCCAGGTTCATCTATGGTGTGCCAGGGTTTCCTTTTTTAAGGCTGAATAATACCCTATTGCCTACTCCACATTCCTTTTACCATTCATCTTAGATTGTTTCCATATCTTGACTGTTTTTTTTTTTTTTTTGGCTCTGTTTAGGAATAAGTAATAGTGTGTAATGTTGCATTATTCAGGACTTGTTAAGGTATCTTGGCTCTTGTAATGTCTGTCCTCTCTCTCACTTTTTTCCCATTTGACCAGCTCTTGTTGGAGTCGCAATTCATCTCATGTTTGTAGCACATCATCTAACTTGTGCTCTCTCGGTGTGGGATGACATGAGACACTCTTCTCTGAAGCAAATGGTCATCCCTTTGACTTTTTTTCCCACCTGTGTTTTCAGGACAGTAGAAATGCTAGCTCATTCTCATGCACTTGATCTGTCTCATTGGGTGTTATATTTTCATGACTCTTCTGGTGCTTGGGGCCTGGCTCATAGGAAGCCAAACTCAGAATCGAAACTTCTCCTGAAGTGCCACCTTGCATCACTAAAACCACAGAGACAACTGGGATAGCCCTGTTAACACTACAAAAATAAAAGATGTCACCAGAACATTTCGCTGGCATGAGGGATTTATTTCCACGATTCTCTAAGGTCAACTACGATACATGCTTTTTCCTACCGGGCAGCAAGCATGTTTTACCAAACTCTTACCTAAGTGCTTTTCATTTACAGTTCCACAATGAATTCTTGGCCGCCTCCATGTTGATTTCAGCAAATATTTTGATTTGCTTCTACACCTTTTTTGAGGAAGCAAATTCCAAGTTGCTGTTCATCTTTTAATTTTTGCCAACATTTTGCGAAAATGTTTGAACAGAAAAATTGAAAGATTTTACAGTGACTATATATCCCCCCCAAAGAATGCAAAAAATATCTACTTATAAAAGGATCCCATATAGCACATGAAGGCAAAAGTTTATAGGTTCTATTGTCATATCCTTTTAAATTCTGGAAGATACAGTGACAGTGTGCCTCTGAACAAATGGAAGCTGAGGCACTGGGTAACCTACTCTGATGAAAGAGTTCCTTAAACCCAGGGAGTGTCTTCAGTGTAGAAGTGACAGATTTAGTTTGGTTGTCCAGTATGTTTATGGAGCTCTTTCAAGGCACCACGCTAAGCACTGACTCTACTCCAGACAGAATATGGTGGTGTCTAGGATGGAGCTAAAAGCAGAATATTATGGGTGTACCAAGGAGGATATGATTAATTTATGGGGGGGGCATGACATTCAGGCTGAGTGTAGAAAGAAGAGTTGGCTTTCCGCTGGTGGATGTGGAAGGCACGGGGTTTCCTGCCTGAGGAAGCTATGAGGGGAATGGTGGTGGGTCATTAGGTGTAGTGAGGTCTGAGGTGCTGGATCCGAGGGCAAGTTGGCCTGGAAGTGGTATGGGATTCAGTGGGGGGAGGAGATTGAAAAAGTAGGCTTAGACCAGACCCTGAGGAATATTGAAGCAATTCTGAGGAGTTTGGGCTTTATTTTGTAGGCAGTGAGGAGCTATTTACAAATTTTCAGTAAGGCCGTGGAGTGACTGATGTGTGCTTAGGAAGATATTTTTGGTAGCAGTGTGGAAGAGGCTGGAAATGGGGAGACCAGCTAGGACATTTTTGCAGTTGTCTGGGTAGACCCCCCCCATTTAATCTGTATCTGCAGCATCTGAGGGGCTTTTTTGAAATTTTAAAAGTATTTTGCATTTTTTCCTTCCTTCAGTTAAGTTTAGAATGTTTAATAAAGAAGGGAAATTAGGTGACAAATTCATGAATAGCACCTAAGAGTTTATAACTTGTGGAAAAAGTGCTACTTCCAGTAACTAAAATCTGAAATGTGGTGATTTAAATAGACATTTAAATAGACTTAACCTGGTCTTCCTGGAACTCTTTCCCTCATTTCTTCTTACAATTAAAAACAGCAGTTTGTGAGCTTAGAATTGTGGTCAAGCTGCAGAGAATGTTTCCATTTTTTAAACTAATTGGCTCAAGAGGAGACTGGGGAGTAATGAACTAAGCCTTGTTCGGCTGCTCAGCCCAACTGGACTGACCAGATTGAAATTCAGCTTGATTTCCCACCTGGTTTGGTCTCCATTCTGTTGGCCAACCCCCACCCCACCCCCATCTGTAACAGATAGTGTGAAAGAGAGGTGTCTTCTTCTGGGGCTGGGAATTAGCCAGTGTCAATTCAAGTAGGTGACATGCTCTTCTTCTTTCTACTTCCCTAATTCATCACATGAGGACCTACTCCTAAGAATTTTTATTCACAGTGCCCAGTTCACAAAACGTCATTACCTCCGTACACAAAACCAAGGACAGCCATGTGTAGGAGAGATGGGTAAGAGATGTGACCACAGCCAGTGTTGGTATTTGTGGTAGGTGGGATTCTGTCCCCCATAGCATTTGCCCCTTGGTGTTAGCCTATGGATGTGTTGTTACCTTACATGGCAGAAGGGAATAAAGATTCCTGGATAGCTGACCTTCAACTGGGAGATTGTCCTGGATGATTAGTCACAGGGGCCCTTAAAAACCGAAGAGGAAGGCAGCAGAGGCAGAGAGATGTAGTGGAAGAAGCAGATTCAGAGTGCGGGGCAGGGGGGGCACTCATCCCACCGTTGCTGGCTTTGAAGATGGAGGAAGGAGCCTCAGGCCAAGGGCTGCAGTGGCCTGGGCCCTCAGCCGACAGCCAGCAAGGAAATGGGGACACCAGTTCTACGACTGCAAGGAACTGAATTCTGCCAACTCGAATGAGCAAAGAAACAGATTCTCCCCTAGAGCTTCCAGCAAGGAAAGCACTTTTGCGGACACTTTGGTTTGAGCCCAGTGAGACCCATGTTGGACTTGTGACCTATGGAACCGTGGTGGTTTTAAGCTGCTAAGTTTGTGGTAATTTGTTAAGGCAACAATAAAAAATGAATATGGTGTTATTTGTATAGAGGGCTTTGATACCATTCTTGTTCCCTTGGAAATCCCTTCCGTTGGTGATTGGATGGTGGTCTTCTGGAGGGGTCGTACCAATGGTCGCTGGAGGCACAAGGCCTGCATTTGTGATGTGGGCTTTATCCCTTAGTGGGGCAGCATTAGGTCGGTGCCTTCTCTGTGCTCCGGTATTGTCACCTGTAAAAACAGGGCATAATAATTGCATTTAGTTCTTAGGGTGGTCGTGAGGATTCATTGAGATGCTACGTGTAACAAGCTTAGCACACTGCTTGGTACGTTTTAAGTGCTCAGTTATAAGCTATTGGATTAGTTTGCAATAAGGGACCATTACAAAAAAAAAAATCTTTATGTTCTTTGCCTGTCATACAACTTAACACATCCTCTTATGTTAAGGGTAGGAAACCATTAAAAACAAAAAACAACCCTGGGAAACTTCAGGCAGTAAATATTCTTCTGGAATGAGCATATACATGATGTACTCTCTGGAACTTGAAATAATGTTTGAGAGAAATTTATAAAGCTAAAGCACTATGCCAGTACACTTAAAATAAAGCAGGACATTTGCGGGGCTATACCAATTATGGGGACCACAAATACCCTGTGAATTAGCTTAGTGCCTACAGCCAGCTTCTGAGTGGGTGGAGATGTTTGCCATTATTAAGCCTACCCAAGCCAAATGATTAAGATCCCTGTCGATGTCCGAATAATCAGCATGTACTGAGGAACGTTCCAGTTCCGTAGGCCTATAATTTTGAAATTCCGCAGTCTCATGATTTCCATAGTCTTATAAGTTTCTTGCACCCAGTGATGGTCCTAGTCCCTAGGATTTCAAGTATGCTACTGTGTTATCATGATGTCCTAAGGCTGATATCCAGAGGATGAGCCTCTTGATGTAGGGATTTCCCACTTTTTTTTCATTGAGCCAAATCAGGAGTCCTACTAAAAATAGGAAAAATCTCTAGTATCACCACTTTGAATTCCCACATAGATGTCACTGGTTTTCTGTCCTTCGGTGTAACAAGAGCTTATAACTTTCCTGTAGATACTCATTGCCTACTGTGTGTTTCACGTACCAGAGGCAACCACAGATGAAGCACTGTACCTCCACTGGGGAGCGGTGGGCATAGGGGTGTCATGTTATTGATATGCTTTTCAGAGCATGAAGCTGTGCTTCGGTCAGATTGCCAATATCAGGGAAATTCAGGGTTTCCCCCCCCCCGACTTGTGTTTTATGAATATAGAAGTATTATAAATGATCATGTTTTCATATTCTTTGGCCACTAGGAAACTCAGAACTACTTCTATTTATTTTATGGTATTTATTTTCCTATATAAATCTCATTGTCTTGCCATTTTCCCCTTTTATTCCTATTTCCATAGCTGCTTAATGTTTATTCTGTAAAATTGTTCTTCTGTAAATTGTCTCAGGTCTCTTTTTAAGAACTAGGGAGAAACAAATTACTGCTCAAAATCAATAATGAATTGTCCGGGAAACCATTGCCTCTTGTCATGGGAGACCGTAGGTCCCACACCTATTCTGTGGCCATGCTTTTGGGACTCCTCTCTAAAGAAATGGCCGACACCCTGTTATGTCACTATGAGTGCAAGGCTGGAGTCTTCTGCCAAGCGGTTATGTGTCACACACTGTCCTCAGGTCAGATGGGACAATGGGACATTGCCTGGTTGATTACTCTGAAGGCAGGTTTGACTTGATATTAAACTTTAAGTGTGACAGGTGGATAATGGGCATCAGGATCATTTGAGGAACTTACTTAAAATGCACAATCCTGGGCTTCCCTCCTAGAGGTTTTGATTTACTGTGT
Source organism: Neomonachus schauinslandi (assembly GCF_002201575.2). NCBI lineage: Eukaryota > Metazoa > Chordata > Mammalia > Carnivora > Phocidae > Neomonachus > Neomonachus schauinslandi. Next base: position 126,840,706 of record NC_058410.1, read on the forward strand.
CTGCTGTGGGACCAAGGAGTCTGCATATTACGAAGCATCCTCACTTGTTTTTAGTCAAGTGGTTCATGGGCCAGACTTGGAGCAGCAGTGCCTCACAGGGTGGGGCAGATTTAAAGAGACAAGGGGTGGTGCACTAGCAGAAGGAAGAGCACAAATCATGGTAATGGGCCAGGATGGGTGATAGACCGGGAGGCGAACGTGTGGATACCATGTATGTTGAGGGCATTTTTCCTACTGTCCGTGCCACCTCTATATCCATCCACGTAAACACCGGAGTCCCAACTGTGTGTAGCTGCTTTGCCACGTGCCAAGGATTCTAAAACAGAGAGGCCACGTTCTTCCAGCAGTAGCACGTTGCTGAGAAGGGAGAGGCTGATGCGTAGACACACAGGACTTCTGGAGTGTAGCCGGTATTCTGACAGAAACATACTTGGGGTATATCAATTAGGGAATGTTAAGGGTAGGATGAGGAAGCAGAGGGATTCTGAAACAAAGTTGTGCAGATATTTTTCTTGGAAGTTTTTGACATTGTACAAGGCGGTGATTTAGCTTGAGATTCCCCACAGTGACTTTTGCAATAACATTTAATTTTTATTGGGTGGTTTGCTTGTGTTCTATCTGCCTTTTTGCTGCTTAACTAAGTGAACTGTATAAATATAGGGACTAGGTGTGTCTTGAGATTTTTCCAGGTGGTTCTGGAACTTGAAATTAAAAAAAAATCTCTTCTTTTTGAAGAGAGAGAAAACGCAGTGGGGGAGGGGCAGGGGGAGAGAGAGAGAATCTCCAGCAGACTCCACACTGAGCATGGAGCCCAACGCAGGGCTTGGTCTCACGACCAGGAGACCATGACCTGAGCTGAAACCAAGAGTCCGGTGCTTAACCAACTGAGCCACCCTGGGGCCCCTATTCTCTATTTATTAAAAACAAAATGAACATTCTTTATGGGAAAGAGACACTTAATAAATAGTAAGCTTTTCAATAACCTCGCTGCTATTTATTTTCTTGTAAATCTGGTTTCTGTGGTCATCAAACAAGTTGAGGTTAAATGTCAGGTAACCTCCTTACTCAACTCCTGTCACCAGTTCTGCCATGTCTGAGCTCTAGTTCTCTCTACCTTGCATGTCTTCTCTAACTGCATCAAATAGGATGGTGGATGGATCCATCTCAGGATGCTGCTTAATTTACTCTTAACTTAGAGCCAGAGCTAAAATGCTCAACCTACTTGTCCTTGCCTACAACCTAAAGCCTTGAATGTTGTTGGATTCCTCTGCACTCAGCCACATTAAGCTCCGTGCCTTTGATGTAGCTTAAAGGCGGACTTAACCAAGTGGTATTGCCTCCCGCTGATATTTAGGTGAAAGCCAACACCATAAAAATGAACGTTTTGCTGAGAGGGCTCGCTCTACTACCTGCAAGCCCAGCTAATCATGCTGCCAAATTGGTCAAAGAATTGGCTTGAGAATTGCAAAGTGTGTTCCTCTGGCAGAGGAATGGAGCCCAGATCAATCTCCCGGGGCTCCCTAACTAAAATGTAGTAGACATGTCAAACTCGTTAATTTGGAAACTTAAAGAACTCTCTTAATTTGCTGTATTATGAAAGCAATTTGGTTAAGAAATGAAAAACAATGATGAATCTTTGACTTTTTAAGCCTTACCTTATTTCTCCATTAGCCCACCCACCTGGATTTCTAGGAAACAGTACTCACTGTTGTTCTAAGAGATCCAACAGTGCAGCAGATATTTCAAAGTATGTAATTGTGTTGACACATACATTCTCTGCCCAAGAGTAAGATTGCGGAAAGATTTGGCAATCTGGATTACACAGAGACATCATTAAATTATATTTACAAATCTCTGTGGGGCAATCGCAGCATGTTAAGAGCTATAATGGCCACAGAATTAGACATGGCTTCTGTCCAGCAGTCACTTCTGTGGGCCTTTTACAGACAAACTGGCCACCAGAAGATACCCAGGGCTCTCCTTCTCAGGATGCATGTTTTCTTTAGATTCTCTTAGGTATAATGTAAGATGTTTTTCTTTGTGAGTCAAGTGAGACTATTTTTCAAGAAGTTAATGTGGACTTCTGTGCAATGATAGCATAAAACGATGCAAAATCTCAGAAGTAATCTAAGAAACCATTTGAATGGTGCATGCATCCCTTTTACCACAGTTCTGAGATGGTGAGCATCCTCTAAGAGTGGCCTAAACCTTTCCAGTAACGGGAAACTCACTATTTCAAAAAGACACTTCATGTAAACTTTGTATTGTCCTAGTCAATAACTGTCTCCTCAGTATAATAGTTTTTCCACCTCCTTAAAAATTCTTTTTTTTTTTTAAAGATTTTATTTATTTATTTGACAGAGAGAGAGAGAGCGAGAGCAGGAACACAAGCAGGGGGAGTGGGAGAGGGAGAAGCAGGCTTCCCGCCGAGCAGGGAGCCCGATGTGGGACTCGATCCCAGGACCCTGGGATCATGACCTGAGCCGAAGGCAGACGCTTAACGACTGAGCCACCCAGGCGCCTTCCTTAAAAATTCTTGATCCTTGCTAATTCTTGTAGAGCGGGGGTTGGAAAACTTTCTGAAAGAACCAGATAGTAAATATTTTTGGCTCTGAGGCCATGGTCTTTGTCACCCCTGCCCCACTCTGCTGCAGTAGTTCAACACATGAGAGTGGCTGTATTCAGTTCAACTATATTTACCAAATGAGATGGCTGGCTCATGGGCCATCGTTTTCTGGCTTCTGTTAGAGCTGTATAGAACCTAGGTGAATTACTATGAATGTGAGTTACTTAAACTTTAAATTCCAGGCTGGTTTCCACCTGTTCTGCTTGAGGAATTATTGGAATGTCCATGTAAAGTCGTTATGTCCTAGAAATGAATGTCTAAGTAGAACTATCTCCTGTTCTAAATGTGCATGGTATTCGTATGGACTGTAAGATAGTTTTCTCTTTTTCCAGAGGGGGTGATTTTAATACGTAATTTTTAATGTCAGGAAGTGGTAACTTCAAGAAGGTGCTTTTAAAGGTGTTTGATCATTGAGCTTTTCCAGTTGAGAGTTGGCAATGTGGAGATGAGGAAGATGCAGCTGGGCAAAAGTCTCTGCCCCTCCCAAAGTGCAGAATATGTTTATGGTTCTGAATACAATCATCCTTTGAGAGCTATGGATCATAGTTTAGATGGATTCACAGGATAGCTACATGAAGCCTTGCTCACATGCTTTTTCCCCTTTCCTCTTGCCCTTTGGGTTTTCTTCTTTACTGATTAACATCCTCTGTAGGGCCATGGAAGTGCCAGAGTATTGACTGCTGGGCATAATAAACACCTACACCTACAGCTCAGAGGATCAAGAAACAGGTTCAGCCAGGAGTCAGAGTCTATCACACTGCAGAAGCAGGTAATATTAAGCACAGAACTTGCTTCATTTTTAAGATTTTGCATTATATATGGTAAGAGCACTGCTGTTGTTAAAAAAAAAAAATACTGGTCTGAGTCCAAAGTAATTAAATGAAAGGTTTCAGAACATTTTAAGTAGTGGTTATTAAGCCAGTCTTGACCTCAGTCATGCACCTGCCACTTAATTGATCAAATGCTCACTGGCAAGCTCTGTCTCATCCATATTTCAAGTGATTTTGCCCTAATCACCCACTGGCCTTTTCTTGGCATTTTCCTCCAAAGAGGAAGAGTACAGAAGAGAAAGTAAAAACTCAGATTTGCTGGGAGAAATAGTTCCTGATTAAAATGAGCTTATGTATTTGGGGGAGATGGTTCTTGTTTCTTGTTACTGAAAGTGTGGTTTGCCTCACTAAGGAGTTTGTTAGAAATGCATCTTCTCAGTCCTAACCCCGTATCTTTTGATTCAGAATCTCACTTTTCATAAGACCCCTACATGATTCGCAGGCCCCTTAAAGTTTGAGAGCCACTGGTTTCATTTACAGCCCTCTTCGTAGAGGTGACACAGCAAGGTTATCTTTGTTTCAAAATGCCCATATTTACAAAGAGCCTGAGTTGTTTTTAGGGAGATAAGGTGGAAGAAGGAAGTCATACTTCCCACGGCATTGAGACTTTGCCCACAAATCTACAAAATACGATTATTCTGAGTGCCCAAGTTACAAGTCCTCTCATCACTCTGGTATGTGGACCTTTCTCATTTTCTAAATAAGCATTGAATGGTATACATTTCCCTCTAACCACCAGTTTTTGTTGTTTTCATTTGCATGCATTTCAAAATATTTTTTACAATTTCCCTTGTGAGTTCTTCTTTGACCTGTTGATTACTTACAAGTATGCTGTTTAATTTTGAAATATTTGGGGATTTACTTATTTCCAGTTTGATTCCACTGTAATCAAAGAACACTCTGTATGACTTCAGTAATTTTGAATTTGAATATTGTATGGTCTGTCTTGGTGAATGTTTCCTGTGCATTTAAAGAGAATATACGGTCTGCTCTTGTTGGGTGGAGCATTCAGTAAATGGCAATTAGGTCAAGTTGGTTGATGGTGTTGTTGTTCAGGCCTCTGTATCTTTACAGCTTTCTGTTTACTCGTTCTGATGATTACTGGATGTTGAACTCTCCAGCAATAATTATGGCTTTGTCCACTTCTCTTTTCAGTTCTATCATTTTTTTCTTGTAGTATTTGAGAATACACATTTAGGATTGTTATGTGTCTTAATGAACTGGACTCTAACATTTATGAAATGTACTTTTTTTTTTTTTTTTAATCCCTGGTCATATTCTTTTTTGTGAAGCCATCTTTTTTTTTTTTTTTTAAGATTTTATTTATTTGTGAGAGAGAGAATGAGAGACAGAGAGCATGAGAGGGAGGAGGGTCAGAGGGAGAAGCAGACTCCCTGCCGAGCAGGGAGCCCGATGCGGGACTCGATCCCGGGACTCCAGGATCATGACCTGAGCCGAAGGCAGTCGCTTAACCAACTGAGCCACCCAGGCGCCCTTGTTTTTTTTTTTTAAACAATCTGCAATCTCTGCCTTTTAACTGGAGTGTTTAGACCATTTGCATTTAATATGATTTATGGCCTTGCTTGACTTTAAATCTACCATCTTGCTATTTATTTTCTATTTGTCCCATCTGTTCTTTGTTCTCCCCCCCCCTTCTTTGCCTTCTTTTGGGTTGTGTATTTTTTATGATTTTATCTCTATTACTGGCTTATACCTTTATTTTTTTGGTAATTCCTATAGGATTTGCAGTTATCACATTGTACATTTAAATAATGTTTTACCACTTCATGTGTACTGTAAGAACTTTACAATGTTTACCTCAATTTCCCCCTTTTGTCCTTTGTACTATTGTTGTCATTCATATTACATCTACGTGTTACAAATCCTTTAATATCCTATTTTTTTACATTTTAAGCAGTTAATTATGTTTTAAAGAAATTTTTAAAAAGTTTTGTATTTATCTACATATTCTTTCTCATGTTCTTTATTTGTGTAGATCTAAATTTCCATTAGAACTATTTTCCTTCTATTTGAACTTTTTTTTAACATTTCATATAATATAGGTGTATTGGTGATAGATTCTTTTGGCTTCTATTGTCAGAAAAAGTATCTCCATTTTTTGAAAAAATATCTCCATTTTTTGAAAAAATTTCACTTTCAAAATCTAATTCAATTTGGCAGCATTTTTTTTTTTTGCACTTTAGAGAGATTCTATTGACTTCTACCCTCAATGGGTTGATGAGAAGCCATCATTTTTATCATTTGTTCTTAAAGTTATAGAGGCTAAAAGTCTGAAATCAAGGTGTCAGTGAGGCTGAGCTCTCTCTCTGTCTCTCTGAAGATACTAGGAGAGACTCTGTTCCATGCTTTTTTCTTAGCTTCTGGCAGTTCTTGGCATCCCGTGGCTTGTAGAAGTATCACCCCAGTCTCTGCCTCTGTCATCATGTGGCCTTCTGTTTGTTTTGCGTCTCTTCACATCTTCTTACAAGGACATTAGTCATATTGGATTAAAGGCCCACCCAACTCTGGTATGACCTTGTCTTAACTAGTTATAACTGCAATGACCCTATTTCCAAATAAGATCACATTCTGCAGTTCTGGGAAGGACATGAATTTTGGGGGGGATACTATCCAATACATTTGGCAACTGTGAGTCCTCAGAGTTCCTCTGATCCTTTGAAGCTGTGAAATAGAGGAAAAGGACCCCTCATCAGGTGTTACTCTTGGTAAGGAAATTCTTTATGCCGAAACAAGACCAGTTTCAAAGATACCACCTGCTTCATTTCCAGACTTCTCCTTTACTTGGGAGCCACCTACCCAGCAATCTCTTGGTGTTCTTTTATACACAGTGCACTCAAAATTTCATCTTCATAGCTATTTCTGCACTCATTCCCTTTGAAGGCTCACTGCACTGCAGAACAGGGAGGAAGTCTCATCTAGCATTTCTCTCCATTCTTTCCACAACCTTGGTCATAACTGCTGGTCACTACTCTCTACTCGGCTACAGTGGCCATTCTCTGGAGGTTCACGGAGTTTAGAATCTCACTGGCAATTACCTTTGCAAGTTTCCTTTGTGACATATTTCCTTAGAAGTGGCTCCTTTTCCAGATCAGAGTTCCACAGACAGACGAGAAACAGAATCCTGGCAAATTACTCTTTCTGGTTGGAGAAGAATGCTCGTGCCTGGGGAAGACACCAGCCAAATATCTAACATTTTTCACAACCCATTCACGTATGACCTTACAGAGTTCTGTAGCTCAGCTGCTTTTTCTGAAAGCTGATCATCTGTGCAGGTTCCTGCATCTCTGGGAATTCATCTTGAGAACACGAATGCCAGTAGAGTGGCCACCGAACTTACCTAAGTGCTGATCCCACTGCCATGCCGGGAGCTGAACCACGGCACAGTGATTCTCACTGAAGGCTATAAATTACTGGCAGAAGCAGAAACAGATTGAGTGAATTTGGGCTGAGCACTCACCACCAGGCGTTTTTGTAAAGACCAAGAAATTCATCTGCGTTTCTATGAGGTCCTTGCAGGACCTTACTAGATTTGCATTTTGGAAAAGGGCCGTCCTGACAGAGTTTGCAACCAAGCCTATTTAAAACAAGATCAACAAGACCCCTGTCTTCCCTCCTCTGCCTTGTGGTCTTTGTGTGTTAATTTTGACTTCTTTTGAATAGCTGTGGTGGTAGTGGCTAGAAGGTGAAACTTTGGGATACTTTAGAAGGGTTGGTCACGGGAGGCCAGTTGCCAAGCCTGACACATTAGGAAACCACAGGCTTTGGGTCAGGCTGTGCCCAGCAGTTTTGTTCTCTAGTCTCGTCTTTGAGCGAACCGCAAAGCCCCTCTCCCTCTCTGCACCCACCTCCCACGTGCTTACGTGCGCAGCAGGAGGTGGAGCCCACGTACCCTTCTGTTTGCTCACCTTGTCCACAGGTGCATCAGCGCTCTGAGGCGAGGCCACGTGGCAGTGGTGGAGTAGAGGTGTCTCAGGTCAGACCAACACAAATCGTCTGTTTACTTATCAGTGCCTCCCACTAGAGCGAGAGCTTTTAAGAGCAGAAACTGTAATTCCTGTGTATCTTTAAGCACATAGCCTGGCACATGATAGCCATTGAACTCTGTTCCGAGTGGTTAAATGGTACAAAGAAGGCTTCCCTTTTTCAGAATATCCCGCTCCCTGCTGGCTTTGGGACTCATTCAGTGAATCAGGAGGTACCCCCTGAATGACATGTTTTTTAAGTCCCTCGTGACCATGTAAGTATCCTCAACACTAGCAGTACCTTCAAACTTGCCAGGAGCCTGTGTCCCTAGGGAGGTTATACATTGCCACAGAATAATTCCCCCAGATGAGTTTTGCCAGATGGTTCCTTGAGCAACTGGAAGTAGAGGGGACCTGTCCGAGCATGAATGAAAAACATGCAAGCTCTATGCTGTAGACAGTTCAAATTCAGCCACCGCGCCGCATGCTGAAATCCAGAGCACTTTGTTTCTAGTTTGGGTTCTGCCACTAACTAGCTGGTGACCTTGGACTTAACCTTTCTAGGTCCCAGTTGCCTCATCAGTAAAACACATACTCCTTAAGGTTCTTCTAACTCTGAACTCTTGGCTCGAATTTGCTTTTGAAATTTAAATAAAAGACACGTTATATGGGAGGAAACAAATCAGATTTTATTTTATTTTATTTTTTAAAGATTTTATTTATTCATTTGAGACACAGAGATACAGAGAGAGAGAGAGAGAGAGAGAGAGAGAGAGAGCATGAGCAGGGAGAGAGGCAGAGGGAGAGGGAGAAGCAGGCTCCCTGCTGAGCGGGGAGCCCGATGCGGGGCTCGATCCCAGGACCCTGGGATCATGACCTGAGCTGAAGGCAGACGCTTAACCATCTGAGCCACCCAGGTGCCCCAACAAATCAGATTTTAAAAGTGTGAAGTAAAAGAACAAAGAAGTCCATTTTAGATAACCTCCATTCTTGTTTTTAAGAAACCAGAATTTCAAAAATTTTTATGCTGGCGTGATTAAACTGAGCCTAATGGAATTGACACAGAAAAATGCAGAATTATTGGGGCGCCTGGATGGCTCAGTTGGTTAAGCGGCTGCCTTCAGCTCAGGTCATGATCCCAGGATCCTGGGATCGAGCCCCACGTTGGGATCCCTGCTCAGTGGGGAGTCTGCTTCTCCCTCTCCCTCCGCTGCTCCCCCTGCTTATGCTCTCTCTCTCTGTCAAATAAATAAATAAAATCTTTAAAAAATGCAGAATTATAATTGATTTGGCCCCTTTCCTGAGTATCTTTGTCAGCCTGCATATGGATTAAAGGAATCTGAGTAGAGTGAGGAACACCATTTTCCTACCCTGACTTTGCGGCTGGGTGACCTTGGGCAAGTCACTTAACTCTCCTGAGCCATAGTGTTTTCACACGTAAAAATAGGATGCCCAATGAATAAAATTTACAAGTCAAAGTAAAAGTTTGGAATGGATCAAAAACTTTTCTGTGAAATGACCATTATCTTAACGGGGCCTCTCAAAATGTGTTTTCCTTGCCTAGTGCTGTAAGTAGTGGGTGGAAAATCTCCAGTAAATTTTGTAAAATTTGTATTTACATGTATATTCTTTCTCCCTGGGTCAATAGTGCCAGCAAATCTGAACAGCAATGGTACGTTTTGTTTGTGTGGTCAATTTGACCTCTGCCATTTAACACTAAAGTTATAGTGTAAAATGATATCCTCTTCAAGATTCAGACTTTCTCCTCTTATTTAAGGGTTTTCTCTGTAACATTTTTTAAGGACCATCTTTGGATTACTTATACACACAGCTGTTTTATGAGACTACGTTGGAGCTTATGACTCAGATTACTGTTACCAAAATGTTTGTGAAATCACTTCTTAAGTCATATATTTGCATCATGTACAACCTGTCTGACAATCAAAACATTCTGCCCTTCAGCACTTGGCTGGTCATTATAGTAAGTTTTCCAGTAGAGTGTTCCAACCTAATATAATTGGGCAGTAGACAGAAGGAGCACATTATATTATTTTAACGTAGAATTCCAAGTGCATTTCTCTCTTTGTAAGATTGAGAAGGACATATTATATTCTGTAATAGACTCAGTGTGATCAATTAATAGCACAGAAAATTCCAGTACCGCTGAGGGATCACCACGCCCAGCCGTGGTTGATGTTTATTGGAGGCAGTGGGTGGAAGAATGGATTGGGCCAGGGCACAGAACCAGCCAGGGAAGTGGCACCCACTGACACTGGTTCTCCTTTGTTTGCTCTTGGCCAACCCTCAGGGCCCATGTCAAATTGTACCCCTTTCATTAAGTCTTTACTGGGCTCTTCTGAGTAGACTCCAACTCCCTTTCCTTGAAGTCTTTTTTTTTTTTTTTAAGATTTTATTCACTTATTTGACAGAGAGCACAAGCAGGGGGAGCGGCAGAGGGAGAGGGAGAAGCAGACTCCACAATGAGCAGGGAGCCCGATGCAGGGCTCGATCCCAGGACTCCGGGATCATGACCTGAGCTGAAGGCAGACGCTTAACTGACTGAGCCACCCACGAGCCCCTCCTTGAAGTCTTCATAGCATTTTCTGATTGCTTAGTTGTCATTTGTTCTTTGCTGCCCCTACTTGTCTGTAACCTTCTTGGTGGTAAGAACAGTGTCTCCCTCTCCTTGTATTCATTACAGGAAAGAGGATGTCCTTCATTAGGATGTGAGCAGCCAGGTCTTAATGAAATGTTCTATTTTTCAAAGGACATGTCCAGGCCTATCCAGTGACCTCCTGGGTCGACAGTTTTATTCAAAGTTCCTGGTTTGTTTTAATAATGAGTTGTCTCTCCCAGTGTTTCTGAGCATCTCTTGCTAAGGTGCTGTGTGTGGGATTCTAACTCTTATGCAATAGTTCTTGCCCCTCAGAGTTTACAACATGTCAGGGCAGATAAGATAAATACACAATAAAAGGCAGGACATAAATATGCTCTAAATGCTAGCTGAATGAAACAGTCAATAGAGACTGTCGAAATGTCCATGTAATCCATGGCACACCAATATCCTTTCCAGTTCTAAACATTATAGTGTCTACAACAATTCTGATTGAATCAAAATATCTAGCTCAGTGTGCCTGAGCGTGTGTCCAATCCGTTTTCAGTGTTTCTCCAGTGGCCATGAGGTCCTAGCAAAACATTGACTGTGCATCCATATTCTCACAGTTCCCCCTTAGGGGGTACACTGTGAGGTGACAGGGGACTCTTGGTAGTTGGCTGGATGGGGAAGCTGCCTGGTTGCACAGTTGTGCGGCCAGCTGAAGTCTGTTGTGCAGTCACGGCATCCTGGGAGCCTGGAAGAGAAGCCTCTGAACAACTGTGAGAGTCAGCCACAGCCCGTAAAATGTGACCTAGTGCGACAGGCCCTGCCTCCCATCTGACCCCTAAAGCCCCACGTGTGTTTGCACCCCACGCTCTGCTTTGCAGATATTCCGAAAGTGCCGGATAAATAGGTTGGCTTTTAGAAACCTATGTTGTGAGGTACAAAGCCTACATCTCAAAAGCAAATTTAGAACTTGGAGAAAGTTCGCCGATATTTTCGGCTTCCACTCTCTGCAGCCAGCCCCAGGGGAGGAATAATATAAAAGAATCTCAAAGAAATGAAAGCACAAGACACCCCTTTACTTTGAAACAAGAGGACCATAACTCTTCATTTTGAAAAGTAATGATAAAAGTTCCATGTTTTTACAGACAATAATGGTTCTCTTCTAGATGATTTTATTTTTAAAAAGTTGCAAAGGAGGGAGGGCACTCTTAGGGGAATAAAAAAAAAAAAAAAAAAAAAAGAACAACCCCACAAAAAAAAACCCCACCAAAACCAAAAAGTATTTTTTCTGGACAGGAAAACATCCACATTTTCTTTTGTGTTCCAGACTTTTACCCTCATCCTTTTAAAACAGCATGCAAAATGAAGGCTAGTGGGTTTCATGCAAAAAGTCCCCATATGCTACAGGGGACACTTTGCCAGATAAGAAAGGCCGGTTTGTCGTCTTTGACAAGCAAGTTGGTTCACTCATGTGTCTGCACAAACTCTAATGGACTCAGAGGGCTATTCACTAGGCCCTTGTGTCTGAAAAGTGGGGACCCTGTCCCTCCATTGTAAGAAAATGGCAGGTTCCGATGGATGTGCAGGTGTGGCCTCTTGGCCCTGCTTAAAGGAAAAATCTGTTCTAGAGAATGTAGAGCAAATACTACAAGGCCCCCCTGCACGGCGACCTTCTCTGTGCCCACCCTCTTGGCTCTCACCGATGGCCGATTACAATTGGACGACAAGGCTGGGTATCTTGTGGATCTGGACCAGGAGAAGCCAGAGGTAAAACTCTGGGTCAAGCGTGTGTGTCCTGCATTCAGTCCTAGTCCTGTAAACAAACACAGCTGTTGAGTGAAGGATCTGTCCTCAGAAATGGTGAAAAAAAGAAAAAGGAAAAAAAAAAAAGAGAGAAACCACGCTGCCCTGCCAGAGAGCCCGTGGCAGGGGAGAGGCGTTCTATGTCAGGGCGCTGCAGGGGTGGGGGCGTGGGGGGCAGGCGGTCCTCAGCAGGGCTGTGATGGGGGGGGGGAGGGTTGGGGGGATAGAACTGCTGTGTCTTCCAGGATGAGCTGGGTGTGAGGAGAGACAGTTCTGTGTTTTCAGCTGAGGCAGTTAAAGTATTTAGAATGATTAGTGTGGGAAGGCTTTGGGGGGAAAGGGAGTTCTGAAATTTCATCTGCTTTCCTCAGATTTAACCTCTGTTTAATATACAAGCCCCGGGCTTTCCTCTTCTGGAGGCGATGGAAGGCAAGTTTTATCTTTCTCTACTTATTCTCGTTTTTAAGATCCTCTGCAGTTTTGGGAAGAGGACGTCAGAAGTTCATGGGCCCGGCAGCCTATATCTATCAGTTATTCCTGCTAAGAATAAGTCTTGGACCACACTCCTGTTTCTTTGTTCCTAGCTGCCCAAATGGAGGCTTACGGTATGGTCTCTCCCGTGCACGGAGCATGCCCCTGTGACGGGCCCACCCTTGGCATGTTGGTTGTGTGCTCCCTGATGACCTGTTGCAGAGAGGTCAGATTTCTGCATCGGGGTGAAGTTGGGGTCTTGTCACCCAGCATGTCCCTACTGCTGGAGCCTGAGTGGCAGGGAAGAGCCAAGCCACCGTGAAGACCTTGCCACCTTGGCCACGGACAGCTCGAGGGGTTCTATTCAGGCCTTCACTTATTTAATAGATACTTTTGAAATACTGTGTGCAGGTAATGAGTTGACTTCAAGACCAAGTCCTCTCTCAACAGCGGGAGGCTCATGAGAAGTTTGAATTTTGTCTCCTTCCCCACCAGTCTTCCCTCTTCCTCCAACCTGCCCTGTGGTTTTCAATGAGTCCCTGTCCTGAGCTCTTGGTTTTAAACAGGGAGCATAGATTGAACTTTGAAAATGTTTGACTTGAATAAGCTGAGTTCCCTCCAGTGTGCATATCCAGGCTTCTTCCTTAACGGCTCCCTGGAATGGTTAAGAAGGATCCCCTGGTGTTTCATGACTGGTTTTGTGGAGACCAGCTTGGAGCACATACTGCTGTGGTGAGCGGGACCACTGCACTCTGGGGCTGTGGCGACTCTGACCATGGGCTCCACCTTCATGATGGTTTGGTCGAACACACAATAAATGCCTTGTTTCACTCTGACTGGTGTGTAGCTCATTCCCTTTCATTATAAATCTGTCCTCCTAACCAATGGTGGCTGATAAAATATTCCTGGAATGGACCAGTCTTGAGACTTGAAAGCCTCAAATTTCCCCACAATTGTTTCCTGCACCTCCCTCCTGACTGGTTAAGTTAGTTGGTTGGCACAGGGATGTCTGGGGGTTGGGGCTTTATTTCTCAAAAGGCCACACTAGTTTACCCCCATGGGGAAACCCCATTATATTCAACCGTATCTCTTGTTTTGCCTCTTCTAGGATTGTAGGAGGGACAGGGCACGATTGCACCAACTCTCACCATTCCAGGTTAAGAGGGGGAAAAAACCCTCTCCTTTCTCGAGAAAACAAGCCATTTGGCTGGTCAATACTTGCTTGGTTCGGTTGGGTTAATTCTGTCCCATGATCCCACCTAATAGTAACAACTATGTATGTTATAAGCCTGTCAGAAGCACACTTTGACCAAAGTACATTCCTCACCTTGTGAGCATTAGCACCTCCCAAGGTGACAGATCCCGATTCCTGGTGTCTCAGTAAGTCACTGACCCTTGTTCAGGACACACTGGCAGGTGGCTAGGATGCATCGGGTTGCTACTGTAACAAGTCACTGCAAGCTTATTCTCATGGTTCTGCAGTAGACCAGAGGTTGGATGTGGGTCTCCCTGGGTTAATTTCAAGCTGTTAGCCAGGCGGTGTTTATTCAGGAGGCTGTCCAGGGAAAATACATTTCCTTGCCTTTTCCAGCTTCTAGAGGCCTCCTTCATTCCTTGGTTTATGGCCCCTTCCTCCATGTTACCCTACACCCAGCAGTGTAGGGTCTTTGTCACATCTCCCTCTTTCCCGTACAAGGCCCCCTGAGGTTACTTGGGGCCCAGCTGCATAATCAGAGATTATCTCCCCGGCTCAAAACCCTACTTAATCACACCCTCGAAATCCCTTTGGCCATATAAAGTAACATATTCCCTGGTTCCAGGGGTTAGGACCTGAGCATTTTTTGCGGGGGTGGGGGGGCACTATTCTGACTGCTGTAGCAAGTTTGATGCCTTTATGATTTACATTTTTTTTTAAGTGGGAGATTCCTTCTGCATGTAGTATATGCTTCTGTTTTTTTTAAGTATTTTTTAAATTATATTAGTCACCATATAGTACATCATTAGTTTTTGATGTAGTGTTCCATGATTCATTGTGTATAACACCCAGTGCTCCATGCAATATGTGCCCTCCTTAATCCCCATCACCGGGTTCACCCATCCCTCCACCCCCTCCCCTCTAAAACCTTCAGTTTGTTTCCCGGAGTCCATAGTCTCTCATGGTTCGTCTCCCTCTCTGATTCCCCCTCCCCTTCATTTTCCCCTTCTTTCTCCTAATGTCTCCATGCTATTCCTTATGTTCCACAAATAAGTGAAACCATATGATAATTGTCTTTCTCTGTTTGACTTATTTCACTTAGCATAATCTCCTCCAGTTCCATCCATGTTGATGCAAATGTTGGGTATTCATCCTTTCTGATGGCTGACTAATATTCCATTGTATATATGGATCACATCTTCTTTATCCATTCATCTGTTGAAGGGTATCTCGGCTCCTTCCACAGTTTGGCTATTGTGGACATTGCTGCTATGAACATTGGGGTGCATATGGCCCTTCTTTTCATTACATCTATATCTTTGGGGTAAATACCCAATAGTGCAATTGCTGGGTCATAGGTAGCTCTATTTTTCACTTTTTTTTAGGAACCTCCACACTGTTTTCCAAAGTGGCTATACCAGCTTGCATTCCCACCAACCGTGTACGAATGAGGGTTCCCCTTTCTCCACAACCTCTCCAACATTTGTTGTTTCTTGCCTTGTCAATTTTTGCCATTCTAACTGGTGTAAGGTGGTATCTCGATGTGGTTTTGATTTGAATTTCCCTGGTGGCTAATGATGAACATTTTTTCATGTGTCTGTTAGCCATTTGTATGTCTTCTTTGGAGAAGTGTCTGTTCATGTCTTATGCCCATTTTTTGACTTGATTATTTGTTTTTGGGGTGTTGAGTTTGAGAAGTTCTTTATAGATCTTGGATACCAAACCTTTATCTGTAGTGTCATTTGCAAATATCTTCTCCCATTCCGTGGGTTGTCTCTTTGTTTTGTTGACTGTTTCCTTTGCTGTGCAGAAGCTTTTTATCTTGGTAAAGTCCCAGAAGTTCATTTTTGCTTTTGTTTCCCTTGCCTTTGGAGACATGTTTTGAAAGAATTTGCTGTGGCCAATGTCAAAAAGGTTACTGCCTATGTTCTCCTCTAGGATTTTGATGGATTCCTGTCTCACATGGAAGTCTTTCATCCATTTAGAGTTTATCTTTGTGTATAGTGTAAGAGAATGGTTGAGTTTCATTCTTCTGTATATAGCTGTCCAATTTCCCAGCACTATTTACTGAAGAGACTGTCTTTTTTCCATTGCATGTTTTTTCCTGCTTTGTCGAAGATTAGTTGACCATAGAGTTGAGGGTCCATATCTGGGCTCTCTGTTCTGTTCCATTGGTCTATATGTCTGTTTTTGTGCCAGTACCATGCTGTCTTGGTGATCACTGCTTTGTAATAAAGCTTGAAATCGGGCAACGTGATGCCCCCAGCTTTGTTTTTCTTTTTCAACATTTGCTTGATGATTTGGGGTGTTTTCTGGTTCCATACAAATTTTAGGATTGTTTGTTCCAGCACTTTGAAAAATGTCCTTGGTATTTTGATCGGGATGGCATTGAAAGTATAGATTGCTCTGGGTAGCATAGATATTTTAACAGTGTTTATTCTTCCGATCCATGAGCATGGAATTTTTTTTTTTTTAAAAAGAAGGAAAGAAGATCCTATGGAGAGTTTTGATGATTATATCTTATTTGCAGGTTTGGAGTGATTTTACAATCTACTTTAATGATCCAAATAAAGTAGTTTATCAGAAATCATTAATTAGAAGGTATGTAATGACAGATTATTTCCTTGTGCCTAAATGTAGGCTTGCTGTGTTTAGAATAATGTATACAAATAAAATGAGTATATATTTTGATGGCATATCCTCTATGCAGGAGACTTTTCAGGGTGACACGTATAAAGATATTTTAGATACTATCCCTACCCTATTGGTGAGGTTGCTGTCCCATTTTGAAGACTTTTTAAAGTCCAAACAAGAGCAAAAAAGATACCTTCAGACAATTAGAAATCTCCCAATAAAGAACAAACGAAAAGGGTACGAAACTAGCATAGTATGGTGGACCACTGAATGATGTGGGGGCTAGGGGTGCCAATCCCTCTGTGCCATCAAAAATCCATGTAGAACTTTTTGACTCCCCCAAAACTTAACTACTTTACCAATAACATAAACAGTTGATTAACACATATTTTGTATGTTGTAGGTATTATATACTGTATTCTTACAATAAAGTAAACTGGAGAAAAGAAAATGTTCAGAAAATCATAAGGAAGAGAAAATACATTTACAGTACTGTATTTATAAAAAAAAAAAAATCCAGGTTTAAGTGGATCCATACAATTCAAACCTGTGTTGTTCAAGGGTCAGCTGTATTTGGAAGATGTTTTTATGCTTATTGTGCTTATTAAAGAAGATAACAGTAAACTTTGAGCCTCTTTTTAAACAGAGCAGTTATTTGTGAACTGCCTGATCATCAGGGTACCCAGGGAGCTTTGTAAAGTGTAGAGTTCTGAGTCCCACCCTGGAGATTCAGATTCCATAGGTTTGGGGCAGGAGGTACTCATAAAACTCAGTTCTCAGCTGTTTTTCTCCCAGATACACAGCTAATTACAAAATTTGTTTCATTTGTTAGATGAAAATTTAACAGTTGGTGTATGGCACATATTTTCTACCTGATAGTCATAATTATTTTAATTTCCCGATCTCCTAATTCCAACATCCCAGCCCTATCTGAGTCTCATCCTGATACTTGCTCTGTCTCTTCAAACTGCGTTTTTTTTGTTTTGACCTTTTAGTATGCCTTGTAACTTTTTGTTGAAAGACAGACATGATGTACTAGATAAAAGGAACTTCAGTAAACAGATCCTCAGTAATGTGGTGGTGAGGTGTTGGGGCAGGGACACCTCATTCTATGGTCCTAAGACTAGGTCTCAGTCTTTTAGTGAGCTTGTGCCCCTGGGCTCTGAACGTCACCAGTGCTTCTCAGTTTTTTTCTCTGCTTAGGTGGGATACGATGGCTAGAGGGGCTGGAGTTGGTATTTCCTTTGTCCCAGGTTGGTTGGGCTCTCATGAAATAATTTCTCATGAGCACAGGCCTTAAGAAGAGAGTGCTCTAGGGACGCCTGGGAGGCGTAGTCGGTTAAGTGTGGGACTCTTGGTTTCAGCTCAGGTCATGTTCTCCAGGTCATGAGATTGAGTCCCACATCAGGTTCCACGCTCAGTCGAGAGTCTGCTTGAGATTCCTTCTCCCTCTCCTCTTCCTCTGCCCCTCCTGCTTGTGCTCTCTCTCAAATAAATCTTAAAAAAAAAAAAAAAAGAGTGCTCTAGTACTTTGAAAGAGAATACTCATCTCAAAATAGTACTTTCCCCTGCTCCTCTTGGAAGCATAAGGGGATTTTTCTCTGATCTTCACTGTGAGAACCCAGTCAAATTCCTAAAGCAGGTAACATTCACAAAAGTATGGGGTTCCCTTGGAGTTGTAAATTCTCAGACTTGTCCACATGGAGCCTCCAGCAATCGGTCAGTTACAGTTCAGGTTCCTGGGTCCTGGCTCCCCTGGAGGTTTCTGCTCTGGTAAATTTTGAGTCTCTGTATCTGCCTGTCTGTGTCTCCAGTTTCTGGGGCAGGGCTTGTCCTGTGACCTCACTTCTTTGATTCCCCCTAAGAAGAGCTGTTGATTTTCCGTTTGTTCAGCTTTTTACTTGTTACGGTACTTGTCAGGATGAACTGGTGACTTCCAAGATCCCAGTGCCAAACTGGGAACCAGAAGTGAAAATTACTCATGTCACTTGCACTTGGTGCCCTGCCTTCATCATAGCTGGGTTCTTCACATCTGCTTCCCGAGGCTGTCTTCTGGTCTGGTCTCCTGCACTGAACCCAGGTCTTCAGCCTCAAAGAGACCTTACCTCAGGATCCTTGTCACCTGCGCTCACCATTCCCATTTTTCCTCCTGTTCTTGCTGATAGATGTTGCTCCTCTGGAAAAGCGTCACCCCAGCCCCTCACATCACCTTGTCACACCTCTTCATCCTGCTCAGGGGTCTGGCCGTTTCCTCTTCATATTTCTATAGCCCCTCCAGGCTTGGCTACTTTTTTCTGTCTCAACATTTGGCAGTGCAAAGGAATATTTCTCCCTTGAACTCCTGCTACACTTTGTTCCTTTCTTGTTGAACTCATCACAGTTCATGATGCTCTATCACATGTTACGGTCATTTGTTTCCTTTTCTCCACATTGTAAACTGTGCACATTGGGGGGCCTGAGAGTGGGTCTCATTCATCGCTGTTACCCAGACCCCCAGCACCTGCATGGCAGGCTATCAATGAATCTGATAGAAGCTTTATTGTACTGACTAGATAAAACAGTTCTAAAGGGATACACATGTCCCCCCAAACCAAACAGACTGTGTAAGTACGAATGAGTTAGTACAGTAATGCGGATAGGAAAAACAAAACCAAAAACAAACAGAGTACTCAAATGTCCTGGGTCCCTCCCTAATTAGAAGAGAGAGTGGTTATAAGTAAAGGGAACCGAGCTCACTATTGGAAAGGGCTTACCGGCTCTTCATAGCCTACTTTTGCCAAAAAAAATGAGCACCCTGAGAACTGCTCAAGCCAGTGGTTCCCAAACTATGTACTGCATTAGAACCACTTGGAGAGCTTAAAAAAGCCTGATGCCCAGACTATACATCCTAAGTCAGTCTTGGTGTCTGGGGCATCAGGCTCCGTTATAGATACCCTAGCAGATTCCTATGTGCAGCAGAGTGGGAGAACCATGGATGTGTTGAGTTGGGGTCAAGTTCAGCACAGGTGTATGATCTTCACATCCCTATTGCCATGACCTCTGAAGGGTTTTTGTTTTTCTGCATTTTCTGGCCTTTGAATTTAAAACCCAAAGACTTATCTGGTAGGGTCACAGAGAGATCAAGCATGTGAAAATACTTAAGGTAGTTTCCATAAGAGTTATGGAATGTCAGGAAAACAACTTAGAAAGGATAATTTTTGAACTGTAATATATAATCACAATTATTTAAATGAGAAAAACAATGCAACATGGTTGATTTTTCTTGGATTTTTGAGGTATACCACCATACCATTTGCAGAAAAGATAAATTTGTATTTTTGTTTCCAATATTAATAACTATTTTCCTTTTCATTGTCTAGGACTTCCTAAGAGATTCTAAAAATATATTATTACAAAATACATAATAGCAACAATGGGCTCCTTCAAAGTAGCAATTTATGCAAACAGATTTTCTGCTGTTGAATCATTCTTGCATCTTGGAATAAACCTTTATAATATAATTATTCTAATAAACTATTTTAGGATCTTTTGATATAGTCAAATGAGATTGCTATACATTTCCATTTCTTTTCTGTCATCCAATTTTGATATCAGGGTTATATAACCACTTATAGTGTGAACTTAATGACCTTGGAAGCCTTCTGCCTTTTTTTTTTTTTAAATGCATGGAACAGTTTTAATAATACAGTATAAAACATTTAAAATAAAAAAAGAAGCCACATCCTGTTTTTAAGTGGTTGAACATACTTTCAAGTGAATTGATATCTAAGTGTGTGTTCAGTGATGTGTGTATAGCTTACATCATTGTTAAATGCTAGGTCCTGGTGATTTGGTTCAAATAATAGTGAAAAGAAATGATCCCTTAAGGGCAGACAGAAACCACATGTAACAATTGGTTCTCTTCTCTCTGGGCCTGTGGCCCACTAAGGATCGAGTATCTGCAGAACTGGAAAATTCTTTTTTTTTTTTTTCACGTTTTGTCTGTCATCTGTGTCCTGGACATAGATTGGGACTGGCACGAAACCACAGAGGGAGAGACTGGATTTATGGATATAAATAGGTATACTTAGAGTCATTCTTCACGCCTCTGTTGATTTTCCAGTATTGTCCACACCCTTCTGGAGAGTTGCACCTTGTGTTCTGAACCTCCCTGATTATGTACATCACCCAGGGGGCTGGTAAGCATGCAGATTCCTGGGTCCCATCCCCGACTTACTGATTCGGAAATCCCACGGAGGGGAGACCCAGGGAATCCGTATGTTCACCAGTTATACCAGGTCATCTCTATTGTTAGGAAAGTTTGAGAAACAACCTATGTGTAAATAGATTAAAATTCATCATACCAGTGGTTCTCAGGCTTGACTGCACATATGAATCAAGTGGGGGGCTTTAAAGATCCTGATGCCCAGGCCTCCCTCACCAAGTGACTGCATCTCTGGAAATGAGGTCCCGGGCAGCAGTATTTCTTCAATGTTCAGTGCTAGTGCCGGGAGTCCTTGACCTTCAGCATTCTTGAGAACTGAGTGGACTTCTGGGAGATCATTGTTGATTCCTTGTCTCGTTGGAAAATCAAGACTAGGTATCACTGAGTAGATTCTGTGTCGTTGCATAACAGGAAGGATTCTACTCCAATTCTTGCTTTTTTTTATTTTTTCACTTTTCTTTCTCTTCAACGTGATTCTTTTTAAAAATCATCCTGGTCAACCAAGTTAAAGCTCTGTGGAAAACAGATGTGTACCCGACACACATGTTTGGTAAATGTTCATTACTGTTGGTAAAATCCAGATGTGGGCTGGGCTCCTCCAGTGCCTCACGCTCTGGACCTGACTGCACTGAGTCTCCGCTCGGCCCTTTTCAAACCTCCTGCTGCCTCAGTGTGTGTGTGGTTCTGTTGGCGGCAGCCCCCGGGGGAGGGGGGGGGGCTGCTTCTGTGCCTAGAGCTTTTCTGAGCTGAGTTGACCCATCTGTGAAATCGTCCCTCCCTAGTAAGTAAGTACGATAGAAGTGTGGCATTGTTATGTAAGGTGGTTGCTGTCATTATCCCCACTTTGCAGATGAGGACGCTGAAGCAGAGAGCTTACATAACTTATTCCATCAGATTCTGCAGTCAGTAGATGGTGGAGCCAGATACGGAGCCCGGGCATCCCAGCCCCGGAGTCTGTCTGTGTTTTGATGCTTTTTAAGGTCCTGCCACCTTGCCTCTCAGTAGATTTTATGGAAGCCTTTGGTCAGGGGTTTCGGCGAGGGGGGTGTCACAGGGAATGATGTCATAGCAGGTGGCCTGGTGGAAGCCGGAAACTGCTCATCAGTCAGTGCTTTCTGAGTGATCGTTTAGCTGTCGCTCAAAGGGGCTTGTCACTTGGCCTGTATCTCTGGCATTGCCAGCCTTAGTAACCCCCTCCCCATCTTCCCGCCTCGGGATCCCCCCTGGGAACTCCATAGTTGTCTTCCTTTATTTGCTAGAGCACTTCCACCCTCCCCTTGCATCACCAAATGCATCCAGGTCCCACGTCAACAGAGACACCCTCCATTTGGTTGTCCTTATTCCTAACAAAGGTGTGTTCCCATGTGTCCTTTTTCTTGCTGTCTCATGGGCAGAATCCCACCTATCAGGGATTCTTTTCTTTGGTCAAGATAGAGCCTGTCCCATCGTTGTTAAGGGCTCACAGCCCATTCTGCCAGTAATGAACTTATGAGCAGATTAGAACTCCTGGGAGGGCCAGACGAATGTAGTCAGATACTGGAGCATTTTCTCCCTGTAGCTGGGGGCTGGAGCCAGGCAAATTTCACACGTGATGCCAGTTTATTGATTTACAGTGAGGATAATTGCCAGGAGGACTAAGCACTTGTGTCCTCCTGCCAGTATGTTCTCTCCTGGAGGGCTGATGCCACGAGAGTGAAATTAGAACCGGGACGTGGTTAGGCACAGCGGGAACTCGAATGCAAGAGTTAATTAGACTTTTAAAATTGGGATTCTTCCCCGAATTCCCAGGGGCAGCAGTCCCCTAACTCTGGACAGAGCTTGGGTAGAACCTGTGTGTCATAATCTCTGGACGCCCTCGTTTTCTTTCTTTCTTTTTTTTTTAAATTTATTTGAGACAGAGAGAACGAGAGAGAGAGAGCACATGAGAGGGGGGAGGGTCAGAGGCAGAAGCAGGCTCCCCACTGAGCAGGGAGCCCAATGCCGGACTCGATCCCGGGACTCCAGGATCATGACCTGAGCCGAAGGCAGTCGCTTAACCAACTGAGCCACCCAGGCGCCCTGGACGCCCTCGTTTTCTAATCTCCAGTGACCAACAGGTGACAGGCACCCCTTCTGCCCATTCCTGATTAGCACATTCTTACGTTCTTTCTTTAGGTATTTTATAGAACATTTGATCTGATTACTCTCATGCCTTGCGAGCCTGGGAACCAATCTTTCTCTTTCTGGTGGCTTAACTGGATTCATTATGGGTTCATTTTTAAAATTTCATTTTCCAAGGACAGTTTTCTCTCTCTCTCCCTTTTTTTTTCAGATGCTGGGAGGGGATTCCTCACTCTCGCCCCTATCTGCTGTTCACAGTTAGGAAAATGATAGAAGAAAGCTACTTAGAAGAACCTAGATTCTGTTTTTATAGAATTTTCCCCAACTAATGCCTGATACCGTTCCAGTGGTTTCCACTTGCACATGCTCTCAAGGGGTGCACATAAAACCCCAGTATAAACCTTCCTCTCCCCTTCATTTACATTTGGGAATTAGGGAAGGAACAGGAGAACAGAGAACATCTGCTATTAATCGTGTTCATTCATCACAAAGCATTTTCCTAGTGAGTGTGGTTGGGCAGGGTTCTAGGGAGGAACAGGAAAGCAAAGATCACTGGGGCGAGTATCCTACAGACCAGCTCAGGAACAGGGAAAGGATGGGTAAGCCACACTTTGCCCCAGGCCTGTGTGTTGCATAAACATAGGCTCACAATGAATATGCAGATTATCCACGTGTATTTAGGATGTGTACCATGAATCTATTCCATGAATACGTATGTGTGTTTGTAGATGTTCAAAAGAATATCATAAAGCCAAAGCTTTAAAAAGGAAGAGGGATGAAGAGAAACGTGAACAAAGGGTTAAACTAAGCATATGCAGGTGACTTCTGCTGAAGCAGCAGAGGAGATCATGTGGAATGGCCGTGTGTTTGCCATCCTACTTTGGTCTTCATATTTGGCCGAGAGTTCATGGGACAGATTCTCTTCCTCCACCCCACCCCCACCCCCGGTTCATTCTCCTGGGAGAGACCCTTTACGTGTGCCTATTTGGAATTCTGGGGTAATGACCTATTAACCAGTTGGTAATGATTTCTTGGGACTCTATGAAAGGGCCAGAAGCCATGAATGTCTTTAACCATCACCCCTGTTATTTCCAGAGGGGCCTACATCATTCCAGCCTTGCTGGCCCAAGGGAGGGCTAGTTCTGAGCCAAGCTGCTGTGTGGACATCCATTTGTGGTGGAACCTGGGTTTCGCCCAAAGGGTCTCACACATGGCACCCAGTCCGCTCCAGGATTTGGGTGGCTCCCTCAGGCCCATGGCAGAGAGGAGTCTCCGCGGGCCAGCTCCCCTTCAAGTAGGTGAGTGAGACTAGGGATAGCCTCGATTCATCTAACTTATGAGAAATGTGAATCTTTTGCAGACTCTAGTGTTTTATTACATCTGGTTATGACTCACTGTGGTTGAGAAACCACTGGGCTCAAAAGGGGCCCTGGACGGAGGGGCTGTAGGCTGGGATCCTGCTTGGCAGCTGCAGGCAAGCAGAGGAAGAAATCCAGAGAGGTGGGCAGTGGATGTCAGGTGGGTACTGGTCCTCCCCAGGCACGTGCGGGCGGGAGAGGTAAGGAGACAGCGATGGGCATGAGCACAGCCCAGTCGGAGAACGAGGGCTGATGTGAGTGCTTCCGGAGACCTGGTTCACCTGGCACCTTCAGACATCTTGTCGCAGTGCTCCTTTGAACACCCCCTGGGTGGTTCTAGACTCATCGTTCTGTGTGTTAGAAAACCAAAGCTCGGGGCGCCTGGGTGGCTCAGTCATTAAGCGTCTGCCTTCGGCTCAGGTCGTGATCCCAGGGTCCTGGGATCGAGCCCCACATTGGGCTCCCTGCTCCGTGGGAAGCCTGCTTCTCCCTCTCCCTCTCCCCCTGCTTGTGTTCCCTCTCTCGCTATCTCTCTCAGGTTCGCTTGGCAGTTCGTGACAGAGCCGGGATTTAAACCCGTTTCTTTTCATTGCCACCATGTTACAGCCGTCTGCTTACTCGGTGGTAGGCGGCAGGAATCTCGCTCAGGTGCATGAGGTCCGGGAAGCACAGCAGTTCTCAAGATTTCTGGAAGGGGAGAGGAGGGAGGGATCCCTGTCTCAAAAGCCATACCCCGGAGGTCTTGGTATCCAGGAGGGAGCCTGACTGAGGGAAACTGCTGGCCCTGCTCATCAGGCTTCTCCTGGGCAGCAGGTGGTGGAGGCGGGCGGGTGTTCCAGGATTTGGTCTGCAGCTGACTCCAGCAGGGCCGCTCTGTGCCCGTTGCTGTTTTGTTGGCTTATCACCTTGCTGTGCATTACATCCCCAGGATTTATTTGTCTTATAACTGGAAGTGTATACCTGTTGGCTCCCTTCACCCTCTCCCTACCCTCCAACCCTTCCTGCCTCTGGCAACCAGCAATTTGTTCTCTCTGTCCATGAATTCAGTCTTGTTTGTTTTTAGATTCCTCACGTAAGTGAGATCATATAATATTTGTCTTTTTCTGACTTATTTCACTTAGCATAATGCCCTCCAGGTCCATCCATGTTGTTGCAAATGGCAAGATTGCATTCTTTTTGTGGCTGAGTAATATTCCACTGTGTGTGTGTGTGTGTGTGTGTGTAATCTTCTTTATCCATTCATTCACTGATAGGTACTTAGGTTGTTTCCATGTCTTGACTACCGTAAAGTAATATGCAATGAATATGGGGGTACAATTATCTTTTTGAGTGTTTTTGTTTCCTTCAGATAAATACCCAGAAGTGGGATCGCTGGATCCTAGGTAGTTCTGCTTTTAACTTTTTTGAAGCGCCTCCATACTGTTTCCCACACTGGCTGCACCAGTTTGCATCCCCACCAACAGTGCACGAGGGTTCCCTTTCTCCACATCCTCACCAACACTTGCTGTTTCTTGTCTTTCTGAATCATAGCCATTCTAACAGGTGTGAGGTGGTATGGTGGTTTTGATTTGCATTTCCCTGAAGATTAGTGATGCTGAGCCCCTTTCCATGTGTCTGTTGGCCATCTCTGTCTTCTTTGGATCTTGTTCTTTGGGGGCATATTGTTTTTGTGGAGGTTTGGCTAACTCAGAAGAGGGCTCAGGCTTGAGCTCGGGGTCCTCTAGAAAGAGGTGACTCAGAGTGAAGATGAACTTGCCCTGCACCCCCAGCCTGCTGAGGTATTTGCTCCATGGAAGGAGGGCTTTCTCCGGTGGGTAGATGTGGGATGTACTTCTCCATCCTCCTCCTGGTGTCCTTTGCTGTGCTGCAGAGCCTGGGGGACCCAGTGCAGCCAGGTCCAGCTCTACATGTGATTTCATTCCCCAGTCAGATGTCCTGTGGAGGAATTGAAGTTGGAACCAACCTGAGAGGGGGAGAGGCAGGTGCCTGAGGCACTCATCTGACGGGGGGTGCAGATCCTGCAAGCCTAGTATGCCCCTGCAGCAGCTTCCTCTTTCCTGGGGAGGGTGGGGGGCGCTGAGATGCTGTATGGTCTTGGAGCCATGGATTTCTGACTGTCCTGCTGACAGCTCCCTGGCAGGCCAGTTCTGGGGTGTTATTCTAGGCCTCATTCTTAGAGGCCCAGGCCAGGGCCTGCACCTCCAGGTCTTCCACAATTTTATAAGCACCTACTTGCCTGAGTTAAGATCCTTTCTGTTTCAAGTCGCTCCATTGGTTTGTGTTACCTGCAACTGCACCCTGACTGTGTGGACGAGTCCCTGCATGGCAGGACCCCAATACTCTCCCTGCTTGGATTGCAAAACATGCAAGGCCTCATGTGCTTCTCAGATGCCAATTTCCACCTTCCCACCTTCCTTCCTCCCATCCTTTCTTCCTGTCTTCTTTCATTCTTTTTTTTTTTACTTTTTACTTTGAAATAAGCTTAGACTTTCACAAAAGCTTGAAGTCCTGTCTGTTCCATGGTTCGAAGTAATTGGATGAAAGAATTCATAGCATTATGCATGTTTTGCCACAGCAAAACCTGAAGCCTAGATCTTCCTTTTCCATCTCTCCAATCAAAAGAAAAACATTTCCAAAGTACTGGGAAAAGAAACAAAATCCGTCTAAGGCACCTGGGTTTGGCATCTGGCTCAGTTTGTGCATATGCTGTGTGATGAGCACGTAGAGGTAGCAAGGCCAGGCCTACCCCATCGGATATCGTTCCTGCTACCTGGCCTCCCCAAGACCCCATTAGTGGCACTGTTCTTAGTAGCAACATGCTTTTGTGATAATTTGATGTGCGGCCGTGGATGAGCGAGGTGCTGCTGTTAGCGTTTAGCCGCAGTGGTTCTGATGTCCTGATGGAGATGGCTGATGTTCTTCCTGCAACAGCGCGGGAAGAGTCCATCACCTTGGGCCTTGCGATGGGGGCATTGTGCATGGGTTCTGCCGCTGTTCTGTTCCGGATACTCCGACAACTTGAAAGAATGTAAGCAGATGTTTCCAAGAATTTCTTAAAACAATTTCAAAACATTTGTGTTAAAAGCTTTAGCGACAGGTTTAAGGCTTGAGCAAAGCCCAAGCAGGGTGGTGGTGTAGGAAACATACTGGACTGGGAACCAGAAGAGTTGGATTTAAGTCCTGGCTCAGAAATCTTAAACTTTCAGTGAGTTATTTAACAACTCCTGGCCTTGGTTTTCTTGTTTGTACGACGCTAAGGATTGGATGGATAATTCTGGAGTCCTGGCTTCCAGTGTTTCAATCTGTAATTGATTACTGGCCCTCGTGGCTATCACCCTAATGACATCAGTTGTCTGATTGATTCTGGGACAGCTGAGGGCAGATCCACTGCACACGGTCAGTGGGACACACCCCTGTGCCCGCCAAGTTCAGATTGTTCTGATGCCCCCATCCTGACTCTTGTGACAAGAGGAGGCCTCCCTTAGAGGTGCTTAAATTGGCCTAAATCCACCGCGTCGCCCTCCCAGTATACTGTGCGGCATGCTTTTGTGTGTTCCGCAGATCCTAGGAGGCTGTTATTCCTTCTTGTCATGAACCGAGGCTGAGTCAGAGTTAAGTTCATACTCTGGAGGGAATTTCTGGGAGTTCAAGTGCGGCTTTGCACTTTTATTCATTCATTAACATATTCTACAGATACTTATTAGATTCTTTTAAAAAAATATCTGTTGCTAATGTTTCCTCCCATTTGCTACTTGGCCATTATTTTAAGTTTTTACTATAGTTTTCAGTGTTCTTTTAGTTTCAGGGGTACAATGTAGTGATTTAACAATTCTATACATTACTCAGTGCTTATCAAGATAAATGTACTCTTAATCCCCATCACCTGTTTCACCCATCCCCCCCCACCCCCCTTCTAGTAACCACCAGTTTGTTCTCTAGAGTTAAAAGTCAGTGTTTTTTTGTTTTGTTTTGTTTTTGTGTGTGTGTCTTTTCCTTTTTTCATTTTGTTGCTTAAATTCCACATATGAGTGAAATCATATGTGCTTTTTATGTGCTTAGGCACTATGCTAGGGGATAAGGGATGGACAAAGCCCCATCGAGGTAGAGGATAAATACCAGCTCTGACCAGCAGGCATATCCTAATGGGGGTCAAGGATAAATTATCCTGGATCTTATAGGTGAGTTTAGATTCAGTTGAAAACCAAGGGCGGCTGGAGGGAATTGAAGTCAGGAGGAGTAAGTTGAGCATTGTTGTAGCTTTAGTACCAAAGAGAGGTACCAGGGATAATATGGGATGCCAAGTTCATACCAATGTTCTCAGTAAGAGTTGAGCCATGTACTTCCTCCTTACGGCCACCTGGGTGAATCACGACTGAGTCACCTGGTGTCGGCATTACCAGGATGGCAGGTGGCGAGAGAGATGCCAATGTATGGGGCCTGAACTGTTATTCCAATTTGCTGTTTTTAAAAATGTTGTGCTGGGGCGCCTGGGTGGCTCAGTTGGTTAAGCGACTGCCTTCGGCTCAGGTCATGATCCTGGAGTCCCGGGATCGAGTCCCGCATCGGGCTCCCTGCTCGGCAGGGAGTCTGCTTCTCCCTCTGACCCTCCTCCCTCTCATGCTCTCTGTATCTCATTCTCTCTGTCTCAAATAAATAAATAAAATCTTTAAAAAAAAAAAAATGTTGTGCTGAAGAGCTATTGTGGTGGTGTTAACAGACATATTTTCTTTTCTTTTTTTTTTTTTGAGATTTATTTATTTATTTTAGAGAGAGAGTGAATGTATGGCAGGGAGGGGCAGAGGCAGAAGGAGAGAGAAAATCTCAAGCAGGCTCCACGCCCAGCACAGAGCCCAATACAGGGCTTGATCTTATGACCCTGAGATCGTGACCTGAGCCAAAACCAAGAGTCAGATGCTCAACTGACTGCGCCACCCAGGCGCCCCTATATTTTCTTTTTTAAAAAGGGATTCCAAACAGTTTAAAAGACTCTTTTACTGCAAGACTTAGTCTTTTCACATTAAACTGCATTATGAAATTCTAAAACATGTAGTATTTTTCTTTTTTAAAAAAATTGAGCCCCCCTCCACCCCTGCCTCCCTGGCCTCCCCTGTGACACTAGCTCTAGGACTATAAAAACTAGAAGAAGGAAGGAGCCAAGTGTGTCCAATTACTCTTAGAATTTGGGTGGGGGAGAGAGGCAGTGAGAAACATTGAATGTGTAATTCCAATTATAATATTTTGGAATGGTGGAGATTTAGAGTTTGTATTAGGGTTGTCCAGAGAAGCAGAGCCAATAGGGGTGTGTGTGTGTGTGTGTGTGTGTGTGTGTGTGTGTGTGTGTATGTGTATAGAAAGGGATTTATTATAAGGAGTTGGCTCATGCAATTATGGAGGCTGGCAAGTCCAGCATCTATGGAACCAATGTCCCAATTTAAGTCCAAAGGCTGGAAGCTGCTATAGAACTAGGAAGAGCCAATGTTGATCAGGCAGGAAAAACAGATGTTCCATTTTTTTTTTTAAAGATTTTATTTATTTATTTGTGAGAGAGAGCGTGTGAAAGAGTGAGCAGGGGAGGGGAGGGACGGGGGCTGGGGAAAGAAGCAGATTCCCCACTGAGCAGGGAGCTGGGCACATGGCTCCATCCCAGGACCCTGGGATCATGACCTGAGCCAAAGGCAAACACCTAACCGACTGAGCCACCCAGGTACCCTTGATGTTCCATTTTGAAGGCATCAGGCAGGAGAATTCTCCCTTAGTCCAGGGAGGGTCAGCCTTTTTTTCTATTCGGGCCTTCAACTGGTTATATGAGGCCTACCAATGTTAGGGAGGGTAATCTGCTTTACTCAGTCTACCAATTTAAATATTTACCTCGTTCCAAAATTCTCTTGCCAGAACACCCAGAATAAGGTTGACCAAATATCTGGGCACCCCATGGCCCAAGTAAGTAGACACATCAAATAAACCATTATGGAACGCAGGTAGTCCAAAGAGGTAGCGACTGATATAAGGTCCCACAGCTGGCTTGGGTCAGGAACTGGAATAGAGCCCACATCTTCCAGTCCAAGGTTCTTTCTGCCTACTCCTTCTACAGTAGGAGAACATATCCTTGGAGGTTTCCTAAGGTATAAGGGATCAACACAGCATATTTTCCCAGACCCTCAGTGATAAAGACCTTAAAACATTATTTCTTTATCAGAATAAACATGGATATATTGTGGAGCCTACTGGAAATTCACATGAATGTTTAAGATAAGACATGAAATGTTAAACTGTGGACTTAGCTAAGAAGCTGAAGATATCTGTGTCATAAAACTCATCTCTCCTCTGCTCCAAGCATGAAATTAGTGGAAAATTTTGAGAATCATGGAGCTGCTGCAGCAGCTTTGATGACTGTGCAGACCCAATTTGTATTCTAGAAAGATCTGGAGCACCCACAGCCAGCACCAAGAGCCTGTGATATTTTTCAAATTTCTTGCATTCTTTCAAAAAATTGTGCAAGTTTTGCTTTCTGTCCATAATACATCTTGTTTAATTTTAATGTAAAATGATGTTTTAAATTATATCCTGATAGTGAAATTGACTCCCCAGGAAGATGAGCCATTTAGCCTATGAAACTGCTCACTTGTTGGCAGGGAGTCAAGGGACCTGGGGTTTATGTCCCCATTTGGAAGAATGAGGAAAGGTCAGCTCTCTGATTTTGTCACCTTCCCATTTCTTCGCTTCCCAATCAAGATGACTTTCTCTGCTTGGCATTCCAGGTTAGATTAGCTTTATTATTATTATTATTGGAGATAAATTTGCTAATATTTTTCATCAATTCCAGTGACTTAGTTCAGTATTGATAAATCTCTCTTCCACAATTCTAAAACTAAACATTTGGAGTAGCAAAGAAGGCATCATTCTCCATTAACTCTTAAGAAGTTATATATATTTTTTAGTACTTACTTTCCACTCTTTCTCTTCACTTTAGGATGAAATAGCACTTCAGATATGAAACTTCCTATATTTTTCTTTAGTTTTAAAAATATTAAAGCATTAATCAATGCCCCTAATTTGTTATATAACCAAGGGCAGGAATAAATAATTTTGAGGAGTGGTTCCCAACTTGATTAAACAAAATTCAGAGCTGAAATAAGAAATTTAGTCATTGAGATAGTTGCCTAAGTTATATATGAAGACATTGACAGAACTTCTCACACTGATCCCCCCGCCCCCCCACCACTTTGGCCCAAGAGCCTTAACTATCTGGAACTGGACAGAACATTTAAGAGAGACTTTTATAGTAATAAAAGAGAAATTCACAGAGAAAGTAACATAAAGCTTGGTTTTCTACTTTCTTTGTATAACCTGCTTTCTTGCGTCTAGGAAAAATGATGGTTCCTGAAGAGCCTCTTCTTTTTTAGTCAACCAGTGAGTCTCCTGTCCATTTCCAGGCTTTCAGGGGGAACAACCTCAGGGTCAGTCAAACATTTAGTCAGTAGGGCTGTTTCCTCAGGATGGTTGTTCCCCCAAATTTGTTATTTTTCATTCCCCAACTTTACTGTTGGTTGTTGTCAAACTAAAAGAGTGTAAGTACAATATAGTTAATGTAGTTTACATGATCATTTTTATTGATATGGGAAGCCCCTCAATTCTCTATCCTAGTTACTTGATGATGGTAGGAGTGAAGAGAAAGGAGACTATATATATATGAATATATATATATATATATGAAGATACATATAAGGTGATAATCAAGTCCTTGGGGTTTTAATCTGGTCACAACTTGAATACCTAGTCTCAGAATTTTTCTTAAAAGGTCAGACACCCATGTTACCACAATAGGGGGTGGTCATAACCAGAAACTGTTTATGCTGTGGAGCTAGGAATGGCTCCCTCACTTTCTAAATAAGACTCCCCGAGGGTTCTAGCAGGGAAGTGGAGCATTTCCTATGCCCCTGATCAGGGAAGGGTATCTTACACCCGAGAAGGTTGTCCTCAGAGTGGGCAGGCATCTTCTGGGTCAGGGGACATGGCAATGTGAAGGAAGGACAGAGGTGCCGGCCGGGTTGGCCAGATCAGCCATGGGTGCTGGCAGGTGGCCCCTGGGTGCACTTCAGCTTCAGACAGTTAACATTTAGCCTGCACGTGCATTGCACAGGGACACACACACCTATGCATGAGTACTTCAACTAGGCAACCATCAAGTTAGCAGAGAATGGACAGGACACAGTTTTACACATTGTGGTTTTAAAAATTATACAAGTAGTACATGAATACTTGCTAACACGTTAAAGCTCCCCCAGAGTGACTCTGTGTCAGATGTAATGCCCCCTCTCTTGCTCCAGTGCAGGTACTGGAACATGGAAGATACAGAGTCGATCAAGCTCCCCTGAGGCTGATTGCAGAAATAGGAAGTGCCTTGTTTCTTAGAAGACTTCTGGCATTTGCAGGTTTAGGAAGGGTTAGGCGGGAGAGAGAAGCTGGGAAGAGTGGGAGGAACGTAGGCCAATATTAAAACAAAACAAACACATAAACCTAATGAAGACTGTATCTTTCTGGAATCATTATTTTTTTTTTAATAAACAGGGGAGAAAAAGCTGAAAGTAAAACATAAAACCCTAGTAAACACATGAGAACTACCAAATTAGTACTCTGTGCAAACATACCTTTATATTTAGAGCTGGAACCACTTGGGGAGTGACCTTTCTTGGAGCTTGCTTGCTTGACTGCACAGCAGTGACTTCCAGACTACCAACCCTCTTCAGGGCCCCCCACCCCGAGACACGTCTGTATACATTAGCGTTTTCTTTGGCTTACCGAATGTTAGTGATAGCATTGCCTTCTGTTTTTTCCTCCTTCCCAAAATGAGCGCTAATAACTTCTATATAAGGAACATTACCTGTTAGTTCAGAAGTCTGGTTACATGCTCCTATTTGGAGGTGCATCTCCTTGGAGTCAGCAACTGTGCCATTTGGAAATTATTTCCAATAACTGTTTACTGACTGCCAGCCGACCTTCAGAGCACAGTATAAAACTTTGTCGGGAGAGGTGTATTACAGGAGACGAAACTCATCTTTTAAGTACCCTCATCTCAAAGCATGAGGGTGCATGGGACAAATGCACATTATAGGGAAATGTAACAGTAAAACACAAACTTTATTAACAGCCAGCGTGTATTGAGTATAATGCACCAAACATTGTACTCTGTTATTTAAATGTTCTGATTTGATTTCCATGACAACCCTTGACATAGTTGATGTCATCCCCATTTTAGAGATAAGGAGACTGAGGCTTTCAAGAAGCTCGGCACCTGGCTCAGGGTTACATAGCCAGCAACAACAGAGTTCAGTAAGCAGTCAGGTGTGTCTGACTCCAAAACCCATCCCTTGACCTAAACATCAGTTCCAATTAAGCACATAAAGGTGCTCCATGCTGTCCTCTCCAGGAGGGCACTCTGTTATTTCTGGTAGTTCCAGTGCTCATTTGGTATGCAGTCATCTCACCTCGTGGACCGTCTTCTCTTTTCATGTCTTGTTTCTCCAGTAAGATGATAAATGTTCTGAGGGCAGGTACTGTCCAACTGTTTAGTTTTCTCCCAAGCTCATAGACCAGTGCATCAAACATGTAGTCATTCACATATTTCTGATTTTCATGTACCTGTTAGGCGTGCCATACAGCTCTGCTTCTTGGGGAGCAGTAATTCCTGACCCGGAGGCTGGTAGGCGGATTATCTTGGCAATTTCTGGATCCCTGGGGGTCTCCCTGTGGAGCTGAGCGGGAGGACCCAAGTGCTTGCCCTGAGACCCACGTTACAGCCCTGGAGGTGTTTGTGGTGGGCGCCCCAGTAACCTGACACTGCGCTCCAGGGTGGTGGCCAGTGCCAAGTTCCCGCGGTGCCCTCTGGGGGATGCTCAGGTTACTGCCTCCATGCCTCACCTGGGTGGATTGCATCTCTAACGAGCTTCAATTTGCAGATAGTGTACTTACTAACAATGATAACAAAAATGTTAATGCTCTTCCATAGAGCTCCCTATTCTCCGCGGGGTTCCCAGCTGCAGTGTTTCACTTCATCTGCAGTGTGTTCTCAGGAGGCCATCCTCCCCCATTTCAGAGATGGGGACACCAAAGTGGGGAAGGACACTTAAATAGCAAAGAGATGCCATTTGAGGTCATGAAGGGATTGATGAGAAAACAGCCTCTTCTGGTAGCTCCTTGGTGCTCGCTGTGTCTTTTTGTGGTGTCTGGGGAGAGTGTTTGGGTGCGTATGGGCTTTCCGCCCTGAAACCACAGGCTGCCTTTGGGAAACCAATTTGCTGCTCTGGTTCACCTCATTCTACCTTACTTCATAGGCTGTATGTGGCTAAGTGTGTGTTTGAATTAAGTAGAATCTAGATAGAGCACACACCCAGTAATTTATTTCTGTGCTGCTTCTACTTAACTGTAGTACTAATTTGTCATGACTTATTCTGGGGAATCGAGATGTTCTCACCCTTGAGTTTCTGTGACCGATTTAACTTCACATCTCCTGGTGTGTGTTGCTGGGACCAGACTGCTCACCCACCGCAATAGCATTTTTAATTCCTTTTAAAAAGTAAGACCTTCAAACTCTTAGTTTTCCTTAATCCTTGAATTAATCTAAATCCTTCTTTTATATCCCAGCAGCTTCTACTTAGTAAGTGATCAATGGATATTTGTTAAATGTGAGACTATGTTTGTTAACCCATACCTCTTAGCAACTTTCTAGTCCAAACAGTATAATGCACTATGTGACTGTCTTTATTTGCCCGAACATTATCATTAAAGCTCCTTCCACTGCTGCTTCTGGTCCCTTCTCATTGAATGCCTAGCATTCAGTAGTCAAGAGACTGTTTGCATTCTATTTAATCCTCACCAAAGTCCTGTATTAGTTGTTCTTATTACTACTGTACAGATGAGGAAACCAGGGCACAGAAAGGTTCACGTGCTGAAGTTCACATAGCCAGTAAGTGCCCACACCCACGTGCCTTCACACCTGTCACATTGTTCTCTCTGCCAACTTCAAGGCATGCCCCTTAGTGATGTGGACCAAGACTCTGGGAGTTAGCCCATTTTTACTGGATTTGTATGGATTCAGGCTCAACAAGCACATGGTGAGCATTTTCTGTGGGAGGCAGTGTGGTGGATAGCGGATGACATTTATAGAGCGTGACCTCTAGCATTTGATAGGCCTGCCTCTGAATCAAACTTCTGTCACCTGCTGAATTAGCACGTTATTTAAATGAGTCTCTCATTCATTCATCTGTCCATTTAACAATTGTGTATTGAGTGCTAGGAACTGTGCATGGAGATGCAATTAAATAAAGAACCTACGTAAGTGTCAACCAAGTAATTTTACTACCAAGTATAATGATAAACTGAGGTTAAGTGCTCCGAAGGAGTAAAAGCCATTAAGTAAGACTGGGAGTTCTGGGACGCTATCCTGGAATAAATGGTGCTTGGCCAAAGGCTCTGTCAACAGGGGGTGTGGATCTTTGGAAGAACTGAAAGGTGGGGGGCGAGTAAGTGCAAGGTCTTACAGGCTGTATCTGGGACTTTAATCTTTATCCCAAGAGCAATGGGGAAGGTTTTGAGTGACTGGTGGTGGGGGGCTGACTTGGTCAAATGTGCATTTGAGAAAAGACCACTGTGGTTTTGTGCAGAGAATAGGCAGAATGGAGGGGTGGAATGGATGGGGCGCCTACTGAGGAAGCAATTTTAGTAGCTGGGTTGAGAAGTGGTGGCTTGAATGGTAGAGGAGATGGAGAGGAGAGGGTGAATTTGAGAGATTTAGGAGGTAAACGTATAGGATCTGGTGATAGATAAGACATGAAGGAGTGAGCGGGAGGGAGGCATGGAGGGTGATGCACAGGTTTCTAGCTTGCAGACCTGAACGGAGGGAATGTCATTCATGGAGATCGGGAAATCCAGAACACTGGGTTGGTGGGGGGTAGATTATAGTTTGGGTCATGATCATGTTGAGTTTTGAGGGGTCTTTGAGTTACCCAGGAGAATTGTTGAGAACTCATTGGTTTCTAGAGATCTGAAGTCTAAAGGAGAGATGTGGGGTGGGGATAAGTTGGTCAATGAGTGATGCAAGGTAACTGAAGCAGTGGGCATCGATGCACTCACCCAGGGAAGGAGTGACGAGTGAGAAAGAAGAGGGCCCAGGATAGAACCTACAAAAACATCTGTGTAGGAGTAGCCAGGGAGGTAGGAGAGAAACCAGGATCATTGAGAAGAGGGTGTATCGAAGAGGAGGGAGTGACTAATAGTTTCAAATACTGCTGAGAGATCAGTATGAGAACTTAAAATTGTCCACTGAAGTTTGCAACATGGAGGTCACTGACTACTGAGATTCACTTGATGGAGAGATCAAGGCAAAGGTCAATTTGGGATGGGCAAGGGTAAGAATAAGAGGTTAGGAAAGGCTCACCTAGAGTTGAGACAACTTTCATGTAATCTGGCTTGTGAAGGGGAAGAGAGAGAATAGGTATGCACTAGAGAGGATGAGAGTATGTGTGTGACTATGCTGGGCAGAGATTTGATATGTTTAAATTGTCCCTGGGAAGGATCTGGTTGAGAGGGAGTGGTTGACGCTCCAAGAAAGGGAACAGATGATTGAGCATCTGAAATGAAAATATCTTTCTCATAAGATTATTGTGAAAATTAGATAACACGTGAAGTTCTCAAAACAGTTGATGTTCCCATCCTCTATGCTGTTGTATATTTTTATTGGATTCTTTTTAAGGCTCCATCTTTCTGGTCTGAAAACTTCCAATTTTCATTTGATTTCTCTTTGCCTTTTATTTCTTTTACGTGGAAAAATGGTCCCTTTTGATTTTCATTCTTTCTAATCTTTTTGTTAATTCAGTATTTTTTTATTATCTGGTAAGTGGACATGAACATCCTTTAGTGATTTGGGTCAATCATTTTGTATATTTAAAAATGGAAGGTGCCGTTATTCCTAACCTTCACCTTCTCTATTGCACACAGAATCCTAAAGTGTTCTTTCCTTCTTCAGGTTCCTTTTGTGATTATGGACACTTCTGCATTTCATCATTAAATGTGTGGCTCTTCCTCTTGCACCTCCCCCTGCTTATTATCTAAATTCGTCTTATTTTTTTAAGAATGTGAAAGTCAGTAATCTTTAGTGACAGTTTATTTTAAAACAAATTAATTGGCCATTTTCAAGTATAACTCGATAGATACAGATCTGTCTGAGGGTATGTTCAAATCGTGTGATAATAAAGTGGTCAGGGCGTTATCACAAGTGTTACAAAATAAAGCTATTCTGTGTCAGGATAATTTTTTTCTTTTTACATTCATCATGCCTTAACGCAAATATTTTCTCCATAGTTTCTGGTGGTGGTTTTTTTTTTTTTTAATTAACACATTTGGCAAAATTCACTTTTTCTTACAAAATCCTTTGAACTTAAGATGATAGTATTTGACACAAGCATGTGGGAAGATCAAACACAAAAGAGAAGGAAGTGTAGGAAGTTGATCTTGGAAGAAGTGTAAGAAATCCTCTTACTTCTCAGTAGGATGCTAACCCTGAGCTTATAAAAGTAGCTGAGGGAAGGAGGGACCAGTTGTCTCCACAGAGATGGGCTGCTCCCTACCTTGGACTGCCAGTCCCACAGCCCCTTCCTCTTTTCCAGGGCTCCAGAGTGTAGTGAGGAAGTGAAGGAGCATTTATGTTTCTCACAGTCTGAGGTGAACTTTTCAGTCCTGGAAGGGGAAGTCCCTAGAACCATCTGCCACCTACTCAGCAAGGGATAGCTAATACTTTACTGGCGAACCAAGAAGAGTAGTCACAGAGACGAGAAAGTTGAAATGAATTCCAGAGAGAACAGATTTCCTCCCTAGACACCTGTTCTAGGCAGCTAGAGGAAGACTGGAGGTTTAAGAGTGTGATGGTATACCAGATAGCTTTCTGTGATGGTTCACTTTCAGTATTTACAAAAACAGTGCTTGTCTTCCACCACCGAAGCCGCTGAGGGAGAGAAGCCTGGATTTACTGAGTTTGGTACTCTTCAAATAAATGACCTTTAAAAAATGCAAGGAATTAGTGCTGTAATTTATATATATATATATATAAGGAGGGTTAATTTATTGCTGTAATTTAAATATATATGTATATATATGATTAATTTACTTGTTTCTCTTCATTTCTTTTTATGTGTCACAACTTTGACTCCTGGTTACTAGTCTCCTGGTAAATGAGAAAAGGGTTGTTTCCTGTTTGAAATTCAGAATTGCCGAACACTTAGTAAAATTGGTGTTTCTTATGATTGTACGTCAAGATTGTCTTTTGAGTGATGATGAGCCTGGAAAGGCCTCACTAGCTGACACAGGAGAAAGGAGCATCTTTTGTTTTCAACGCATTTCATCTTAAACGATTAAAGGAATAAGTGGAGGCATGCAACATGATGATCGTCTTAAACTCTTACTGTGTCTGCTGCTGTAAGAAGCATGAAGAGCAGCCTAGTATTTTGTTGTGTCTCGCAGACTTCTTTTGCCTGAAAAAAGTCTGTTTATGGAGGGGGAGGACGTGGCTGAAAAAACACTCGTACATAAAACAGCTGTTAAGCGAATCTCCACACACTGAGATCAAGAGAACGTGAAGAAATATGTCCTTCCAAGGACCCTTTTGCCAACTTGGAGCCTTCTTCAGAAAATAAATACAGCCACGCTACAAGTTTCTGGTAACTTAGTTACTGAAAAATAAATCGAGCTACTTAGACCCTTGAACCTTGATTTTTAAAAAAAAAAATCTCTGAATTCTATTGCAGTGATGCAAATGAAGCCAGAGAAACGGTGCAGAAAGTTTGTTTGCTCTTTTGTTGACTCATGTACCCCCAAAGAGTCCTGAAGATGCATGAAGCAGAAGTGCAGGCTTCCCAGTAGAGGGAGAGCAGGTCTCTGTGTGTTTCGTTCTTTAAACTCCATCCACGATAGACGGTAATGCCCTAGAGCTACGTTTTCTCTGAGTTGTCCCTTCTGTGTGGCCTGATGCAGCAAAGGGCATTTATGCTCAGTGGCTGCCAGGAAAATGGACTTCACTGCATGGTAGCACATCTCGGTGCACCTTTCTTCCTTCCTGCTAGGAGCACTTCAAAGGATTGGTTGCCTTTGGTGTGCAGTTGGTTGCTGTGTAGTTGGGGTGTTGTTTCTGAAAGTTGAGGTCCCTTTAAAAGTTCATGCTCATACTTAGAGAATTCTGGTCGTGTGCTACAGATGTTTTACAGTTTATTTCCAAACAGCTGCTTCTCCCTTCTTTAGTCTGTTTTTCCGACCCTCCCCCCCCCCACCCGCTGCCTTTTATTATTATTATTTTTAAATAAAATCCCTCTGGAAACCTTTCAGCTCACATCCTTGGCAATGCTTCCTTAGTAAAGGCCCTCACATTCCATGCCATGACATTCTCCTGACCAGCACCTGTTACTATAGGCAGGTCATCGATTTAGCAGGTTGCTGTTCTGTGAGTTAGAAGTAATTTTGTGTATGTGTATCAAAACTGTAGATTCAATCAGCCTTGACCAGACAGCCCCCTGTGACAGGCCTGCCCTACCTAACATTTCCTGAGACAACCCAGAAAGTAGAAAGGAAAGCAGTGATTTATAGTTTATAATGCTCACTCAGAGCATCAGGTAGAAAACCTTATGCAGGTGACCCAGGTCAGGGGTCAAAGGGAAGGATTTCCTTGAGGGTCCACCAATTTGACAGTCTGTCCCATGTCGAACTTTACCAGCAGCCAGCTCTTAATCATCCCTGACCTTCCAAAATAGGAAGAACAGGAATAATTAAGATCCACAAATAATCTTCAAATCTTGATCATGATTTTCACATCCTCCTCTCATGAGTCTTTCCCCCTGGAGCTACCATATGGAAATAAATTGATGAATTTGAGTTCAGCGTCCTTACTACTACTACTACTCTTCTGATAAAGATATTGGGGAGAAGCAAAAATCCAATGGAAGGGAAGGGCAGCGTTAGGAAAGAAACTGGAGTAAGGAGTTTGGGAAATCAGTCTTTGAATAGCTAAGTGCTCTTAGTAAAAGGAAAATGTGTTTATTTGTCCTCTTGCCAGTTTTACATATGCAAATACACCATCTGTGTTGAGAAATGTGCATGGATTTCTCTGAAGAGGCTAAGTGAGTCAGTGTCTGAAATGGAGTTACACCTCTAAGACAGTTATAAAGTATTTAGGGATGAGGTGCTACAAAGCCAAGAGAGTGAAAACAATCCATAAAGGCGTGTTTGGCCAGCTCTCAAAAATCTTAGACACTTGCAACACAGTCCTTGGCTCAGATGCTGGATTTTTCCCATTCATGCACTTTCTTGACAGATGAATTGTTGCAGGCTGCGAAAAAGCTCTAAGAGGAATCTGTTAGACTCCTCACTCAGAGCAGGGATCTCTTTGCTTGCATCCATGTCAGCAAACCAAGGGGTCATTTGCTTTGTGTGGTGTGCCACTTTGCTACTTTTTTCTCAGCTGAGGCTGCTCTGTCTAAAAGGGTCAAGGCCACATTCGACTCTAGCATATTTGTGTGTTAGGTTGGAATGAAGACTCTCGATTTAGTAAATATTAGACACTGGTGGAACGTCTCTGGAATTCCTATTTCCTAACTCGTATGGAATGTTTATTACTTTCATTATGGTAATAACAAGATTTCTTACCCAGAATCCCATAAATCATTTGATCTTGGCATTTCCCTTCTACGGCTCTCCTTCCTTTTTACTGATTGGTGGGTTTACATTTATGTTTGGCATGGTTTACCCACCTTCTGGATTGCTGACTATGGTAGACTGATTTTTTTTTTTTTAATCAAAAGTCATTTTGATGCCATTGTATCAGGCTAGGGTGCCTGTTGCAAGTATAGCTCCACACCACACGCAATAATTGTGACCTATTAGAAATAATAGAGAGTGGGCGCCTGGGTGGCTCAGTTGGTTAAGCGACTGCCTTCGGCTCAGGTCATGATCCCGGAGTCCTGGGATCGAGTCCCGCATCGGGCTCCCTGCTCAGCAGGGAGTCTGCTTCTCCCTCTGACCCTCCCCCCTCTCATGCTCTCTCTATCTCATTCTCTCTCTCAAATAAATAAATAAAATCTTTAAAAAAAAAAAAGAAATAATAGAGAGTGATAATCAATGTTTAGTTATAAGAGTGGCTCAGCCCCTCATGTGTGGGTTGTCCTGGAGTATGTTTCTTGAATCAGCAGAATAAGATGGAGTCCTTGGAAGTGTTTTGCCAGAGCTCAGTCAATTGAATTTAGACCTCCAAGTGTGCCTGGGCAGAGCCTCAGTAACCATTAGTTGAAGGCACTAGACAGAGAAGAGTCTTCGTTTGCATCCAATATGGAAAGAACTCCCCAGTTCACACATTAGTCTTTCCAGCTAGCCTGTGTATAAACTCTGAGTAAGAAGAAACACAAGTGATCAGTCACGGGCTCTAAATACCGTCTGCCATGTATATGCTAAAGAACTACGGGCCACTTCACACATTTTTGTGCCAACAATTAAAGATTTTTTGTGAACTGGAGTAGTTTTAAAGTTCCAGTCTTCTATGCCTTGTAACATTGTATATATGCTTTAAATATATTTTCATCAAAATGTTGAACTTATGGGGGCACCCAGGTGGCTCAGTCCATTGAGTGTCCAACTCTTGACCTCAGCTCAGATCTTGATCTCAGGGTTGTGAGTTCAAGCCCTGCTTTGGGCTTCACGCTGGGCATGAAACCTACTTTAAAAAATGTGGAGGTATGGATTTTCATATTTGGAAAACATCCACCATTATAAAACAAATGGTGGCAGAACTGGCCCTCATAATAAAACTAATCAAGCAAATCAGAAGTGGTCACTTTGGTTTTCAATTAAAAAAAAAAAAACGCGTTGACATGTGTCTTCAAACAATCATCTAACTTCTGGATTTAAATCTAAAGGATATAGGTCAGAAAAGAAAGGGCCTTATATGATCCAGCAATTGCACTACTGGGTATTTACCCCAAAGATACAAATGTAGGGATCCGAAGGGGTACGTGCACCCCGATGTTTATAGCAGCAATGTCCACAATAACCAAACTGTGGAAAGAGCCAAGATGTCCATCGACAGATGAATGGATAAAGAAGATGTGGTATATATATACAATGGAATATTATGCAGCCATCAAAAGGAATGAAATTTTGCCATTTGCAACGACGTGGATGGAACTGGAGGGTGTTATGCTGAGCGAACTAAGTCAAACAGAGAAAGACATGTATCATATGACCTCACTGATATGAG
This sequence comes from Neomonachus schauinslandi, assembly GCF_002201575.2. NCBI lineage: Eukaryota > Metazoa > Chordata > Mammalia > Carnivora > Phocidae > Neomonachus > Neomonachus schauinslandi. The sequence continues at coordinate 126,882,798 of NC_058410.1, forward strand.
GAATTCTTAATCTCAGGAAACAAACTGAGGGTTTCTGGAGTGGGGGGTGGGGTGGGAGGGATGGGGTGACTGGGTGATAGACACTGGGGAGGGTATGTGCTCTGGTAAGCGCTGTGAATTGTGCAAGACTGTTGAATCTCAGATCTGTACCTCTGAAACAAATAATGCAATATATGTTAAGAAAAAAAAAAAAGCTAGCAGGAGGGGAAGAATGGGGGGGGGAATCTGAGGGGTAGACGAACCATGAGAGACGATGGACTCTGAAAAACAAACTGAGGGTTCTAGAGGGGAGGGCGGTGGGAGGATGGGTTAGCCTGGTGATGGGTATTAAAGAGGGCACATTCTGCATGGAGCACTGGGTGTTATGCACAAACAATGAATCATGGAACACTACATCTAAAACTAATGATGTAATCGGCGATTAACATAACAATAAAAAAATTTTTTTAAAAAAGGGCCTTGCAGTGAATTTAATATAAAATAAGACACACACCCTTATTTACATGATATATTTGTTACATATTAACTTGATAAATAAGACACACATACCCTTATTATCTGATATATTTATTAAAAAGAAAATTTTCTGTGCTTTGCTCCTCAGAGCTCTCCCTTGGGAATGCATTCTCAAATTATTCCTTTTATTTGGCACCCCAAAGGCTTTTACACTCCTGTTAGTGTGCTTTAAGATTCAGGAGGGGAGAGAAGAAAGGAGAATCAGCACAATCTCATGCTCATCAGCTTTAGGAAAGAATTTGTATCGAAAAAGGTTCTGGAAATGTAATCTACTTTTAGAAATCCTCCATGCTGATACCCCCTCCAGAAAAATCTTTGTCCTTCCCCAGGGGTTTGTGGATCCCGTTTGGGAGATTACTGATTTAGAGCACATGACTCTTTTGCCGGCATATACATAGAGGGAAAGGTCAAGGGAAAGCGTCTCCAAAGACACTGAAAAATTAACCAAAGAGTAGACAGAAGTTTAAAAATAGGTAGAAGAATGCAAAGAAAAATGAGACCCACGAGACTAGTTCACATGGATCCTCAAACTGAAAATGTGTAGATAAAGTTAGAGGGGGAGACAGGCAGACAGGCTGGCAAAGGCTTCATGAGTCTCATGGAGAATGGGTTACGTGCTCCTAAGTGGCCAGTTCCAAAATGTCTTGAGAGCTTCCTTTCTGGAAGTGCTCTGGGCTGGTAATCCTTTCTTTCCCAGCTTGTAGGATTTCTTCGGAGACTCTCCTCGGCTGGCCTTTTAAAAATGACCCTTCTAGGGTGGGAGGATGGGTTAGCCTGGTGATGGGTATTGAGGAGGGCATGTTCTGCATGGAGCACTGGGTGTTATGCACAAACAATGAATCATGGAATACTACATCTAAAACTAATGATGTAATGTATGGGGATTAACATAAAAATAAAAAAAATAAAAAAATAAAAAAAATGGGAAAAAAAATGACCCTTCTATTTAAGATTCAGAAGAGGCTTTAAGCGGTCTCTGATGACCATGGCCAGGCTGCAGCGTGCCTCGCCGGACCTAGAGGCCGCTGCTTTTCACACCCTCCAATGGTCCCCAGGAGTGGGAGCTGCTGGGCTGGCCTGCGTCCCTTGCTCGCTCAGGGTTTGTCAGGTTTTCGCTCGGGGCCATTCCTTCTGTCAGTTCTGAGCAATACCCTGTGTTCCAGAAGCTTCTTGTGTTTTACCAATTGCCACAGCCAGGTTTCGGAACCCATGCCACATGTTTTGATGTTGGCTCAACTCACACAGCTGTTCTTGCTGGTGTGTGTGTGTGTGTGTGTGTGTGTGTGTGTTCAAGTTTGTTTTCAAGTATTTTCTTCACATGGTCCCCTTCCTCCTGCCCCCTCCACTTTGGGATTTTTCTAGCATCTGGCAGAGAGGGTAAGGCAACAGTGCTGGTAGAGTTTGTCATTGCCCATCACGGTCCTGAGGCCTTTGTAGTAAGAACAACACAGAACAAAACCCTAAACCACCAGGTTCCTCTCTCAAGGCATGTCAGATGTCCCTGCATTGGGCACTGCCAGATGTCCAAATGTCCAAATACTGCCTCCGGAACGTTTTCCCACCACGACGCTTCCCAGCTTCTCTGAGGAACGTCTTTCTCTTCTTTTCCTCTCGTCACGTGGAAGGGCTCTAACTCCTGCTGCTCCAAGTCCACTTACCTTCCTTCTCCTGCACAGGTTCTTGTTCACCCATCCTGTCGCTCCTGTCCATGAGCATTTAAACATGCTTCCGTCTTCCAGTCTCCCACAGGAGCCCTCCCTGACCCTCCCATCCTCACGCACACGCCGTCTTGCTCCTCCCCTGTATGGACAGAATTCCTGAAAGTGGTTGTCTGCCCTCTTCCTGCCTTCCCTCCCCCAACTGGCTTCCCCCATCACAGGGTAGACGGGGAGTGGATATTTACAGCGGAGGTTGGCAAAGCTTTATTTTCTCTTTGTTGAAGTTCTGACATTTTTACAATACCCGGGCACTCTTCTGGAGTATTTCCAGCAGACACATTAGCTATCCCCTCATGCGTTTGCATTCACTCCTGGCACTTTGGGGAGACTGCGCCATGATGTTCTTTCTGCTCCATCTCTTCTCCTTTGGGGAGCACTGTCATCTTCTGGATTCTATGCTGCCCCACTCTTGGTTTTCTCTCTGCTCTTTCTGGCTCCTGCCTCGCTCTGTCCTCTTTATATAAAGCACTTATATGTCAGAGTTTCTGGGCCCTGCCCTTGGCTCTCATGCCTTCTCCGGGCTCTCAATGGCAACCCATCTTCTCCCAAGGCTTCAATTTGTCATTGAGCTGTTGTCTGTGAAGTCTGTATATCTAACCCAGAAGTTCCTCCCTCTCTCTTTCTGCCTCCAGACCCTTCAAACTGCCCTCTGAACACTGGTGCTTGAAAGTCCCAGGGACCCCTCAAGTGTAGCATGTAGGAAACGTATTTCATCTTGTCCCCAAGCTTACCACCCTTTCTTTGTCCCCTGTCCAGAGAATGGCATCGCTATATGCTCAGCTTCCTAAGCTGGCAAAAAGGCATTCTCTTAGATTCTTCTTTCCTTCCTCTTGCCACCCACCACGTACCAATTTCAACTGCCAAATCGTATCAATTCTACCTCCTTAACATTTCACATCTGTCTTCTTGTTTTTATCCTTCTCCACACTTCATCTCTTACTTAAAAGTCAATTTCCTGGAAGGCTTCCTTGTCTTCACAAAAACATGTTGGGTTTGTGCATCGGTCAGAGAAGCAGAACCAGTAGGATGGATGGATGGATGGATGGATGGATGGATAGGTGCATAGGAATTTATTTTAAGGAATTGTGTCATGCATATGTGAGTGCCAACAATCCCAAACTGTAGAGTAGGCCAGCAGGCTACAAACCCAGGCAGGAGTTGATGTTGCAGTCTTGAAGTAGAATTTCTTCTTACTTGGGGAAACGTCTGTTTTTGCTCTTAAGGCCTTCAACTGACCAAGCCCCACCCACATTATCAAGGGAAATCTCCTTTACTTAAACTTAACCGATTGTAGATGTTAGTCACATCTATAAAACATCTTTACAGCAACACCTAGACTCGTTTTTGATTAATAACTGGATACTATTAACTAGCTGAGTTGACACATAAAACTAACCATCATAGTTCTCCTTCTGGGTGGATGTTCCCAGAGCACACATCTCTGAACCTATGTTTCACTCTATGGAAATGGGCTGAGTACTCATCTGTGTCTCCACTGGACTGTGGGCAGGGATTGTATGTTGTCTACCCAATGCCTGCATAAAATAGGAATGCACAGGCAGACATATACTCATACACACATGCATGCATACATATGTAGGAGTAAAATGAATGTATGAATATTTTCTTAGTCTGTGTTTTCATGGATTATCTGTAGGAAGCAGACAGTGGTCCCAAATGTAGAACCAGTGACAAATGACTTTTTTTTTTTAGAAAGAGACTGCACACATGCAAGTGGGGGGAGGGGCAGAGGGAGAGGGAGACAGAATCTTAAGCAGGCTCCATGCCCCGTGCAGAGCCCAACACAGGGCTCGATCTCACCACCCTGAGATCATGACCTGAGCTGAAATCAAGAGTTGGATGCTTAATGGACTGAGCCACCCAGGCACCCCGACAAATGACATTTGATGGCAGCAGACAGTTGCCAGGTCAGTAACAACATTTCAGGGTTTACCATAGCCTAGGATCCAATGGCAGCAGATAAACTGCAAGAGAGAAAGAAAAGATAGGTCACTTTGCCCCTAAATATTTCATACTTAAGAGACTAGTAATGATAATTACTAATTATCTGTACCGTATCAAGTACTCGAAAATGGTCACATGATTTTTCATTATGTATCAATTAGGTCATTCATTTTGGGGTTCAAGAATTATAATTTCTTTAGTTTTCTATAAATGAGTTTGCCTCTCATCCCCATGTATGCCTGATGGCAGAAACTTAATAGAGTCTTTAAGTGCCAGGAAAACTTAGTCAATTCAAAGTTTTCTCAGTTAAATGTTAGTAGTCCTTCTCTGTGGGGTTGCGTCTCATTTGTGGGGCATTCATATAACTTCAAAGAGGTGAGGGAAGACATCCGTCATCAGTTGCCATCTTTCCAGGAATACCCACTGGGATGTAGGTGTTCTCACCTCGTCCCCAGGTATTGTCCTACCTCTACCTTGATGTCTGCTGATGGGTCTGTGATTGTACCTGAACTCCAGCCATCTAGCCCAGGCCAGGATCTGCTGCTCTCACACAGCAAAGCCTTTTCAGAGCTGCCGGCTACATCTCCACTAATTCCATTCTCAAGCATATGGGGAAGGTATCCTTCTCCCATTCCCTCTGGGATCTCTAGGAAATTCTCTGTGACTCTCCCATTCACCTATGCAACCACTTTAGTAGTCTGCTCTCTCTGTCCCCTGGTGCTCTTGGGGACTCTGTATCCCTTAGGGCTTCAGACCTTTGTTTCCATCTGTATCCCCAGACCCATCTGAAAGTTGTTATTCTCATCCCTGAGCTCTGCCTATGGGTAAGGTCTTTCCCAGAAACCCACATTGGTGTCTGTCCTTTTGGTATTCCCTCTTGCTCCTTACTGTCCCATGACCTAGAAATTTCCTTTCAGGTGTCTGGGAAAGAGTGGAGGGAGATCCACCTGGTTCTGTGCAGACCTGTTTATGGAAGGATCTTGACTTTTGAAACAGAAAAGGCAAAAGTTGGGTTGTTTTGTTCTTTTGTTGATTTCTCTGTGAAATGGGTTGATATATGTCAACCAATGTCTAGTATCCCAGGTGGAAAAGTGTTGAAGAATAGGAAGGGAGATAGGAAAATAATACAACTAATACATTAGTTGAAATCTTACAATAAATTCTGCCACATTTACTACAATCCCAGGAAATAGCACTCTCACCCCCAAATTAAAGATGAGGAAATGCAGAGAGTTTGAGGAGCTGTGACTTGCCCAAGTTCTTAAGTGGTAGGGCAAGGGTTTGGACACAGGTTGGTCTTACTTCACTATGCCATACTGTTTGTAAGGAGAGACCATGGAGGAATCATTTTCTGAGGGACAACTGACACAGTGTGAAAAGAACTGTGAGAGCAGGCTGTCCTTATACTCCTAGGGAAAAGTTTCTAGATCTCAGAATCCCAGTACTGTGCAGGAAACAGAGTTATTTAAACAATTATGCTCTCTCAGTGTTTATTAAACTACAAAATAGTGTAACTGCTGCCCAGTCAAAAAAAAAAAAAAAACAACACACTTTGCTAGATAGTAGAGGTAAAGCACCTTCTGTGTGCTTTCTTTTGTGGACACAGTGGGAATGAGGCGCATAGTCTCTGTGTCTAGAACCTTTCCTGGGGAAAAAACAGAGAGGCGGGACATTTTCATTTACACACAATCTGGGATTTTGAAAGAAACTTGTACCAGGGGCACAGAAGCCCCAGGGAAGGAACCTGGCTCAGTCTGAAGTGGTTGGTGCAGGTCCCCCAAGGGTGGAGTCAAGTCCCAAGGAAAGAAGAGTTGGCCCGGGAAGATGATCTGGAGGGTGTGACTAGGGCAGAGGGTGGGTGGTGGTCCCAGGCTGAGAAGAGGAGAGCAGGTTATGGAGTTGTAAAACAGCCCTGTTAGTTCAGGGATTTCCAACACAGAGCATTATGGTTGGACAAGGAAGCAAGGTCCTGGTCACAAGGGGCCAGTTTGTCATGAAGCTAATTAGATTCAACCCTGTAGGTGATAACAAGCCACTGAAGGAAATTAATCAGGAGTGATATGACCATATTTGTGTTTTTAGGTGCACTGCTGGGGGGGCTGTGAGGAGGGTGGATGGGATAGAAGATGGGATGCTCTCCTATTGTCCAGCAGAGAGATGCAGGTCTGGGCTGAGGTAGTGACAGTGTGGGTGGAGAGCAGAGCCAAAGATACTGGGGACATCCAACTGGTGGGACTTAGCAGGGATTGGAAAGGGGAAGGGATGTTAGGGAGTGAGGTGTTGGAGAGGACCCTCAGACACCTGTCTTGGGTGCACAGCTGGAGGGTGATACCTCTAAATGAGTTAGAGAATGAAGGGCGTGTTAGGGTTCTCCAGAGAAACAGAACATTAGGAGATATATATACATATTTGTATATAAAATAGATATTTACAAATATACACATTTATATATAAAATACATATACATATATGTGTATATATAATATCAATTTATAATATATTCTTACGTACTTTAATATATTTACTATAAATTTATAACATACATACTATACATGTGTATAAATGTATAATTTTTTATATATAAGATATATCCTGGGTTTATATACTTGTATAAATTTACATATTATATATTTATATATTACAATGATTATAACTATATAAAATATGTATTATAAATTTATATTATATAGATGGAAAAGGAGATTTATTATGAGGAATTGGCTCATGCAATTATGGAGGCTGAGAAGTCCCAAGTTGGAGACCCTACAAAGCTGGTGGAGTAATTCAGTCAGAGTCTAAAGCCCTGAGAGCCAAAGATGTAAATCCCAGCTGAAGTCAGAAGATGAGATGTCCCGTTCAAGCAATGAGCTTGAGCTGGACAAAGAAAAAAAGAAGTGAATTCCTCTTCCTTCAACCTTTTGTTCCATTCAGGCCCTCACAGACTGGATGAGGCCTGGCCACATTGCAGAGGGCAGTCTGCTTTCCTGCATCTGCCCATTCAAATGCAGGTCTCATCCAGAAACCCCCTCCCAGACCCAGTGTTTGGTCTGGGCACTGGTGGCCAACTTGACCCATAAAATTAACCATCATGAGGAGGAAGAACAGTAGGTTTGGGGGAAAGATTGAGTTCAGTTTGAAATATGTTGAGTTTGAGATACTCTTGGGAAATATCAAGTAGGCAGTTGGAATCAAGTCTGTAATTTGTAAGAAAGGTCAAAAGTAGAGGTTTGGAATTTGCAGTCTACGGCATGGAGTGATAGTTGTTACGGTAAAATGGGTGTGATTGCCCAGGGAGAGTCCCCAAGGTGAAGGTAAAATAGCTCCTGGGGTAGATTAAGATGGAAGTGGAGGAAGAGGATCCTGGGAAAGAGGCTGAACAGAATCAGAAACTCATGGGATCCAAAAAGCAAAGGAGGCAAGCATTCAAGAAGGGTAATGTCACATCCTGCAGAGAGATCTTGAAAGAAAAAGAAGAGTGCCATCTTTGTTGCCATGGGAGAGCTCATTGGTGACTGGAGGGAGGCATGCTTTGGCAGACACATGGAGGATGAAGACCAACTTAGCCATTGTGGCCATGAAGGTCTTGGTTTAGTTGTAGGAAAGTCCTTTCAGTGTTTGGTGGAAAAATGTTATTTTCACCCTGTTCTCCACATTGTTGCATTAAGGCATTTTAATAGTATTTCTCCCTCGTGTAGGAGTATTCGCTCTGGACTTTGTCTTGGTGCCAGAATATCTTAGCTAATTTTTCCTAAATTCTTGTCAGTTATATTATGGACATTCTGTTTAGAGAAGAAAAATTGTATGTGTTGAATGTTTTAACTTCCATGGGGCTAGAATTCATGGTGAAGTAGTTTCTATTTTGCCAGAAAAGGTAATACTTACACAATAATGTTTTCTCTTTTATTACTTAACTCTTAGTATAATTGATACATAATGGAATTTTAGGTTCATTTCATTTAATATTTACTCTGTAAGCAAATTAGCGGCAGACTTCTTTTTAACAAGAGAAGGCTGTTGGGTTCACAATTAAATCACATCTTTAGATTTTGTAAATTAGTGCAGTAATTCCCTGAAATAATCTTTTTCTTCTCAATTCACAGCTATCCAAATCTTTCTGGATGATTGATTCTGCTTTCCGGATATCAGCATGGTCGGTCTTAGGCTCCCAAACAGAAGTCCAAGTCATTTCATTGTTGGGTGGGTTGAGGCTTATTTTTATTATTCATCAATTTAAATCCTAAAACTCTGGACCTGTAAAGTATCTTCTTTAAAGAATACTTTATGAAGTACTACCTATTCACAATAAGCTTCATTGCAGACTCACAAGTCCAATAATGAGGATTTGGTAAAGCAATAGGAAACTTTGCAGTAAGTACAACAAATATACATCATCATACTCTTTGTGGAGATGACACACTGGAAATTTCAGGTGGTGCTTATTTTTAAATGTATGCTCTATTTAATGTGTCCCTAAGTTCACAGACTCCAAAATAAATCCAGCACAGGCAGCACCCCCTCTGTCATCCACTACACAAAACATGGGCTGTCACCAATCCCAAGCAGTGAAGTGTATAGTTGCTTCAACTTTCTCTTGGCATATAAAGCTACGGAACTAATCTTCTAAGAGGTGATGTATTTTAATCCTAATAAGTACCTGAAAATTCATTGAGTGAAAAGTTAAGGTTAGCAATCGACCTTGGCCAATTGATGCTTATAAATTATTTCAGTGTCAAATTGTGTTTTAGATGAGAAACAAGAGTGGGTGTTGAGAGGGAGTAATAAACCATCAAACTTCAAATGGCAACATGTCATCACACCACTGTTTTACTGGACATCATTCACAAGCGTACCTTTGATTTATTTTTCTCACTGGGTTTGTAAATCTCTTTCTTGGAGTACAAATTGCATGAGTAGTAAGTTCCATGTGCCAGGAGATTGCTTGGTTCATCTCTTAGACTTCAACTTTATTAATAACAACAACAAAAAAGTGGATTGACGTAAGCTTGAGAGAACCCCAAAGTGAAAAAAAAATTATTTTAGACTCTTCTTTTTTATTTATGTGTATTTTTTACTAAGTGAACTCCTCTATGATCATTTGTTCCATCATGATGCTTTGAGAAATGTATAAACTAGCAACTGAAAAGGTCAGACATGTTGATTGGTCTGTCCTCCTGGGATAGAGTGACTTCTGCTTGCCATTATGTTGTGGGCCTTGTGCTTCTTCTAACGTTATTTTCCTTAAGCGAAATTTGCCTCTAGAAACCGTCTAGTAGTTTAATCTTGGTTTCTTCATTAGTGGATTTGTTTGGTTGCATGAAGTACTAAGGAGACCGTCTGAGATTAAATATACAACTCCAGTTTCACATATGCATGGAAATGTACCAAGTGCGTTCATCTCCGTAGAGTCCATTAACCTTATATTTTAAGGCCATAAGCTACACTTTTAGGCTAAATCATCCAGTTCCTTGCCATGAGTCGTGAGATAGAACTGGATGCAACGCCAGAGAACTGAGGACTCTGGGATCAGCAGGAACCACAGAGATTGTCTTAGTCTGTTTGGGAGCTATAAAAGAATGCCATAGACTGGGGGGGCTTATAAACAACAGACATTTATTCCTCACAGCTCTGGAGGCTGGGAAGTCTAAGGTCAAGGCACCAGCAGATTTGGTGTCTGGTGAGAGTTCACTTCCTGACCAGGCTTAGCCAGCCATCCTCTTGCTGTGTCCTCACCTGGAAAAGGGGTGAGACCGCTCTCTGGGTTCTTTATAAGTGTAGTGGCTCCATTCAAGAGGGTTTCACCCTGGTGACCCTAAGCACCTTCCAAAGGCCCACCTTCTAATGCCATCACTTTGGGTTGGGATTCAGGATTTCAATGTACGAATTTTGGGAGACACCTTCCGTCTGTAGCAGAGGTGATCTGGGTCATTTTCTTCACCTTACAGATGGAGATCTGAGACCCAAGGACGTCCAGTCCATGTTCACAGTCACACCGGCTCTCAGAGCTGGTACTGGGGGACCACCTTCCATCCAGTTCTCCGGTATAGGGCACACAGATATCTCAGCAAAAATCCCATATCATCGTTGGAAGCAAGCAAAAACACACCTGTTCCATGTGTTCCCATGTTCTCAACAATCTATTTTCCTACTCCCAAAGACAGTGACATTTTGTCATTCCCATTCATCGTGAGGGTAAGGACTCTGATATCCCTTCCACGGTCCTGCACTGAAGACTGCTGTGTGCCACACGCTGGGCCAAGGGTGGGAGTTCAAGGACAAATGAGACACCTGTCAATATGAAGTATTTCTAAATGGTCCTTGATCCCCACACCACACGTAGCCTGAGGAAGATGATCTCCAAAGTAATTTCCTTAGATTCAGACTTAACAACAACTGGCCTTGGCTCAGGAACCAAAGAAACCCCTGCTGGGATTGGAGGTGGCTCTATTTCACAGATTCTCGGGCCAGATGCCAGAGTGATACAGGGAAACGGGGACCGTGGTCACCAATGGGCCTTCTGGCAGGCTTCGGGAGATTGTATCATCTCATTACATCATTTTTAATTATTACCTCTTGACCTCACTCACTCACTTTCTCTCACCACATCATGTACTGATTTTAATTGGTCAGTAGCCTAAGAGTAACAAGCTTACGCGAACTTTCCAACATAGAGCATGAAAACTTCAGCTACTGCGAATTCCAGGGTTTTGGATGGTAAAATCTGGCAAAGACTCCAAAGGAGGCAGAGAGGAGAGAACAGCTTATTCAACAGAATAACCTCATTTTGAGGCCAGAGTGCCAAGCTAATTTGTTAAAATTACTGTACTCACTTCTCAATTATCCATTTCAAGGATTATTTACATTGTGGATTTTCAATGGTCACGGGGTCTCAGCCAATCAAAGCAGGGGGTCAGGGTCAGATGCCGAATCAGTTATTGTGTGTAAAGTAGAATTCAGAAAACTGCCAGTAACTTGGATTAATTCAGGAAAGGCCTGATGAAATTATTGAAGTAATTAAAGTTATGATTGTTTCTCCCCCAAAGAAAGGCTATTTAATTGTAGCTGAATGTCGTTAGGCAAGTTACTTAACTCTTCTGGGCCTCGGATTTTCCCTGTAAATAAGGAGAAGGAATGAATGAATGAACGAACAAATCCTCTGACCATCCACTCATTCATTTACCAAAATGAATATTCAGGTCTCTTCCAGTGCCAACACCTTATAAGCATAGGACCATTACTTTAAAATAGCTGCAGTAACTGGTATTGAGTTAGTCCAGCATCCCAACCAGTTAGCTTACTTTAATAGTCATTTATAATTGACAATAGCACCAGCCAAACCTACGGTCCCTGAATTACAGTGTTTGTGGAAAAAAAAAATGTCTACAGGGCTTAAAAGCATATAATCTTAGGATCTTTAAAACTTGAAAGGAGCTTGATTTTAGTCCACACCCTCATTAGCAGTTGTTTCTTCCCTTCATATGTGTCATTTCCATTTGCTTAGGGGACCCATTGTTTATTGGTAAGTCCAAATGATGAAGGGTCAGGTGCCATCTAGAAAGCAGACATTCCAGGGGCGCCTGGGTGGCTCAGTCATTAAGCATCTGCCATTGGCTCAGGTCATGATCCCAGGATCCTGGGATCCAGCCCCATGTCAGACTCCCTGCTCAGCCTCTCTCCCTCTGCTTCTCCCTCCCACCTGCTTCTGCTCTCTCTCTCTCATAAATAAATGAAATCTTAAAAAAATAAAAGCAGACATTCCAAATTAATGAAGTCTTGAATTGATGTTCTAGTGCATGATGCTTTTTTTTTTGACCTTTTTTGTTATGTTAATCACCATACATTACATCATTAGTTTTTGATGTAGGGTTCCATGATTCATTGTGCATAACACCCAGTGCTCCATGCAGAACGTGCCCTCTTTAATACCCATCACCAGGCTAACCCATCCTCCCACCCCCCTCCCCTCTAGAACCCTCAGTTTGTTTTTCAGAGTCCATCGTCTCTCATGGTTCGTCTCCCCCTCCGATTTCCCCCCCTTCGTTCTTCCCCTCCTATTATCTTCTTCTTTTTTTTTTTCTTAACATATATTGCATTATTTGTTTCAGAGGTACACATCTGTGATTCAACAGTCTTGCAAAATTCACAGCACTCACCCTAGCACATACCCTCCCCAATGTCTATCACCCAGCCACCCCATCCCTCCCACCCCACCCCCACTCCAGCAACCCTCAGTTTGTTTCCTGAGATTAAGAATTCCTCCTATCAGTGAAGTCATATGACACATGTCTTTCTCTGATTGACTTATTTTGCTCAGCATAGCACCCTCCAGTTCCATCCATGTCATTGCAAATGGCAAGATCTCACTCCTTTTGATGGCTGCGTAATATTCCATTGTATATATATACCACATCTTCTTTATCCATTCATCTGTCTATGGACATCTTGGCTCTTTCCACAGTTTGGCTATTGTGAACATTGCTGCTATAAACATCGGGGTGCACATACCCCTTCAGATCCCTACATTTGTATCTTTGGGGTAAATACCCAGTAGTGCAATTGCTGGATCGTATGGTAGCTCTATTTTCAACTTTTTGAGGAACCTCCATACTGTTTTCCAGAGTGGTTGCACCAGCTTGCGTTTCCCACCAACAGTGTAGGAAGGTTCCCCTTTCTCCGCATCCCCGCCAATATCTGTCCTTTCCTGACTCGTTAATTTTAGCCATTCTGACTGGTGTGAGGTGGTATCTCATTGAGGTTTTGATTTGGATTTCCCTGATGCCAAGCGATGTTGAGTAGTGCATGATGCTTTTTGAGTTTTTCTGTTGTTTGTTATTTTATGTATATTACTAAACAATAAAGGAAGGTGTGTGTGTTTTATCTAAGAATAGCCACCTTGCCACATGATTTCCTCCTCCACACAGGACCACCTGCAAACATCACACTGATTGCTGTTCTCTATCTCCGATAAAGACTATAAATTGAGATATAATCCTCTCTTTTCTCCTTCATAGTAAGACGTAGAGACAAATGAGATCATAAACATGAACATTCTTTGAACTCTTGAGAAAGATTTTAAATACAGACTTAAAAATTATCTCATAAAATCAAGTAATCCCAGCAGAAAACTTTGTAGATAATCAGTATCCATACAGTAGTGCATTCAGGGGCACCTGGGTGGCTCAGTCGGTTGAGCATCTGCCTTCGACTCAGGTCATGATCCTGGAGTCCCGGGATCGAGCCCCACATTGGGCTCACTGCTCAGCACGGAGTCTGCTTCTCCCTCTGCCACTCTCCCTGCTCCTTCTCTCCCTTTCTTGCTCACACACACTCTCTCTCTCTCGAATAAATAAAATCTTAAAAAAAAGTAGTGCTTTCAGTCCCTCTTTCCCCCATACTGGCCTTTGTTTCCATAGCCCATTTCACAGAATCTGTTAATATTTATATCCTGAAGAAGCTCTTCCTCCGCCCCTCTCCTTTGCCCTACAGTTCTGGGAAGCCAGGTCTTAAACCTTATCTGGATGGCAGGATCTCTTGCATCTGTTCTTATTAAGCTTAGGGATTCTGAGTAGCTCTCCCTACTGACCAAAGAAGTTTTTCTTTCCTTTGGGGCTTGAGGGTGAGTTTCTGTAGTTACTTTAGTTATTCTGGGGCTCCTTTTATTGTTGCATTTTATTTCCACGTTCAGGAGCATAGTGGCAATATTTATTGGAGAGGCTTTATTTTACAAACCAACTGATTAAATTGGTTCAGTAAGACATCATTAGTTTAAAAATTCAACCCATATTTTCTAGAACCCATGATTCTTTACCCGAACTGATTTTTCTTTACCTAAACTGGGCAGGGTTGTGGCCATAAAATGAAGCAAATCAAAGGTGCGCCACAAAGCCTTGACCTTGATTCCACCAATCACTTTAGCTGGGCATTGCCAGCCATGTCTGTTTCAGTTTCAGGGAAAAGGGTCAGCTTGCCTCAGGTTGGAGGAAGCTGTATATAATAAGCTTTTCGAGGGGAGGGAGGTAGGAGGATGGAGTAACTGGGTGATGGACATTAAGGAGGGCATGTGATGTAATGAGCATTGGGTATTATATAAGACCGATGACTCATTGACCTCTACTTCTGAAACCAATAATACATTATATGTTAATTGAATTTAAATTAAAAAAAATGAAAAAACAAAAAATAAATTTAAAGAACAAAAAAAAAAAATTGAGATTGTTCTCCTTTGGCCACTTAATTTGGAAGAAGAAATGTGTCTCTGTTTTGCGATGTAGCAATGAAGGCTAAGGTGATGCAGCAAAATATTTCTAAATTGATGATCCCTCCCATGCAAATGAATAGCATTCCTTCATTCTGGTAGCTTGGCATTAACTTTTTGACAGTGCACTTATTAACACGAACCGTGTCCTCTGAAAAACTTTCCTGCAGAATTTTCAAACTGCTTTGTTTATTGTTTTCTTGAAGACCAGTCCTCTTATTTTTGGCATGGCCCAATACGGCTGGACTTAAAGCCAGCTCTTCATCATGGGGCAGTGACGCACTGAGAAACTCGAGAGAGAAGCACCTGCAGGGACTGACGCTTGGGCCAGACTCTGCCAGGCTGGATCTGAATACATGCTTAAGAGCAAACCCAGGTGAACAGGAAATAATTTACTTCTGGTCAACAGTGAGCTCTGAGATCCACAGTGATCAAACCTGGGGCCCAGGACAATTGGATGCTGCCAAGTCATGCTTCGCCCACAGGCTTGGCATCCCCCATGATCTCAGGTGGTTTCTTGAAATAGTTCAGGGCCTGGAAAGGTCTGTCCAGATAATAGGGCAGTGTCAGAGGAAATATTTTCCCTCCACATTTCCCTCTCAGTTTGGGAGATATGTGCCAAACTGGGGTGGGTGGGAAGCTCAGGTGGCTTACAGAATGCCACGTGAATACAGATGTCTTCTGTATCTCCACAAGGTTTATGGAGAACTTAGACGTGAGGTTGCCTCTCATGACTTAGTGGGCCCCGGAGCCATGGCAGACCTAGTGATGTGGTTCTGGATGTTGGAAGCAACAACCTCCCAGACATCTAGCAAGTTGGGGTGCAGATGGTTCTACAGTAGAATTCACGAATGAGGTCAGCTTGATCTAGGTCAGGGAGACATATGTGCTGCCCA
Source organism: Neomonachus schauinslandi (assembly GCF_002201575.2). Classification (NCBI taxonomy): domain Eukaryota; kingdom Metazoa; phylum Chordata; class Mammalia; order Carnivora; family Phocidae; genus Neomonachus; species Neomonachus schauinslandi. Next base: position 126,898,145 of record NC_058410.1, read on the forward strand.
GAAATCTGTTGAAAGCCCTTTCTATCAGGGACGTAGGGAATACCTTTAACTAGATAGAGGTCCAGGGGGTCAGTTCCTAATCAGCTTCCTGAACACAGAGAATCTGCCAACAGGCCATTTAGAAGACACAGGGAGAAATGCTCCTGAGATCTTCAGCTTGAAGAAGAGCCTTATGTGAGCCAGTGAATTTACTACCTAATTCAGCTCATCTCTCATTAACATCCGTTATTAAGGAAAAAAGTTGTATTGCTTATAGATATTTTAGATTTAAAAGAAAATTGTGATTAAGCCCCATGGGAAGAATGTCTTATTGGAAGTTTTCATTCACTTAATCAGTAAATACTAGTTGAGTGCCTCTGTGTTCTTGGTACTAGCTCTATGTGGTGAATTAAACAGATATATTCCTGTCCTCTGTGCACTTTGTTGATTCATATGATGGAGCATCATTCAGAGACTAAGGATAGCTCTCACAGTTAATCTTTCTTGAACGCTTATTTCCAGGGGTTGTAATATTTACAAGTAAGGGGCTTTTTTGATCGTAGTCAGAATTAATGGAATAGGCAGAGTCTTCAGCAGACCCTGGGTTTGCGGCATGGCTGAGTTGGAAGAGCACTATTTTTTTTTTAAAGATTTTATTTATTTATTTCAGAGAGAGAATGAGAGAGAGCACATGAGAGTGGGGAGGGGCAGACGGAGAAGCAGACTCCCTGCCGAGCAGGGAGCCCGATGCGGGACTCGATCCCGGGACTCCAGGATCATGACCTGAGCGGAAGGCAGTCGCCTAACCAACTGAGCCACCCAGGCACCCAGGAAGAGCACTATTTGATAAGCTTGCATTAGGCCTCCCATCAGGGAGAGGGAAGGACAGGGCAGTCTCTTGACCAGCAGAGAAGGTGTAGCCATTGACAATGTGTGCTTCTTCAGAACAGGTTGCTAAAAGGAGGGGGAGGTGGCAATGCCCTTGAGTGCCCTGAGATCTCTCCTTTGGATTGTCATCTGACATTGTAGCATCTTCATGGTTTTTTGTTTGTTTTTAATTCCAGAGAGGTAGTCTTAGGCGGTGCCCTCTTTCCAATGGTGAGACCAAGTGGACCTGGGCCCATCTGGCACTCTGGCTTAGAGTGTGTATGCTCTAGAGGAGGCGTGTGATAGGTATTCATGTAGCCACTCCACAGAGACTCACTGAGCACCTGCTCCACACTAGACACTTCTAGTGCTGGAATAGCCGAAGCTAAGGGAGACCTGGTCCCTGTAATGATGAACCTTTTTCATTCTAAGGAGGAAAGCAAACTGAACAAGTAAACAATATAAAGAAAACCACCTCAAGGTGTGATGGGTGCTAGGAAAGAAGCATTATAAAAGCTGAATAGGGAAATAACAGACTTTGGTTGGAGTTGGCCAGGGCAGGTCCCCTCCCCATTAGAGAAGGTGAGTAGGGAACTGAAGGACGGGAAGGACCTCCTTTGTGCAGACCCAGGGAAGAGCCCCCCAGACAAAGGGAGAAGCAGGTACAAATGCCCGAAAGCAGGTGACCCTGGTGGCTGAAGTGTGGCTGGATCCATGGTGGAGGGGGAGAGAGGGATTAAGCTGCAGAGAGACACAGTGGCCAGATCATTCAGGGCTTTGGATTTCTTGAAAAAGAGTTTGGATGTGTTCTGACTAGGATCCATTGAAGTGTTTGAATGCAGTTGTGATGTCATCCTAGATACGGCTACCAGATTAACGGTCTCTGTGGGTTACTACACTACACAAAAATCCCCAGGGACGCCCCACCGACTTCCAAGTGACATTCAGTGTCCTTCAGCTTGTCTTGTCTTTCATTTCTTGCCTGCATGCAAACTAACTTCCAGCCTAACACCCACCTCCACTCCCTCTGCTCTCCCACTTCAAGTCTTTGGCCGAACCATTATCTCTGTGTCCAGAAAACTCATCACCTTCAAGGCCCAGCTCATGTGGCATCCCCGTCACAATGCCCTCTTTCATAGTTTTCTCAGCCCACATGTGCTCTCCCTTCTCCACGAGCCTTTTGTAATTCACAAGTACCACTGTATTTCAGTAATTCCAAGGTGCGTGTTTTTTCCCCACATTCAACTCCTGAAGTTAGGTTGTGCCAAACAATTGATGCCCATGTAGTTTAGTTGGAAGTGCTTTTAACTCCATCTGGTTGTGTAAATGAAGTCTGTTTTACAATCAGTGGCATCTTAGAGCAGGTGAAACATGGTAACCAGTCTACCATATACTATTGTAATCAATATAATTGCATTTTCCCCTCCTGAAAGAAGGGCTCTGAGCTCAGGGACCACATGGTACCTACCCCTTTCATATCCCAAGGTAAGCACACTTTCTGACTTGCAAAGTTGCTCTACAACGAATTGAAAATGATGAGAGAAAAATGTGTAGGAAACAAGAAGGTATTTACTCCAGCTTGATCTGAGGGACTGAACTGGAGCATTATAAGAGATGGAAATGTCTAGAATGGGGTGGGTGACCCATTTAATAGCGAGCCCAAATGCCAGGCTAAAGAATTCTGAACTCCTCTTGTGGAATCTCAGGCAAGTTCGATGCAAAGTCACTGTTGTCACCCAAGTGCTTGTGTCCCCACAAAATTTCTTTTTTTTAAGATTATTTATTTATTTATTTATTTGAGACAGAGAGAATGAGAGACAGCATGAGAGGGAGGAGGGTCAGAGGGAGAAACAGACTCCCCGCCGAGCAGGGAGCCCGATGCGGGACTCGATCCCGGGACTCCAGTATCATGACCTGAGCCGAAGGCAGTCGCTTAACCAACTGAGCCACCCAGGCACCCCTCCCCACAAAATTCTTATGTTGAAACTCTAATGTGATGATAATAAGGGCGGCATCTTTGGGAGGTAACTAGGATTAGATGAGGTCATCTGGGTGGGGCCCTCATGAATGGGATTAGTGTCCTTACAGAAGTCCCAAGAGCTCTTGCTTCCTCCTTCCACCTGTGACCCAGGAAGTCGGCCCTCACCAGACACCAGATCTGCTGGCATCTTGACCTTGGACTTCCCAGCCTCCAGAACTGGGAGAAATAAATCTCTGTTGTCCATAAACCCCCCAGGCTATGGTATTTTTGCTAGAGCAACCTGAACTAAGACAGCCCCTGAGATAGGACAGTAAAGCATAGGTTTAAGTAAGAAGTAAAAAGCTCAAGGGGGTTATTATTAACCCCCTTTCTTCTGGTTTTAACCCTCACTTCTGATCATTCTTCTTTTCATGATTCTCCCCACTTAAAGCATTGTAGATTTTTTAAAAACCTACCTTCTTTTGCCACCAGCCGTCTTGCCATGTCAACTGGTTTTTCAACATTTCCTTTGCTTTTTTCTTTATTATTCAGTAGAGTCTTATATATAGTGAATGTCAAGGCAGAGTTTTCAGGCAGCTCTATGACTGTCAGGACCAATTACCTAAGTCCTTTATTTAAATTATTAATTTCATATTCAACCTGAACTTCAGTAGGGATAAGGATTTTAGAACCCAGAGACACGTGGGTAATGCTGGAAGTCTTCTTTCCCCCATCATTGGAAAATTCATTCACTCATTCAGAAAACATCTGGTGTTTTTTGCATTCCAGTTACTATGCTGGGTTCAGAAAGACACAAATGAAGATGTGCTTCCTTCCTTCAAGCAGCTTCTATTCTAAACACAAAGAGAGTCGGTTAGTAGGTCAGTAATTCAGAGTCAGGGAGGGAAAGAGTATGCTCAGAATTGTTAGTAATCACGCATGGACGACCTTCTGTTCTGGGAGGGTTTTAATTTCCATCACCGCTGGGTGATTTAAAAATATCTTCTTTTTCTATGACCAAATTTTAGTGTATAAAGAACAGCCATTGCCCAGAAATACGGTCCCCTCTTCTTCACCAAATGCTTGCAAACTCTCAGGTCACACTGGAGTGATGCAGTGTTTCATAGAAGGCAAGTTATTATTCAAAATGTAACCTTATTTACATAGTACCAATGCTGATCTGCTATAAGCGTTCTTTGCAAGATTTGGTTTTTCATCCCTCCCCTAGAGATTCAGTTAGATCCAGTAGACAAAGAGCCATGCAAAAGAGTCCACCTAAGTCTTCCCCGTGAAAGAGCTTTGTTGGCCATGCCATCTGTCACCCTTCCAGCAGAGCCAGAATAATCCTGAGCTCACTGTCAATACATAAATGTTATCTTTTGGATTACAGAGCTACACACTGACATACAGGTATGTGAAGTGGTCTGTATCTATTCAACACATACAAGATAGTTATCTTGGCTGCAGTCATCTTAGCAAGTAGAATGAGATTTGTGTCTTTTTGATGTGAAACACCAACATGCTGCTATTCTTTGTGGTTCTCTGTTAGGTTCATTTAAAGAGCCGAGTCTATCCTGCTGTCCTCTTTTAATGGTTTAGGATAGATGGAATTTTAATTTTATAGATGCATCAGATACTCTGGAAGGAAACCAGATCTATCCCCATTTCAAGTAACAGGAATGAATGTGAATCAATTGAGCACATATTTCATTGTGACTGGGGAAAATGGTGTCGATATTTAGATCGAGAGCTTATCACTTTTAGAAGAGCACTTGTAGGACCATGTAAGGCAAAATAAAACCCCACCAAGAGCATTTTGAGGGTCAGTAGAGACCATAAAATATTCTAGCACAGAAGTCAAAAGGCCATTAAAGTCTTAACTGCTCCACAATGTGAAAAATGTCCCAGTGAGGCTTCCCACACTAAGCGAGGTCACCATGGAAGCCACATTTGAGTCTGTTTATCTCCAGTTGGAATGACACGACTACAGTCACATTTAGTCTCATTACTGCTGAAGTGGAAGTGTCCACTTGGAAAGAATGCGTGCAGTCTTCCACACATAAGGATTGCTGCATTCTGAGATGTGGGGTCAGCAATGTGGTTGGATGCTTTTTTAGGAGATTAACATTGAACACATTTCCTACAAAGCCTGCTCAACACATCAAGTTAAATCACATGGTGCCAGCCTTCAGAGGCCCAGGGAACATGAGACAAGTGCTGCCCTCTGGATTTCCAGGACCTGATGAATTTCCCCTCTGCTTCTCACTTGGTGGTGGTGGTGGGGGTGTTGAGGGGGGGAAGGATCTTCAAATGAGAATGATACATACGTTGTTATCCAATCCAGCTTGATGAAATCGATTTCTATTATAGTGGTCACTTCTTAGCATAAACAGCCTGTAAATTACAGTCCCTATGACACATTTCTAGGACTGCTAACCAGTTAATTTCCTTTTATACAAATATCTTTATAATCCTTCACATTCTCATTGTGAAAATTTATGCAGCTTTTCTCACGTGTAAATTGTAACTTCTTTCCTTTCCCCTCTCCACATTTTTGATTCGCAAAATCTGTTGTATTGCTTTTGTGGTTGTGTAAATAAATTTCTTGGCTCTTGATATTTTTTCTGATTCTAAGGAACACATACTTCTGGTCCTGACAAATAAGAAAGAAAGAGATTTAAATAAGGGAGTATATCAAAGTAGTCTAGAGAATTTTTAGTATGGTCTTTCCTTAGTTACCTTGTTCTTTCTCTGGGTTGAGCAACTCTAAAAACTTTACATCCTAATGAAATTAATATTTTCCATTTAAGAGTCCATCTTTTTAAACTGTGACTGGGTTACTAAATTTTTAGAAGAAAAGTGTAGCTTAGAATGAAAGTTTCATGCTTTATCGAGAGACTTGGATGGGTTAACGGCCCCCATCTTCAGTTTAAATCCAACCATTGAATTAAGGGTCACCCCTAGTCTTGATAACTTCTTGACAAGAGAATTCCACAATCCCTCTGTCATCCATGGCGGTGGTTAATTCTCTAAACAAGCAATCCCAACATACTATGCTTCAGTTTGTCAATTCGCCATTTACTCTTATAAGTAGGGAAGAGTGGGTCACTGTTGGTAATGCTCTCCTTATGATTAGAGTTGGGGGAGAGAACAGTGTTCTGCAGGAATCTTGCATCTCCAGTCCCATCTCTGCCTTTTTGACAAGCACATAGCCGTGGCTTTCTAAATGTGGGCCACAGATCAGCTGCATCAGCATCTCCTGGGACCTTATTAGACAAGCAGATTTTGGGGACCCCACTCCCGGCCCCCCGGATCTATTAAATCAGAAATTCCAGGGGTGGGCCCAGCAGTTGATGTTTTAATTGACTCTCCAGATAATTCTGATGCATGCAAGGTTTGAGAACCCTGGCTATATAGAAAGTTGGGGAAAAGCCGTCCTAAAGGAGAGAGGATACCTCAAACCACCGTGGGAAGAGCAGACCCTCTGCATCCTCCATCACACTTCAAGCGCATCAGAAGACAACCATGGGATGCAGCCATACTCAACCTCCGCCCTGTGGACGATCCCAGTTCTTTCATGTGTTACTAACCTAAAGTCTTGAAGTGTTAAAGTGAAAAAAATATTCATATGAAGAATTGCACTTATAATTAAAGTCAGCTCATACTTTTGGTTGGTAGAAGACAAACTTCTATAAAGTCTGAACATTGACTGATGGATGGAGAAGCTTTTCTCAAATAGACCTATTAACCATGTGCATTTCATTGACCAGAAACTGCTCAGTGCCCCTTGGAGTTAGGGGGAGAACATTGCAATCTTCCCAAAACCACTTGCCTGGGATTTCTGTGCTGCAGTTCACTTTTCAAGACTACAGGTTCTGAATTATCCGTTTTAAATTTTGCATTTATTCTTAGGACTGGGAGGTCTAAAGAAGATTTGGATCATCCCTGAAACAGCTTCCCTCCTCCTTTCCAAAAGACACCAGACGTATCAGATTTTATTTACCTTGAAAGAGCAAGCCAGGCAAATATTCAACTCCTGTGATCAGAAGCATCTACTTCCCATTAGCACTCCTGGGTCTTGAGACTCCTGAGAACTTGTGACCGTAAAGAAAATCTAGACCTAGTTTTTAAAAATTTTTTTTTAAATTTAAATTCAAGTTAGTTAACATATAATGTATCATAAGCTTCAGAGGAAGAGTTTAGTGGTTGATCAGTTGCTTATAACACCCAGTGCTCATCACATCAAGTGCCCTCCTTAATGCCCTTCACCTAATTACCCCATAGAGCTAGTTTTTTAAAATAAAAGGTTTTGGCAGGGGCCCTGTTTCTTCTAATGGGTGTACAGTACATAAATATACTCTTTAAAATGTCTGTGTTGATAAAAGATTTAAGAAGCTATGGCTTGAACATTCATCCTTAAATCCTGTAAACTTTTGGCTTGAATTTATTTAAATGGAACCCTCTGGTAGCTTTTTGCAACCTGTAATAAACTCATCGGAATGAGTGGGAAATAGATATCATATGTTTCCTGAATCTTTCCTGGGTCAGTGGCCAGGAAAAAGCTGTTGTTCAAGGGGTCAATGGTGTCCAAACCGTATTTATGTTTGTGTGATTAGGGATGTGCAAGATGTGCCTGTTGCACTCAATCCAGGTTTGTGGAAGATTAGCTGTTCTAAACAGAAATGGACGAACAGCCCAGAAGAATTGGAAAAAGAATGCGTAGCATGAGCAACAGGGTTTTTTTGTTTTTTGTTTTTTTTTTTTCCTGTGTGTGGCTGTGTAGAGGCAGAAAGGGGATGAAATGCGGTTTAAAAATTAAATGCAGACTAACTGCTCTCCTCTGAGAAATGCCAGAAAACATTTAATCCAGGAGATACTCCTGACCATTGACCACATTCCACCCACCACCATTCAGTGGAAATCTTCAGACTCTGTAAGATAGGCTGTCACGGTCATTACTGCAAATGCTGTTTGTTGTTTTTTAGGGCTTATAGCCCAATGGGTGAACAGTGTGTGATTGTGTTTGAATTTATACTACACTCAGCTTGAGAAAAAGACTGTGTGCAAACTTGCCTAATTGGGTTGAATGCTCAGGAAGTTTCTAGGGAATAAAACATCATCAAAGACAGCAAAATTAAAGGAAACTGAATCTGAACGTGAAAATATGTTGCATTCTCCAAAATCTCCTACACTACGAGATCACTTATTTATACATTGGTTGGCTACTTATTATGTACAAAGCTAGATATTGTTAGCCGAAGGTTTTAAAGCCATTTAAAAGTACATGTATATAAATATGTTTACAGGTCTTGCTCTACAAATTCCCAAACTTGGGTCTAACTTTTTTTGTTAATTATATGTATTGATAGGAGAAAACAAAAAAACAAAAATACACATTTATTTGGTTCCCTGAAGAATACAAAATAAACATTTGCTCTATGCGGAGTTGTTCATCTTATCCATAAATAGCACAATGGTTCCATTCAAGTTGTGTGACCCTCAAAATTTAAGGAAACAGCTACATAGCATCATGGAATCTTAAAGCTCCAAGGGATATCTGAGAACATCCAGTTCACTATCCTAAATTTACAGATGAGCACACTGAGCTTAGCTCAAGTGGCTGTCCCAAGACTACAGAGGCAGCTGGTGGAATAGCCAAGCACAGGGGCCATGTTGCTTCCCTCAGGGTGGATGCTCCACACTCACCAAACTCTTATGGATGTTCTGACTTGGCTCCAGCCCCTGAGCTGGATCCAGTGACTAATAAAAGAAATCAAAAGTCTTTGTCCTTGAGCTCACACACAGCATTGTATTTGTCATAGACCTTTCATCCTCAAAGGTTACAAAGCAGAAGCTTATGAAGTGTGAAAATTAACCAGAGGATCTATTAAGATTATTCCCATTTAACTGTATTTAATATTTAAATCAAGTTTAAAGAATATATGCCAAAAGAATCATTATTATGAGAAATCAAAGGGCATGTCCTACATAAAATATTTTTTCAATGCATTAAAAAAAGATTTTAAATTTAAAAAAGATTTTGGGGCGCCTGGGTGGCTCAGTCGTTAAGCGTCTGCCTTTGGCTCAGGTCATGATCCCAGGGTCCTGGGATTGAGCCCCACATCGGGCTCCCTGCTCTGCAGGGAGTCTGCTTCTCCCTCTCCATCTGCCTGCAGCTTCCCCTGCTTATGCTCTCTCGCGCAGGCTCGCTCTCAAATAAATAAAATCTTTTTTAAAAAAAGATGATTTTCTGAAGGATTATACTTAATAGTTGCACTTGTATTTTACCAGAAGGGTTTATAAGGCATTAAAATCCATTTGTTCTTGAGAGAAGGGAATTCTCAAAGTATGTGGGAGATGTTTCTCTGCTCCCTAAACCAACTCTGAGTCTCGGGGGCGGGGGTTTGAGATGAAATGTGCTTCCGGTATGTTCCCACGGGGACAGCACAGTCCGGAGCCCGACTGCCCACACCGGAATTCTAACCCGGCCACAGCCATACTTGGAAACCCGGTGTCTGATGGAGGCCCCCTGATGCTGCCTTTCCCTTGATTGAAAAATGCCCTATTGAGGTCCGGAGAGGTATGCTCTTACCCCCGTACCGCTCACACTTTGGGACCAGAGCCCTATTTAGTAAATCACGAAGCTCATGCTAGATGGTGTCAAAAGTCAGTATGCAAAACATGACTGCTCTCTTCTTGAGAAGGCACCCGCCTGTCCCTGTATCACAGGCTCCTGACACCTTCTCAGGCCTCAGTGGCTGTAGCGAGGATTCCTGAGTGAACAGGTCTACACCCTCACCCCACTGGATCCTGTCCCCCGAGCCCCTAGACATCCCCTGCTAGGTGCTCAGCATTCCTGGCTCTCCTGGACCCCTGCATGGGGTGGTCCTGAGGGCCGGGTTCCGGGAGCAAGGGTTAGACGGGAGGGGGGGTCGGCGGGGGGGGGGGGCGTGAAAATTCGGGGTATCTGGCGGGTTATGGAGTGGGAAACGCTTGCCTGAGGGATAAAAATGAGGGGAGGAAGAAATCAGTGGTGGAAGAGGAAATGAGAAAACATGTAGGAAGAAGGTTCTGGCTTGTAGGGTTAAGGGTTGGCCTGGTAACTAGGTGCTGTGGGGATGGGCTCCCTGTTCAGACCAGTGTATAGCCCCTCAAGAAAAGCCCTTTCAGCTGGCAGTTTCTGACCTGCTCTAATTGAAACAGCTTGATTAAGGAGACTTTGTTTATAAAGCACTCTGCATCCAAAAATAGGTTCTAAGTTCAGGGTAGTCGTCTTTTCTGCTCTTACATCTGACTGTAACAGGAGGAGTGCTGCACATGTAATACAGGGTATGATTTGACCTAATTGATTCCAGGCCTCATCGTTGTCTCCCTAACATCTGTCCCCACCTTCCTGCACATGGGTTCCCTTTGCTCTTGTTAAACTCTTCCCGTTAAACTCTGGCAGAGGTGAGAACCCTCTACAGGGAGCTTCTGTAGGTGGAAGCACCTAATTTTCTCTTTGGGCAGTAAAATCCTCCAGCGATGAAAATCCTTAATGTTTTTGTTTTTCAAATTGGGCTTCTTAACTCAATGAAAAAAGCATATATATGAAATGACCGCTGTGCACATGGTCCTAAGAGAACAGGGCAGTGCCTCTCTGCTCAGAGCTTTGTGTCAACATAGGCAGGTGTTCAAGTGGAGAAAACAGGGTGCGGGTTGCAAGCCAGGGCTGAGATTCCAAATTCAACATGGATTTAGTTGTTTTGGGTTAAGGTTGAGTTAGATCAGGGCTTGGTACATTTTATATACTTTGATAGAGCTGTGTTATAATTGGATTGAGGAAATGGAAGGATTTTAAGGAAAGGAAATAAGGCCTGCTTGTTCTCAGGACTGATAGTGAATTCATTCCAGATAACAAATATCTATTTTAAACTTTCAGTCTTGGGGGAAAAAAAAATCTCCTTTTTATTTGCTTGAGGAACGCTACCCATTCCAGTTCTGATGAACACTGGCCCGAGCCTCAGGTATGTTTTGAAATTCAGTATGCTTTAGGAGACAGACCTCCAAAATTAAACCATTACAACCTGGAAGGAAGTGAAGGGGACTATTTTATTTTTAGGGGTGGGAGGCAGAGGGAGATGGAGAGAGAATCTTAAGCAGGCTCCACGCTCAGCGCGGAGCCTGATGCAGGGCGCGATCTCACGACCCTGAGATCATGACCTGAGCCGAAATCCAGTCAGACGTGTAACTGACTGAGCCACCCAGGTGCCCCAAGGTTAACTTGTCTCTAGATGGAGAAATGCTTTCTAGCTGTAAAGTAATATGAGCTTGTATAATGTATTTGTATATATATATACATATTCCTTACACATTATGTCAGCAAATACATACCTATATATTAGACCATATAAGCTTTTAAAATCTCACTTATGTCAAACTATAAACAAAGTAAATACATTCGTGATATTAACTCTTTGGTATATTTGCACATATGATAGACAACAAATATGACAAAAAGCTATTCTTGTGTAATGAACCCATACAAATCATGAAAAAAAATACTAAAATTGATTTTAAAATATGCAAAAGGCACGGAAAGAGATTGAGAAAGAACTATGAATATCCCTGGTGTACTTTCAGACATCTTTCACAATATGGTGTGCTGTCCTGCTTCTAAGGACCCACACGGGGACCCCCTCCCACCCCAGGACTAGGCTTTTTTCTGAGCAGCTCTTCTCTGTGAATTGGGCCCCTGGCCATGCCTCCTTGTCTTCAGTGTTTGCCAGGAAGGTCAAACGCCATCCTTAGTGTGGGTAAAAGATCTTCATGTCATGCAGTTTGTACACCTCTGGCTTTTCTCTTTCCCTGTTTTCTCATTTATTAATTTTTAACTGGATGTAGGGTTTTATTTTGTAAACCACCTCAAATACTTTTAAAAATGATATAGGCAAATCATTACACAGAATGTCTTTTAACACATATATTCTATAGCATCTCTCTACAATCTATCTTTGGAATTCCCTTGTTCTGTACACCTGAGTTGTAAAAAGTCCTGTGTGTAAGTAGCTAGCTGTATGATGATCCCCGCCCCCACTCCTGTTGCTGCCCCCACTGTCCCACCCCAGTCCGCCCAGGGGTTTGGAGTGAAAACCCAGCTGTCCTTGTTTAGTGGCACCACCTGGGGGCCAGCTTTTTTTGGGGGGGAGAGGAATCCAGCGATCTAGATTCTTCTTCACAGGTAACAGATGTTAGTTTCTAATTAAGTCCACCCACCAGCTTTCTGAACTGCGTATAATTCTATTTACAGATGGGGAAACACAGAGATTAAGTAACTTGACTGAACAAATTGATAAAAAGGTAGAGCTAAGATTTGAATCCAAGCCAGGCAGTGTATTAGTTTTCTTCTGCCACATAACAAATTATCACAAACTTAGGGGCTGAAGACTGCATCCATTTGTTAGCTCACTGTTGTGTAGATCAGATATCTGGGGGGTGTGGCTGGGTACTCTGCTTAGGGTCTCCCAAGGCTGAAGTCAAGATACTGGCCAAGCTGGCCTCTGATCTGAAAGCTCCAGAGAAGAATCTACCTCGAAGTTTATACAGGGTTTTTTTGGAAGAATTCAGTTCCTTGTGGTCATAGGACTGAGGTCCCCCTTTTCTTGCTGGCTGCGAGCCAGGGCTGCCCTTAGATTCTAAAACTATCCCCTTTCCTCAACAGGCAGTCCCCTCCATCTTCAGAGCCAATGGTGGCACATCATGCCTGGACTCTCTCTGGTTTCTACTTCTGCCACCAGCTGGAGAAAACTCTGCCTTTATAGGGCTCCTGGGATTACCTTAGGCCCTCACCGATAATCTCCCCCTTGAGTAATTCCAAATTAACTGATTAGTAACCTTCATTACATCTGCAAAAATCCCTTTTGCCATGTAATCTAACGTTATCAGGACATGATCTCTCATCATTTGACAGTCCCAGGGGATTAGAGCAGGACGTGCCAGGGATGCATTTTAGGAATTTACCTACCACAGCCAAAAGCCAAAAACTCTTTACTTTTCTTGATCCTTAAGATGGTATTTATTGTATTCTCCATTTCTGTCTTTCTGTTGGGCCTTAGCTTCTGCTGTTCTGTGGTTTTATTGAAGGATTTTTAATTCCTCCTCATGAAGTGCATTCTTAGTCCTTTCATGCCATCCCTGAATTGTTCACTAGCAACCGCAGGGAGTCTCTCTCCACCTTTGTCTTTCTCTCTTTGTAGCTGTCTCTTTGTTTGGGGCCATAGGGAGGAGAAATGTAGTGATCTGAGAGTCCGTTGTCCCTCGGCCAAGTATGTGCTTTAATCTCTTTGGGCCTTAGTTTTTTCGGCTGGCAATAACTAATATGCCTCTGTTAACCTGTTTGAGGAATAAAATGAGATCGTTTAAATGTTTTGTTTTGGTTTTCTTCATGAGTATTTTATAGTTTTCTGAGTACAGATTCTTTGCCTCTTTGGTTAGATTTATTCCTAGGTATCTTATGGTTTTGGGTGCAATTGGAAATGGGATCGACTCCTTAATTTCTCTTTCTTCTGTCTTGTTGTTGGTGTATAGGAATGCCACTGACTTCTGTGCATTGATTTTATATCCTGCCACTTTACTGAATTCCTGTATGAGTTCTAGCAGTTTTGGGGTGGGGTCTTTTGGGTTTTCCACATAAAGTATCATATCATCTACAAAGAGTGAGAGTTTGACGACTTCTTTGCCGATTTGGATGCCTTTGATTTCTTTTTGTTGTCTGATTGCTGTGGCTAGGACTTCTAATACTATGTTGAATAGCAGTGGTGATAGTGGACATCTTTGCCGTGTTCCTGACCTTAGGGGGAAAGGCTCTCAGTTTTTCCCCATTGAGAATGATATTTGCTGTGGGTTTTTCATAGTTGGCTTTTATGATATTGAGGTACATACCCTCTATGCCTAGACTCTGAAGAGTTTTGATCAAGAAAGGATGTTGTACTTTGTCAAATGCTTTTTCTGCATCTATTGAGAGAAATTGAGGAAGACACAAAGAAATGGAAAAACATTCCACGCTCATGGACTGGAAAAACAAATATTGTGAAGATGTCAGTGCTACCTAGAGCAATCTACACATTCAATGCAATCCCTATCAAAATACCATCACCTTTTTTTCAAAGAAATGGAACAAATAATCCTAAAATTTGTATGAAACCAGAAAAGACCCCGAATAGCCAGAGGAATGTTGAAAAAGAAAAGCAAAGCTGGTGGCATCACAATTCCAGACTTCAAGGTCTATTACAAAGCTGTCATCATCAAGACGGTATGGTACTGGCACAAAAACAGACACATAGATCAGTGGAACAGAATCGAGAGCCCAGAAATGGACCCTCAATTCTATGGTCAACTAATCTTCAACAAAGCAGGAAAGAATGCCCAATGGAAAAGAGACAGTCTCTTCAACAAATGGTGTTGGGAAAATTGGACAGCCACATGCAGAAGAATGAACCTGGACCATTTCCTTACACCACACACAAAAATAGACTAAAAATGGTTGAAAGATCTAAATGTGAGACAAGAGTCCATTAAAATCCTAAAGGAGAACACAGGCAGCAACCTCTTCGACCTCAGCTGAAGCAACTTCTTCCTAGAAACATCGCCAAAGGCAAGGGAAGCAAGGGCAAAAATGAACTATTGGGACTTCATCAAGATAAAAAGCTTTTGCACAGCGAAAGAAACAGTCCACAAAACCAAAAGACAACCGACAGAATGGGAGAAGATATTTGCAAATGACATATCAGATAAAGGGCTAATATCCAAAATCTATAAAGAACTTCTTAAACTCAACACCCAAAGAACAAATGATCCAATCAAGAAATGGGCAGAAGACATGAACAGACATTTTTCCAAAGAAGACATCCAAATGGCCAACAGACACATGAGAAAGTGCTCAACATCGCTCGGCATCAGGGAAATCCAAATCAAAACCTCAATGAGATACCACCTCACACCAGTCAGAATGGCTAAAATTAACAAGTCAGGAAATGACAGATGTTGGTGGGAATGTGGAGAAAGGGGAACCCTCCTACACTGTTGGTGGGAATGCAAGCTGGTGCAGCCACTCTGGAAAACAGTATGGAGGTTCCTCAAAAAGTTGAAAATAGAGCTACCATATGATCCAGGAATTGTGCTACTGGGTATTTATCCCAAAGATACAAATGTAGTGATCTGAAGGGGCACATGTACCCCAATGTTTATAGCAGCAATGTCCACAATAGCCAAACTATGGAAAGAACCAAGATGTCCATCGACAGATGAATGGATAAAGAAGATGTGGTGTGTGTGTATATATATATATATATACACACACACACACACACACAATGGAATATTATGTAACCATCAAAAGGAATGAAATCTTGCCGTTTACAATGACGTGGATGGAACTGAAGGGTATTATGCTGAGTGAAATAAGTCAATCAGAGAAAGACATGTATCATATGACCTCACTAATATGAGGAATTCTTAATCTCGGGAAACAAACTGAGGTTTGCTGGAGTGGTGGGGGGTGGGAGGGATGGGTGGCTGGGTGGTAGACATTGGGGAGGGTATGTGCTAGGGTGAGCGCTGTGAATTGTGTAAGACTGTTGAATCACAGACCTGCACCTCTGAAACAAATAATACATTATATGTTAAAAAAAAAAAAAAAAGGAAGATAGCAGGAAGGGAAGAATGAAGGGGGGAAATCGGAGGGGGAGACGAACCATGAGAGACTATGGACTCTGAGAAACAAACTGAGGGTTCTAGAGGGGAAGGGGGTGGGGGGATGGGTTAGCCTGGTGATGGGTATTAAAGAGGGCACATTCTGCATGGAGCACTGGGTGTTATATGCAAACAGTGAATCATGGAACACTACATCAAAAACTAATGATGTAATGTATGGTGATTAACATAACATAATAATAAAAAAATTGTAAAAATAAAAAAAAATAGATGTTTTTGGTTTTTTTTCTTAACACATTCAAATTATGTGATGCCAGGCTCCCAAGTGACCTATTGTGAGACGTTCTCCCCTTTCTGGGGTCCCTTGTCTCATGGTCAGCGCGAGACCTCCTAGGATATAATCAAGGGATCAGCCTCCTGGAGCAATTAGAGCAGTTACTCAAAGTGCTTCTTGGAAGCTGCGCATTTCAGACCTCCACCAAGTGCCGTGGAAACAAAACACTGATGAACTGACGAGTGTGGAAATGATTTTGGATGTGTGGCAACTACCTCGATGCATGCAAAAGAGCACACCCTTCACAATAAAAATATCTGTCTTGGAATCCTTGCTCTGATGCTGATAAGCTTTAGGAATGAGGGCAAATTTCTCATCAGTTGATGAGTATCAAGAGTTGCAGAAAAACAGATTAGTTGTTTGTAGAGAGCCTATCACTTCTTGGTACATAATAAGGGTTCAGTAAATAGTGGCTATGATTATTTTGCTAAGAATTAATGGAGGAAATAATAATGCCATAGTCTTGGTTGAAATTACATTATTAATAAAACATTTTAAAGGTTAAAATGATCAGAGACCATATCATTGAATCATGAGTTAATACTAAATTTTTCAAAATGGAGAATGCACACTATAATAAGGGCTTTCAGAATGGAGGAAAATGGCTTCGTTCATTCCAACTATAATAATAAGCATTTAACAGCAAAGATGTGCTTAGTATTAATATTTTCCTTTGTCTCCAGTTCCTGGACTTCCTAATAACAGCCCGTTTATCCAAAAATAGGACAAGAGGAAATAAAACATAGCACAGAAATAGTAGTTCTGGCTGGAAACCAAATGGTTGGCAGGGGGATGTTACTAATCATTTGTGTATTGGTATGGCTTAAGCTGTGCTTGCTGGCAAAATGGTTACAGTTTGACTTTGACATTTCAGGGTGGGGTTCTGCTTTTATGTTAGGACCTTTCCAACAGGCTCTAAGGAAGTCCTGCCCCCTGGGGTTGCAGAGCCATCCATTAGTGAGGTGGAAAACTGCTAGAGAGACTTGTGTGTATGTTTTCATGACAAATCTATTAGAAAAGGAAGCCGGAAGAGTGGGAAAAGAGAAAGTAGAGGAGGTGGGGACAGACCATGGCCTTCACATTTGCCTAATGCCTGGGTCCTTTTACTTTTGATCCTCTCAACAAGCCACAGAATTATGCTCTCCCCATTTTAAAGGTAAGCAAGCAGCTCAGAGGTCAAATAGCTCTTAAAGGTCACATGAATTCATGAGTGAGAGAGCTGAATTTAAACATAGATCTGGCCACAAAACCTACGCATTTTCCACGGATACAACTTTGGATTCTGAGCCAAAGTAAAATTCATAATTAGGAAAACATCAATATATTTCACCATGGTAACACTGGAGGGGAGAGATGAGGTTGAAACAGTATTTGAGAGAATCCCTCCCAGTAGAATGTCTCTCAGAGTCTTATCCATAATTACATTTCCTGTCCTTGCTGACCCTTATTTTAGATGGACTAATTAAACTGTGAGGACCAGTTCAGCCTGATTAAAGTGCATTAGCGCATCAGAGTATATAGCTTGTTTTGGTCGTGGGGGGTTTGGGTTTTACTTTTTTCTGTTAATGTCAGGTTTCCCTAGAGGGGTTGTATATTAGGTTAGAAAAAGAAAACCCACCATAATATTAGGGGGAAATACTACAGAAGGTTATAAGAGCAAGAAATTATTGCTGCCCTATGTCTGATACCAGTTATTAGCTGATTGGTCTTTTTATTATGGTGATAATTCCGTTCTACCATCAGACCCTTCAGTTCACCAGACCTGTCTATATTCTGGAACTGTGCTTAGAGAAGACAGACACACTCGAAAACAAAAGGCAAGCCGAGATTTAGGCCCCTCGCACGCCCACCACCATTTTCACTTGATGAAACCGACTTTTAGGCAAGTCCTTGGCCAACCAAGTATTCTGTCAAATTTAAAAAGAATACCTTGCCTTTCATCTTCATCACGTGCAAAGTGCTTTTACACATGTCAGTGAGCTCATTTGATTCTTGCATTTTATTTTGGTGGTGGAGCTGAGCATATGCTCTGGTCTTCTGATCTTCGGGGTTCTTTCAACCAAACGACCTCGTTTCCGTCTTTCTTTCTTAGTAGATGCTAATGTGGACGTTCTGTAGGAGCCTCGGCCATTAAAGAATGATGCATCCTATGTTTATCGAGGCAGAAAACTGTCTCGCCCTTGAAGCCTGAATTAAAAGTGTCTTTAGAAGTTTGATTTAAAATTTTTATTTATCAAGTTCCCTTCAGCTGAGTATTAGTGGAGTCTCATGTGGAATATTAGATGATCCCAAACACCTCTTGAATGATAGCAATGTTGTGTGTTGGAATGAATGGGTTTGGGGAATCATCTTGGACAGCCACCTCACATAGCAAAGTCAGGGGAGGGAGGTCCTGAATGTCCGGCTGTCTGCCCAACATTGCTCAGCCAGCCAGCCCCCAACAGTTACTGACAATCGCGTTATGGATCCGACAGGTGAATAAATTTAGATCATGTCTCCATGCCCACACATTGTTTTCTTAGCACATTTGCAACTGGACTGTTTCCTCGAAAATTTTTTAAAAAGCATAAAATAGACTAAGTCCATGGCTTAGACTCTTTTGTTCTGCTGATTTTTCTCAGAATTTGCAAAATACAAAGAATCATAGTAGATGAAGAATAAGCAAATAAGAACAAATTAGAGCCAGGACAGCTTTCCAGATTTCCTAATCTCACTGCCATGGAAGTTAAAAAAAAAAAGGTCCTAACCATGTCTTTTTTATGTAAGACAGGAGTGGGAGCATTGTATTTGTTTTGTACTTTGGGGGCATTTTATATTCTGCTGAAGGGGATTTTGGGAAAAAAGTAGAAGAGATTTTGGAATCTTTAATACTCCCTGTAGAATCGTATTATTTAACTTACTACCACCAGTTGTGGAGTATTTCAGCACTTCTTCTGATTTGGGGAGTTTTCCCCCCAAACTTGCTAGCAGCCGTAGGCAATAACAAACATCTTTATACAACTTGCGCTTTGTCAGTGTACACAACAGGAGCAAGTTCTTTATTATGGCCTGGTGCTTCCAGAGTGTTTTTATGTAGACAAGTGCTGTCTGCAATTAAACACTAATCACAAAACAGCCACCAAAGGGCAATGCTTCTAGCTGGCTGGCTAGCTGGCACTGACTCTCTTCTCAAATGAGGATGCCCCCATTCTGGCCTTGGGCTTCTGGATCCCTGCTCAGCGTCCTTTGTTTTCTGAGTGAACGGGGGATGCAGCCTCATGATCTTCAGGACCCTGTCACATACGACTGCCAGGGTCAGAGGTCCTACAGCCTGGGTCAGAGGTCATTTGTAGACATGCTGATAATATCAAAACAGGAAAAGGCCATCCCTCTCTGGGGGAAAGGAGAGGCTTTTAATGAGCTGATGATTGCATTGTCTAAAAACATAAATACATGAAATTGGCAAGATGCTCTTTTTCAGATTTCAGAGAGGGATATCCCCTGTCCAACCAGGGAAAGTTGTGAGAACATGAGCGCTCAGAGGGAGAAAATTCCCTCCCGATGACAAGGTGAATTATAAGAATTGGCCAGAAAAGAGAATGAGGGTAAGAAAGGGACCAGCTGTGACCAGGTTACATGTGCAGGTGTGTGTGTGAGAGAGATCCTGCGTGTGATTACATGTGACTATAGCTGAGTCTGTGTGTGTGCGTGCTTGTGCTGTGTACAGGTGTGATCTCCAATCTGGGCATCTTCTGGAGTCTGAGGTTTGATTGAAGTAGATATCCAAAGGCCTAGTTTGCCTGCGACCATCCTGGTTTTAGCCCTGAAACGCCTGTGTCCTGGGAAATCCCCCCGTCTCCGGCAAACCAGCATGGATGATCTCTGTACCTCTTATGTATCGATTCATCCTTAGGATCCAGCTGGTGAAAATTGTCCAGAGGAGATGCAAACCTGGTAGAATTGCAACCCTGTCTCATTGTCTGTCCTGCTCACAGTTTGCCGGCTGGAGTTCATCCAGGTCAGGTTCTGTGCTAAAGTTTTAGGAATGGTATGCCTGACAACAGTCTTCTTACCGTCAGACCTGGAGATCTAGCCGTTGTTTAGACTTGACTTTGGCAAACTTAAATAGGCAGAAGAGTGACAAAGGGAAAGTACGAAGGGAGCAAGGAAGCAAGAGAAGGCCTGGGGGAGGGCGTAGGCCCCTGGGCCGTGTGGAGAAGGTCCCAGCAATGTTACCGGACCAAAGGAGGGCCACCATGGGAACCAAGAGTCTGTTCTGGAAATCATTTTTAGTTGTATTTAATTTTTTTTTCCAATTACGATATTCTTCCAAAACTCAGCATGTAAACGAAGATGGTCTTTCAATCCTAAATGTTGTTTTTCCATCGTCCAGCTGGAGTTGAGGTAATACTGTGACTTTCACCAAGAAACAGAAGCTACATTTCTTTTCTTTTTTTTTTTGGGTAGCAGAGTTAACATAAATTGGACTACAGTAAGTAATCTTTTTATCAAATGGAAAGAGGCATTCGAACTATGTTTCTAGTCATCTGAGAGTATTTAACTTTGAGAAATAAAGTGAAAAGTTGGTGAAATTGGGGACATTTGTGGTCTGCTTAATGTTTTTGTTTTGGATAATGGATTTTTATTATAAATAGAATGTATTTATTGTGAATTATTTATAAAATAGAGATAATGAAAAATAAGGAAATAGAAATTAGGGGCACCTGGGTGGCTCAGTCGTTAAGCGTCTGCCTTCAGCTCAGGTCATGATCCCAGGGTCCTGGGATCGAGTCCCACGTCGGGCTCCCTGCTCGGCGGGGAGCCTGCTTCTCCCTCTCCCACTCCCCCTGCTTGTGTTCCCTCTCTCGCTGTGTCTCTCTCTGCCAAATAAATAAAATCTTTAAAAAAAAGAAAAAAGGAAATAGAAATTATCCATAACCCTATCATCCCAGCTAACTAGTTTGTTACATACCCTTTTGGTCTTTTAAAAAGTGTATGTATGTGTACATTTTAACATATGTGCATGCATACAAATAGTATCATATGTATACAGTTTTATAAATAGATACTTTTTAAGGTTCTTTTTTAAAAAAAATTTGAGATATAATTATGTTAGTTTCAGGTGTACAACATAAGGATTCATATCTGTCTATATTGCAAAATGATCACAAGAAGTCTAGTTAACATCCATCAGCACATATTTTTTTCTTGTGATGAGAACTTTCAAGATCTACTTTCTTAGCAACTTCCAAATATACAGTACAGGTTTGTCCTTTTTTGTTACGAAGATTGCTTTGGGTGTTGTAGTGCTCCCTCACCCAGGTCTCAATCTCTTACCTGTGGGTGACGAAGTCAAACCCAGGTGGGTTTGCAGTGGGTTGGAAAGCTCAGAAGCTCTTTGGGTCTCAGGCTTGCTGATGATTAGATGCCCTTTTTGCTTCATGTGGCCCTTCTTTCCCCACCCAGAGAAGGTTGTATCTGGAAGCTTTTCTAGTCCTGTGGTTGTTTGTTGCCAGGGCGCCATCCACATGTGTAGTCCCTGTGTTCCTGAAGGGAGTCAGGTAGAGGACAGACAGCCAGAACCTAACCTGTCCGCTCATTCCTTGAGGCAGATGAGCTTGTCCAAGGGGGAAGGCCCATTCACTAGTCATTAAATTACTCCTTCATGTTTTACTTTTCCCCAGGTGCCTTTGACCCACTGGATGTAATTGTGGGCTGTTTCCCCCATGTGTTCCTTTCTTCCAGGGTAACCTCAACCTTCTAGAGCTGAGTAGGATGCCCAGGCTTCTTGGCACTCTCTGCCTTACTCTTCCATCCAGGTCTGGCTCTTGGAGCCAAGATTGGAGAGCTTTGGGGTCTTGGGCTCTGACTTTCCCATCCCCATCTGAGGGCTGGCTTCTCCTGGTCTGAGTAGGAGAACTCGAGGGTATTGCTAGGATTTTTACTTTGTGCCCATTGAGACTGCCAAGCTTGGGGTCACCTAGGGTGCCATTTGTGTTCTCAGAATCTCTCCTATAGCTACCTGGAGACATGGTGGCATAATGAGACTGCCTGGGCTTGCGCTCAGGTCCCTGTGGTGCCCTTACCCCTCACATGACCTCGAGCAGGTTTCTTCCCTCTTTGAGAGTCTTCTTCCCCAGACGTGCAGTGGGTGTGGTAATGGTGACTACTGAGTGCAGGCATTAGGAAGAGTAGGGAGGATGATGCATGTATCTTACTTTGCAGATCAGCTGGCACACGGTCAAAATTCGATGTATTCTTATTTAAGCAAAACATCGTCTACTTTGCTGTTTGGAATCTGCAGGCAAAAGTTGCCAGGAACGAGATGTAACCTAATGTAGGGTCTAGGGTTGTGAACTTCACCTCTCCCCCCCGCCCTCTTCCCTGTGCAAGTGAGGACTGCCTGCAGGTCGTCCTGGACTGCGGAGAGGACTTTCCAAGGGGACTGTGGCCTTTGGCATGGGAGACAGGCTGCAGGGACAGGTGGTGCCTTCTTTTCTCTGTCCTCTTTGGCGTGTTCCATCAGGTTCCTGAAGCTTTCCTGCTCAGCACATCACTTCCTAACGCCTGAAGCCCTGCCCCTGCCGCCTCACCTCCACCCCATCATGGCCTGAAGCCGTGTTGCCTCCCTAACCTATTTCTCTGGGTTTTATTTTCCTCCTGGGAGGCTGTGTGGAAACACGCTCCTCCCACCCCTCAGGCTCACCCCAGTTCTGAGGTCTCCGGTCCGCACCCCCCCCTTCTCACTGTTGCTCTCCTTTTTCTCCCTCCTCATTGTTACCACTCCTCTGGGAGCAGCGGTACAAAATGAAGCAAAATGGGACAAATCACCAAAAGAGTGGTGTGGCTTTCAGAAGTGACTTACAGAAGTCACCCATGCCAGCAGTCAGGAGGTTTTTGACGTGCTGGGATCTTAAGCCATAGCAACTCGGTGCCATTTCGTTATGGAAAGCACAGCAGGATGGGGACCGGGGCATTTGTTCGAGTGAGCGCACTTCCTCCAGTTTCTCTGGCATCCGTTCACTGTAACCTTCCCGAGTCCGGAATTTGCCAATGACAGCAAGGCCTGCTTGACGTTCTCCGTAGCAATCCATACCCCAGGTTTTTCTACCTTCTTGACTTTCCTGCGTTCACCCAGATTTCCTTTCTTCATGGAGAAAATTTTAAGTTGAGGGATTGCAGTTACCAGGACATTTTGGCTCTGTTCCCTTGAGTATCAATGCATCGCACTTGTAGAAAGTGATGCAGATGCTGACTCTGTTTCCTTCCAAGGCAAGTGGGCAAAAAGAAGTGAATAGTATCTTTCACTTAGAGCATTGCATTTTGTACTTTCCAAGATGCTTCCACATATTTATCTCACGTAAGCACTGAACAGCTCTATGAGGCAGATGAATTATTACCTCCCTTTCGCCAAATTAAATTCAAGACAGTTACTCATTCACTCAAAAGAACCATCATCCATGTACCACACACAGTTTTAAGGGCACAGGATATAAAAGTGCACAACACAAAGTTTTTGTGTTCACAGAACATGCATTCTAGTGAAGGTCAAGACAGGCAGTAAATTCAGTATAATGTCAGGCTGGTGACAAATGCAGTGGAGGTCAATAAAACAGGCCTTTTGAGGGGACCAGAGACTAACTAGATGTGCTGTTATTGGTGGTCAGGGAAGGCCTGTCCAAGGAGGTGACATGTAAGCAGATAGACATGAGAAGGGAGAGAGTGAGGTTTTTTTTTTTTTTTTAAAGATTTTATTTATTTATTTGAGAGAGAGAATGAGATAGAGAGCATGAGAGGGGGGGAGGGTCAGAGAGAGAGGCAGACTCCCTGCCGAGCAGGGAGCCCAATGCAGGACTCGATCCAGGGACTCCAGGGTCATGACCTGAGCCGAAGGCAGTCGCTTAACCAACTGAGCCACCCAGGCGCCCGGGAGAGAGTGAGTTTTATGGCTATCAGAGTCAGAGTGTTTCTGCTGAGGCTGTATCATGTGCAAAGGTCCTGTGGCAGGAGTGTGCTTGGTGTGTTCATGGAATTGCCCTATTGAAAAGCTGCTTCGGTGGTATGAAATAAGGTCAGAGAGCAAGCCAGGGACTAAATCAGGGCTTGGTGCACTACCCTGAGGATTTTGAATTCTATTCTGAAGAGGTTTTTGTTCTGAGCAAGGAGGGCACCAGAGACTTATGTGTAGGGACACATCTGATTTATATTCTAAAGGAATCACTGTGGCTGCTGTGTAGATAATAGGCTGTAGGGCAAAGTAGAGTCAGGCAGTCAGGTGGCTGCGTCAACCATTTAGGTGACAGATGGTGGCTGTGGAGATGGTGAGCAGATTGCATTCTGATAGATTTTGAAGATAGAATGGGACAGGTTGTTCTGGTGTCTTGGAGGCAGGTGTGAGACAAGGAGAGGGGCCCAGGGGGGCTCTAAGCTCAGAGGAAGAATTCAAGAAGTGATGTAATAATGATGTTGTTTGGCTGGAGGCAGGTCCGGACCCCTCCTGATTACCCCGGATGTCCCGTGCTTTTTCCAGAACACTCTGAGCAAGGGTCAGCGAGTAGCCGGGGTCTTCCTCTGGCTTGGCCCCTTCTCCCTGTGGCCATTGTGAGCCTTCTCAGAATGGATGCGGCTGTGGCCTTTCTCTCTCTGTCAAACCCACTTTGGACCACAGACATTTATTGACTGTTGCTGATTGGTACTCAGTAGAGGGAGGAAGTTAGCAAGCTATTGCTGTGTAATCTTTTAATTTATTTCAAGGTCATGGCTGGGGGAGGGTGGCCTTAACTGAATATCCAATTAAATCACGATATACCATTTAGTGTATTTGTTGTATCTTTACAAGCCCACTGATGACCTTAACAATTACTTCATGTGCAGGTGTGAACTATATAGAGGATGATCCAATAATCCCAAAGGTTTTTCCACATGCCTTGTTGATCATAGATGTTCAGTAAGTATCTGTTGAATTTAGTGATTTTTGAAGTTAAATGTGGAGTGTTGCTTTGTTCTGAAACATGTCTATTTCGATGCTCTTTCCAATATTGGCACTTAGCGAGCGCCACACCTCACTTTCAGGTGGGATTAGTGTTTCCAGCACTTTGCCAGTGAGGACCCAAGATGGGAGGAGGTGAGAAATGGGGGAACTGGTCTGGATGAGGCCATTAGCGCCTCATCCCTGGAGCTGGGAACGTGCAGGAGAATCTTCCAGCTGAATCCCAGGCATCTGTTCTGGGGATCCACACACATTTGAAAATGTACAAACATCAACCCATGCTCACCCTCTAGGGTCTTCTTTTGCTGGACTGGACTTTGTTGACATTGTCAGGTCACGATAAAATCTGCTCATTTCTGGTAACTTTTAGAACTTTAGTGGTTTTAAGGGACGAAATGTTTTCCCAAGGTTTAATTTGAAGTGCACATTGCTTCTTCAACCATGTGGCTATCAAAGACTCCATCAACTACAATCCAATGGCAGCCTGTTGGAGAAAGCTCCCCAGTCATCTTATTCTTCCCCGTCAGCGTTTTGGTTGCGGCAGGCCACAGAAAAGGCAGGTCATCCCTAGCTCTCATATAGTTACCCCATGCTGCAGCTGTAGCTTTCCTTTTCCCTTCTTGGCTCCAGCCAGGAGCAGGACTGGGAGGATCCCAGAGACGGAGGGGACTCTGGGTGTCTTCTGAGTGGAGACCACATCACAGGGCCTGCGGATCTTTCCAGACTACTCAGGGAGGCTTGGGGCTGGTTGATAGAGACTGTGCTGTGTTACGTGTCATTCTCTCTCTGTTTCCAAGCCCCGTTGGGTGGACTTCCTTCTTGATTGGGAAGGGCTGTAAGGCAGCAGCTTCCTTTTTGTTACTCGGGAGGTCACTTCCAGCCAAGTCAAATCCTTTCTCTTGGAGGTTTCACATTTCCTTTCTCTTGTTCTTACTCTCCTCCGTCGTGGTGTGTGTATCTCCCAGGAAGTCCAGAGGGCTGGCGTGATCCCACACTGGGAAGGGCCTATGGAAATGCCCTTTGTGGGCTTTGTGAGTTTGAATGGCTCGAGGCCTCCTTGTTTCATTCGTGGTTGATTTTGCACTTGGCTCCTTACTGCCAACTTCTGGGCATTCGAAAGCTGTGAAAAGAGGAAGAGTAGAATTCAGACCATCAGTTGCCCTGATTACTAATTACTTTGGTGGAAGGTTTTCGTGGGGAAGGCACTACTGAACAAAGATAGTTTGAATAATTACCCTGACTTTTTCTTCTTCCTCCTCTCCTCTTAATTTGGTTTGCCTGGTTATTGCCAATACCAGGTGGGAAGAGAATAGGCTAGCAAGAGAGCCTGATGTGGGTGAACTGAGAGGCAGCACGAGGTAGAACCACATATGCATGAGCCACACAGGTGCGTGAGATGAGGGTACACTGGGGGTTAGGACAGGCGCCCATGGAATGGGACTCCACTGTCTTTCCATGGCTGCATGGTCGATTCCTTTGTTAACATGTGCTTTCTGACTTATGTGGGGTGCTCCTAGGGACCCCTGGTCAGCGCCCCCCATCCGCTCATTTCCTCTCATCTTTTTTTTTTTTTTCGTCCTATGAACCACGACTTTTGATCACTTCAGTCCACCCTAACGAGGCCAGAATATTGGTCCAAATAAATCACAGCCCCATGTCAATCTGAAAACCAACAGCAAATGTCCTTGGCAATTTTTCTATCATTTTTATAGCACTTCTCAGCTCTTTCCCCAGCCCATGTTTGCCAGGCCTGTTTGCTGGTCTCATCCATCTGTGACTTGAGCTCCTGAAAGAATCAAGATCTTGTGACTTGGAGGCAGGAGCCACCCGCCCTGCGGACTCTCCTGCCATGTGGACCTGCTGTGCTTCAGGGGAAACAAAATGTTAAGTGAGCAGTTTAGCTTGGACTTAATCTGGAGGCAAATCAGTAACTTTACACTGAGAGACTCTCTCCATTGTGTTCTCAGGAAAATGAAGTGAATCACCGGAGTAAGGAATGTGCTCTCTGGTGCTGCCCCAATAATAAAGTATAATGTTTTGAATTAGAAGGGGAGAGCAAGTAACTGAGAAACCTTTGGCTGGTTGCTTTGTTGTTCCTTTTGCCTCCCCCGCCCCCCGCCCCCTTCCTTCCCTCAGATATATGCTTGGATAAGAATGTTCTTCTCCAGCTTGGTTTTTCCTAAACTCAATCCTGCAGTGAAATGACAAGGCCACGTTAGACATGGGAATTATCACAGAGCAACAAATCCAAGATGATTAGTTCACTGAAGGCTCCAGGAAGTGGAGATGCTGAGCTGTGAAAGCAGACGTTTCCAACCCAACCCGAATATGTTTTTCTTGCTCCATTTGTTAATTAGTAAATCAGAACCAAATGAAAAACACAAATAAGAGCATATCACACATCTGTCACACTTGAGTGTTTCCCAGCATCGTCCTGTCTTTCTGATTTCATATCATCCACTGTTGTCCTCACTGGGGAGTAAAAGCACCCGGAAGTACCTTGCGGATTGGGCCTGATTTTAGTCTTAGAAGTAAAACTGGAAGAAATGATGTTGTTGGGGGTAAGGGTTATTTGGTTAACTGAGAAGTTACATGATATTTTTAGGAACAGGAAGTTGGGAGCCATAGGCGTTTCTAACCGCTTTTCCCATGCTTTAAAAGCCTCTTGTAGGTGTTGGCTGTTGTGTTTTGTTGTTTTGTTGGGTTTCTTTGTGTTTTTTTTGTGTTTTTTCCCCCCAAACCATACATTCAAGCGCTGAATCTTGCCGAGCTTCTTTTGGTTGTTGTTTTTTGACTTAGGAAGCTTCGCCTACACACACTTAGCACCGAACAGGGCTGGACAGACCAGCACAGCGATCGCTCAGAAGGAACCAGGAGGGCTTATTGTCCCAGAAAAGGAAAGATTTTCTCTGAGAACGGTTCTGGGAGAAGCATTTGTTGTGTTTTTGTAAGGATGTGGGGATCCAAGTTTTGTCTATTAAAGGAAAGGAATGGCTCTTTTCCTTGTTTGTGTGTCCACATCACACGGCCGTGCTACAGAGGCTGTCTGGTACCCCATGGTGGTATTTTTCCATTCTCTTGTTTAGAACCCCTGGGCGTGATAAGCTCACGTCCCCCACATAGCCTGGCAGCCATGGTCACATCTCAGTTTGGAACTGCTGGTCCTCGTTTGACCAGGAAAGAGTCAAGGGTCTGTCCCAGGCCAGCCCGCCCAGTGCTTGAGAAGTGCGGTTCCATTGGCTCTAGATGAGTCGTTCACTCAGTCATCACATACGCACTGGCCACCTGCCTTGGGCAAGGCACTGCTGTATACACCCAGGACACATAAGGGAACAGAACCAAATTCCCTGCCCTGTGGGCCATACGTTTGAGGGGAGTTCTAGCCTTCAGCAGTAACACGCCTGCATTTTCTTCTGTAGGTTTGGGTGTTGTTAAGGTGAAGAGGGAGGTCCGTGAAGATGCCTCCAAGTAGGGATGCGTGCTGGCCCCGACTTCCGGGCCACCCTGGACCAATCACAGGGAGGAGAGGTCGGGAGGGATCATGAGAAAGGACTCTCCCCGCGTCCCCGTGTTGGCACTCTCAACGCTGTGCTTTGAATACTAACAGGTCATCTGATGCAGTGTAACTTGATAGGAATATGAAACCCTGGTAACCCTGGGAACCAAAGCAAGGAATTGGCCTGTCAGTTACTTTTAACTTTTAGAACTTGAATGTTTCATTAAACCAGATAGCTCCATTGTCATGGTCAGAAGTCCACCGTGGAGAAAGGCAGGGTTTTGTGTTTATGTAAGCTGCCACCCAATGAGAGAAACTGTTGCCTAACGTAGTTCAATTCTCAATCATTTGAGGACGGATTTTTCATTTTGTGGATTTTTCACATGCTCATTTGCACACACTCTTTCTCTGCATAAGTTTTGATGGAAACCGTACAATTTATTGGCTTGAATGAATAAGGGTTGAAGATGAAGAAAAATCCTGATGGTAGTGATCTTGATAAAAGGAATGCATCATCTAGCACTTTATAACCCCGTTGGGTGGTTACGGAGCATTTTGGCGCAGGCCTCTCATTTGCCTCTCACGCCCCCTCATGGATCGAATTAGATTCGTTCCTACCGCCCACGTAGAGGGTGGTCACCAAATCCGTAAGCACAGGCAAATCCATCATAAATGAAGTATTAATATTACATCCTAATACATGATACAATAATATTGCCTTTGTTTCCAGATTTTATGGCCACTGTGTAGCTATTGCAAGAGCTCAAACAGGTAACTTGATGCATCTTGACCTCACCTCAAGGCTGAGGCATTCCTTCCTGGATACTAGACTCCCGGCTTTCAAGAAAGTAAGCGAGCCATTTGATTAGGCTCTTTTTCAACATTCCCAGGGTTTCCTTCTGACAAGACACTCTCTCCCCAGCATGATCCTAAGTCTCTCTTGTCACCCCTTCCGCCATGTTGACCTCTGATCTATCCTTTTCTTCTTTTTGACTGTTGGTCTCCAACATCTAGTCTCCTCCTCTTCATCTCTTCTGTAACTCTTCTGGAGTAACCTTGTTTATATTCAGACTCAGCAAACACTTACTGTGAACCTACTGTGTGCCTCAGCCTGTGCTGGGCATGTTCACTCGACACCCATTCATTCCCCGGCCTCTTCCCAGATGTCCTGCATAGCTTGGCCCTGGGGAGGAGGATGCCTAGCTAACCACCCTTGTGTTTGGGACAGGCTATGATTTCACTCTGATGGATAATCATCAACCCATCCAGCATTCATTCTAGAGAATCAGTGGCTGAGAAGGAAAACTGAAGAGGAAAAGCCAAAGAGAAACATAATAGAATTGACAGCAGGCACTCAAATACCTGTACACACACGTTCACAGAGGCACTATTCACAATTGCCAAAAGGTAGAATCAGCCCAAGTGTCCATCAGTGTACAAATGGATAAACAAAATATGTGTGCATACAAAGGAATATTACATGACCATAAAAAGGAATGAAGTCCTGATACATGGTAACACTGCTAATGAACCTTGAAAACATTATGCTAAATGAGAGAAACCAGTCACAAAGGATTGTATGATTCCACTCATACGATATATCCATACCATGCAAAATCCATAGAGATAGAACATAGGTTGGTGGTTGCCAGGGGCTAGAATGTGGAGTTGCTGCTTAATGGGGAGGGGGCTGGCTTTTGGGATGATTAAAATGTTTTAGAACCAGACAGAGGTGGTGATTGCACAACCTCGTGAATGTATTAAATGCCCCCGAATTGTTCACATTAAAACGATTAGCTTCATGTTATGTAAATTTCACTTCAATTTTTAAAAAAACAATGAAAGGGAATGTGTGTGTGTATCAGAGGTCTGTTTCTCTGAATTGAGGATATGATTTTAAAATTAATTCCGTCCTTCTTGTGCATGATGACCTTGTGATATGGCTTGACTATAATTGAAGTAATTTGAACAGATTAATTTCTTTCTTTAGCTTTTTAAAATTTCACATGCTTGGAGTCTGCGTCCTGAACTCAGAGTGCAAAGCAATATGCTAATTGGTATTCCGGGCTTATAGTGCTGCTCCTTCAAAAAAAACAAACCCGCACAGATGTGTTGAGTCGGTCCCTTAGTTTAGCTGTTTGTGCTCTGGAGAATGCCCTTGGGTCTTGAAGAAAGATCACTGGGGCTAGGGCTGGAGTCCAAAGCCTGAGTTCTGTTCTGGCTCCTTTTGCCCACTGGGGATACTGTTGTGCCCAGGAAAGAGCATGGAGCAGACCTCAGTCCTGGCTTATGCATTCATTCAACAAACATTCTTGAACCCTCTCCCTCTATCAGAGGTATTAAAGTGAACCTGACATGGACCCTATCTTTGAGGGGCTTGCGGTCCAGCGGGAGAGGTAGACACATGAACAATGATTTTAATATAAGGTGGGGCGAATGCTGAAAATTTGTGTGGGACATTATAGAAACCTAGAGTGGAGGTCCCCAAACCAACCAGGGATACAGAGGGTAGAGGAAGGCAGTTAAGGAAGGCTTCCTGGAATTCAATCTTGAGGTAAGATTTAAAATTTTGCTGCATTACCCAATAAGTATGGCAAGTAATGGTGAGAGTTTTACAAAAGAGGAACATTTAGCACTGAGTGGAGACATATACTTTATTTTTTTTAATCACATTTTAGGATTTTATTTATTTTTTATTTTTTTCCATATTGACATTTTATTATTTTTTTATTATGTTCTATTAGTCACCATACAGTACTTCATTAGTTTTTGATGTAGTGTTCCATGAGACATATACTTTAAAAAGAGTTTCAGTTTGATGTTTTTCACCAAAGCACTCAAAATTATGGGAGAACTGAGCACTTTAATGGTAGGTATGGCTTTAATAAATTGTTTTTATTTAGAATTCCATAGAAGCATCAAAGCATCTTCAAAATTTGGAGCCTATAAAAGTCTGTATCCTGGAGGTGAGGAAGGAGAAGGTCTTTGAAGGGACAAGGAGGTTGTATAAATAAGGGAGAGGCATGAGGTCCTGGGGAAGGTGTTCAGAAAAATAGAGCAGTTTAATATCTCCCAAGAGTGAAGTTTGAGGCCGGAAAAGGTCAAGAGCGAGGCTGGAATGTCAGGGGAATAGATTGAAGCATCTAAGCAGGTAATTTACAAGTCTGGGTCTAGGACTGTAGTACTAGCTGCAGTGTGGAGAGAGGGTGGGCAAGGGGCACAGTCTGAGGCAGCGGGACGGCTCCGAACAAGGACAGTGGTCACGGAGGGGGCAGGACAGGGGGGTTAGAGAAACCTCCAGAACAGTGCCATCCAATAGACCTTTCTGCAATGATGGACACATTCTGTGATGTATTTGCCAATACAGTGTCCACCAGCCACATGTGGGCATTGAACCCCTTACGTGTGGCAAGTGTGACTGTGGAACCGAATCTTCAATTTTAATTCATTTACATTGAAATAGCAGCATGTGGCTAGTGCATGTGGCTACTATATTGGACATATTGGACGGTGTAGTTCCAGAAGATTAAAATCAAACAGAGTTGGTGATTAATTGGCCAGTCAGAGTGACGGTGGACAGCGGTAAAGCTACAGGGGCACATTGGTGGGGGAGAAGATGTTTCATTTTGTGCATGTTAGCTTCACATGCATAGGGGGCATCTGGATGAAGTGTACCAGGTAGTAAGATAAACACATTCCTTAAGGGAGAGCAATGAGCTGGAGATGGAAATGTGGGAGGCATTAGCATAAAGGAATAATTGAAATCATAAAAGTGAGTGCCATAGGGCGGCTCCTTAACTGCCTTTGGCCTCAGCTTTGTATTGCTCTGATGGTGATAATATTCGCTCTGCCTACCTTCTGGGACTATCCTGAGAAACAGATGAGCTAATATGTATGAAAATGCTTGTAAACTCTTCAAACATTAGGCGTGTTTTATAACATCTTTAGGAGTTGAGAGGAATGTGTCCCAAATGTTGTTTTCCAAACATAACAGATAAAATTAAGACTTCAAATTCTGGAAATATTGCAGACTAGATAATTTGTAAGGCCCTCCTGCTAAAATATGACTAGATCCAGGGTAAACAAAAGCAAATACGTCTACAGCATGGATGTCAGGGACGCAGGGACATCTTTGAGGACTCCCCTGAGTGTGTTAGTGTGAGCAAAAAAAAACATAAAAGCTGGGTTTCTGTGAATGCAAATACCAACACTCCTGCAGATCGTGAGACCAGCTCAGGGTCTAGGCCGAGGTGGGAGAACTGTCCCGGGGATTCCCACATTAAGCCCCCAAAGGGGAGATAACTGGGTCCAGGTCAATAATGTTCTTCATAAAAGCAAATGTACATGCTTTTCTTTTTTTGGAGAAAAGTAAACAATTTAAACATTGAGGATGAATTTCAATAAAAAATTACCTAACAATCTGCAAACACGCAAGGAGATAAACCACCAGAATGGAAGTCATCAGAGGGATGGGACAGCAATGCAGATTTAAGTTCACCAAGGATTTCACAGAAAACAGACACCAAGTGAGAAATTATAAGATCGCTATCTAGGAAATACATAAAGAATAAAGAATAGTACAATGCATAATGTGATATAGAACAATTGACGATTGAAAATGACAGACCACATAGCAACAATGATGACAGATGGAATGAGTAGAAAATTTTAAAACTCTTAAAATGAAAAACTAATAGATGGCTTAAACTATACAGTAAACATGGGTGAAGAGAGAATTGGTGAACTTGTAGATAAATCTAAAGAAATTTTCCAGCCAAGAGACGAGGAGATCGATGACTTAAAAAAAAAACAAAAAAAAACAAAAAACAGTTAAGAGCAGTGGAAATTAGGATGAAATTCTGGTACACATCTAATTATCACTCTTGAAGGAGACACTAAAGAGAATGGAGGAGAGCCCTAATCAATGAGCTAAAGGCTAAGAATTTTCCAGAACTAATGGAAGATAGGAATCCACAGATACATGAAGTGCAATGTAATCTGAGTGGAATAAATAAAAAGAAACATACAGCTGGGCATGTTACAGTGAAGCCGCAGCATACCAAGGACAATGACATTATAAAAGCAACCAGAGAAACCAGGTCATCTAAAAAAAAGATTAGTCTGATATAATGAATTATAGACATAAATTTCTTTTCTCAATCGCAGTGAAGACATTCTTCCCATTAGTGCTCTGCAGTTGAAATTGGAAGTATGAATCTTCAGAAATATCCCTGAAGAACACAGATGCAAAAATCCTCAACAGAATATTAGCAAACTGAATTCAACAACACATTAAAAAGATCATACACCAATGTAAATTGGTATGACCACTGTAGAAAACAATATGGAGGGTCCTCAAAAAATTAAAAGTAGAAATACCCTATGATCTAGTAATTCCACTATGGGGTATTTACCCAAAGAAAATAAAAATACTAACTTGAAAAGAGATGCACTTCTATGTTTATTGCAGCATTATTTATAATAGCAAAGATAGGGAAACAACCTAGGTGTTTATCGACAGACATTGATACTATACACACACACACACACGCATAAATACACACACACATACACACACATATAAATACACACACACACATATACATACACACAACAGAATACTGGCCAAAAAGAGAATGAGATCTTGGCATTTGCGACAAGGTGGATAAACCCAGAGGGTATTATGCTAAGCAAAATAAGCCAGAGAAAGATAAATACTATATGATTTCACTTATATGTGAAATCTAAAAAGCAAATGAACAAACAAAAGCAGAAACAAAATAAAAAATACAAGGAACAAACTGGTATTTGCCAGAGGGGACTGAAGGGGGTTGGAGGATGGGCAAAATAGGTGAAGGGGGTAAGAGGTGCCAAAAAAAAAGAAATCCTACATCATGATCAAATGAGATTCATTCCAGGGATGCAAGGATGATTCAACATCTGCAAATCTGTCAATGTGATTAACAAAGGATAAAAATCATATGATCATCTAGGGCATCTGGGTGGCTTAGTCAGGTAAGCAGCTGGCTCTTGATTTAGGCTCAGGCCATGATCTCAGGGTCTTGAGATCAAGCCCCATGTCGGGCTCCGTGCTGGGCATGGAGCCTACTTAAAATTCTCTCTCTCCAGGGGCGCCTAGGTGGCTCAGTCATTAAGCATCTGCCTTCAGCTCAGGTCATGATCCCAGAGTCCTGGGATCGAGCCCCGCATCAGGCTCCCTCCTCAGCGGGAAGCCTGCTTCTCCCTCTCCCTCTGCCCCTCTCCCGCACTTGTGTGCGCTCTCTCTCTCTTGCTCGCTCTCAAATAAATAAAATCTTAAAAAAAATTTTTTTTTAAGGCACAGGACAGCACCCACAACAGAGAATATGTGTCCTAAATGGCAGCAGTGCCACGGTTGAGAAACCCTGCTTGATGGTGCCTTGAAAATGATCTCTAGGGGGGCACCTGGGTGGCTCAGTCATTAAGCGTCTGCCTTCGGCTCAGGTCATGATCCCAGGGTCCTGGGATCGAGCCCCGCATTGGGCTCCCTGCTCCGCAGGAAGCCTTCTTCTCCCTCTCCCCCTGCTTGTGTTCCGTCTCTCACTGTGTCTCTCTGTCAAATAAATAAAATCTTTAAAAAAAAAAAAATTCTCTCTCTCCCTCTCCTGCCCCTCCCCCACTCATATTTGTGCTCTCTCTTCTCTCTCTCTGTCTCTAAAATCTTTTTTAAACAATAATATGATCATCTCAATAGATGCAGAAAAAGCATTTGGCAAAATCCAACAACTATTTATGATAAAAATTTTCAACAAAGCAGGTATAGAGGGAACGTACCTCAACATAATAAAGGCCATATATAACAAGCCCACAGCCAACACCATACCCAGTGGTGAAAAGCTGAAAGCTTTTTCTCTAAGATCAGGAATAAGACGAGAATGTCCACTCTTGCCACTTTTATTCAATGTAATATTGGACATCCCAGCCAGAGCAATTAGGTGAGAAAAAAGACACATCCACTATTGGCAAAAGACATGATGTTATGTATTAAAAAAAAAAAAAAAAACCCTAAAGACTTCATCAAAAACCGTTAGAATAAACAAATTTAGTATAGTTTCAGGATACAAAATTGATACACAAAAATCTGTTGCATTTCTTAACACTAATGAATTACCAGATTGAGAAAACAATCCCATTTACAATTACATTAAAAAGAATAAAATAGCATAAAACACAAATCACTATTGCCATGAATGAATCCCTGTGTTATACACCTGAAACTAATATAACATTGTGTGTCAACTATACTAAGAAAAAAACACATTAATTTTGGCAAAAATTAAAATTTGGTAACGAGAATAAAGTATAAAAAATCTAGGAATAAATTTAATCAAGGAATTCAGAGACCTGAAAATTAGCAGATATTAATGAAAGAAATTGAAGAAGCAAATAAATGGAAAGATATTCCATGCTCATGGATTAGAAAAATTGTTAAAATGTCCATACTATCCAAAGCAATATAAAGATTCAGTACAACCCTTATGAAAATTCCAGTGGTACTTTTCACAGAAATAGAACAAATAATCCTAAAATTTGTATGAAACTACAAAAGACCCAAATAGCCAAAACAATCTTGAGAAAGAAGAACATAGTGATATCACACTCCCTGGTTTTCAAAGTACATTACAAAGCTATAGTAATAAAAACAGTATGGTATTGCAATAAAAACAGATACATATATCAGTGGAACAGAATAGAGAGCCCAGAAATAAACTCACACAGATATAGTCAATTTATGACAAAAGAGCCAAGAATATGCAATGGGGAAAGGATAGTCTCTTCAATAAATGGTAAAACTGGGCCACTGTCTTACACTATACACAAAAATTAACTCAAAATGGATTAAAGACTTAAATGTGAGACCTGAAACCATAAAACTCTTAGAGGAAAACCTAGGCAGTAAGCTCCTTGACATAGGACTTGGCAATGATTTTTAGAATCTAGACACCAAAAGCAAAAACAAGAAAAGCAAAAATAAACAAGTGGGACTACATCAAACTAAAAACTTTGTGCATAGCAAAGGAAACCATCAACAGAATGAAAAGGCAGCCTATTGAATGAGAGCATATTTGCAAATCATATACCTGATAAGGAGCTAATATCCAAAATATACAAAGAACTCATACAATTCAATAGCCAAAAAAATCTGATTAAAAAATGGGCAGAAGATCTGAATAGACATGTTTTCCAAACAACACAACAGATAGCCAACGGGCACATGAAAAGATGTTCAACATTACTAATCATCAGGGAAATGCAAATCAGAACCACAATGAGATACTACCTCACACCTTTTAGAATGACTGGTATCAAAAAGACAAGAAATAGCAAGTGCTGGTGAGTATGTGGAGAAGAGGTAACCCTTGTGCACTGTTGGTGGGAATGTAAATTGGTGCGTCCACCGTGGAAAACCATATGGAGTCTCCTCAGAAAATTAAAAATAGAACCTACGATCTGGCAATTCCACTTCTAGGTATCCAAAGAAAATGAAAACACTAAATGGAAGAAATATATACACCCCCCCCCGTATTCATTGCAGCATCATTTACAAGAACCAAAGCATGGAAACAATCTAAATGTCCATCAGTGGATAAAGAAATTGTGTGTGTGTGTGTGTGTGTGTGTATATATATATATACACACATATATATATATATGTGTGTATATATATATATATATACATATATATACACACACACACAG
This sequence comes from Neomonachus schauinslandi, assembly GCF_002201575.2. NCBI lineage: Eukaryota > Metazoa > Chordata > Mammalia > Carnivora > Phocidae > Neomonachus > Neomonachus schauinslandi. The sequence goes on from NC_058410.1 coordinate 126,935,178, forward strand.
TATTACCAAACCATAAGAAGGAATGAAATCTTGCCATTTGTGACAACATGGGTAGGCCTCAATGTGAAATAAGTTGGAGAAAGACAAATACCATATGATCTCTCTTCTATGTGGAATCTAAAGCAAAACAAAAAACCCAAGCTCATAGATACAGTGAACAGATGGGTGGTTGCAAGAGGCAGGGGTGGAGGGTGGGAGAAATGGGTGAACTGCTTTTTTTTTCCTTTTTTCTTTTCTTTTTATTTAAAAATTTTAAATTTTTTAAAAAATCAGAGGTATGGGAGACCATTCTTTTTCTTTTTATTTTTTTATTATTATGTTATGTTAACCACCATATATTACATCATTGGTTTTTGATGTAGTGTTCCATGATTCATTGTTTGCCTATAACACCCAGTGCTCCATGCAGAACGTGCCCTCTTTAATGAGATACTAATGGGTATCATCACCAGGCTAACCCATCCCCCACCCCCCTCCCCTCTAGAACCCTCAGTTTGTTTTTCAGAGTCCATAGTCTCTCATGGTTTGTCTCCCCCTCCAATTTCCCCCCCTTCATTGGGGTGGCTGGATGATAGACATTGGGGAGGGTTTGTGCTGTGGTGAGCGCTGTGAATTGTGCAAGACTGTTGAATCACAGATCTGTACCTTTCAGAAACAAATAATATATGTTAAAAAAAAAAAAGGAGACCATTCTTTTTATGCTGTCCCATTTATGGTTGAAGATGTTAAATTTTTCTTGATAGTGAAAAAAATACATGTTGTATATATTGATTTTTACTAAATGTCTGATTGCTTCTTTATAGTAGTCCTTATAAGTGGGCAACAATGTGGTTATTTGATATTAATGGAACTCTGTCAAGGCTGCAATTATTCAGTTTAAGTCTTTCCTCATGACACATGTTTATTGACTTAAGTGCTTGAGTGTATTCTCCTATGTTAGCTGAAGTCTGCAAATTTTTCCACTGTAAGACATGTATATGGTTGTGGCTACTGAGCATCTTCCCAACCTAGAGTGATGGTAACATCTGTATTTCGGTATGAAAGTGGTTTTAAAAAATAGAAAGTGACTTGGTTAACCCTTACTACTAACAATGATCTCTAGGCGCTTCATGTTGGTCCTACAGCTCTTTCTAATGTATGTGCTGGGTCTAGTCTTAAAAAGTCATTTGAATTAAAAGGGTAGCTCAAAGGATTTCCTTTGCAGGGACAGAATAGTTCTGTGTCTGGATTGTGGTGGTGGTTATAGGAATCTATACATGTGATAAAATGTCACAGAATTATTATTATACACACACATACACACCAGCAAATGCATGTAAAAATTGGTGAGCTCAAAGTAGGGTCTGTAGTCTAGTTAAGGTATTATATCAACATCCATTTCCTGGTTTTGTTATTGTTACTCAGTTATGGAAGATGTTGCATGGGATCTCTCTACTATTTTTTCATTCCTTTCAGCTATTTTTGCAACTACTTTTGAGTCTATCATTATTTAAAATAAAAATGAAAGTTTAGAAAAAGTCAGTTTAGGAAAAAACTGGCATCCAGGAAAATAGATTCTTCTGGATATTTGTGATTTTAATAAAACATTAATAGAAACGAATATTTGGAAATAATTGGTGCACCGCAGAGGGTAAAGTGAGTTAGCTCATTGTGTTAAACAGGTGAGCTGGAGGGTCCAGCTTAGTGTCTCTATTACTATTTCAGTTTGAATGTTGACAACATAAAAATCAGAAAGCCACTGTTGTTACAAGCCTTGAAAGACCAGCCAGAACTGTCCTTGTTGCCTAAAGTTAAATAAACTTGTGCCATAGCATAATAAATTGTTTACAGTAGTCAAGGGAATGGCAGGGATTTTTGTTACTATTGTTGTTTTGTTTTCTGTTTTTTTTTAGAAGACTCAAGTTTTTCAAGTTTGGTGTATGACTGTAAGTGGAAGCATGAAACATTTGGAAAATGTAGAATTTATTGTCAATGAATGTAATTTTGCCTTAACTAAGCCATGCCAAATTAACCACTGAGTGAGTCCAGTTAATGAGAAAGTAATGAATATGTGACTAAACATATTAAATAGGAAGATTGTTCTGTGCTTTTCCCACTCACTCTCCCCTCTTTCTTCTCTTTTATATTTTCACTTATAACAGGTTGTATCTTTATTTTTCTCTAGACAACTTTAGTTAAAATAGTTTAGACTTAGCAGGACGCTATTCAGAAAACATATTAAAATATCAATATTACAGACCCTGTCTCCTTATTTGTAACAAGTCATAAAAAGTTCTTTGCTTTCAACGTTTCAAAAAAGAAAAATATCAGTATTACAATCAAATTAAGCAATAGTGAGAAAAAAATTTGACCTCCAGTAAGACAAATCAAGAAAAAGGGAATTCACAAATAACATTAGAATGAAAAAGCTGTAGTTAGAGCAGAGATTAAATAATAAGAGAATACTCTGAAAAATTTCATGGCAATAAATTGGATAAATTCTGCCCCAATTGACAAACCTCTAGAAAATGCATAATGACTTAAAAAGAAGTAGATAACTTGAATAATTCTCTACATTGAAAGGAAAATGAATGAGTAATTAAAAATTCACCCCAAAGGAAAACACCAGGATTAGATGATTTTACAGATAAGTTTGCCAGACTTTGAAGGAAGAGATCATTTCCCCCAACTTATTCCAAGAGCAGGTATAACTTGAAATCGAACAACACTGTATGAGGTGAGTCCATCATCACCAGTGTTGCTTATGAACACAAATGCAAAAATTCCAAACCACAAATTCGAAAGGTAATGGAACAAATAATATGAGACCTTTAAGGTCAGTGTTATAGACTGTGTGTGTCCCCTAAAATTCATATGGATAAAACCCTAATCCCTAATGAGATGGTATTAGGAGGTAGGGTCTTGGGAGGTAATTAGGTCTAGATGAGGTCATGAGGGTGGAGCCCCCATGATGGGATTAGTGTCCTTACAGGAAGAGGAAGAGGCTGGAGCTCACACCATCTCTCTCTGCATGCACGTACCAAGGAAGGCTAAGTGAGGAGCTAGCCAGGAAAAGGGCCCTCAGCAAGAACCCAACCATGCTGGCACCCTCATCTCAGACTTCTAGCCACCAGAACTGGGAGAAATAAGTGTTGTTTCAGCCCCCAGTCTATAGTATTTTTGTTATAGCAGCTCGAACTCACTGAGACAGTCAAGGAAGCAGTCTGCTATAAATTTTCTTATTAGTTTCAAAAATTTGGAATAGAGTTCTTCCTTTACTGTTATTTAATCTTAGCAACACTGAACTGGACTCCAAGACTGAAAATGAACATCTTTGCCTTCTTGCTGATTTTAAAGAAAATGGTTTGATTGTGCCACTATTAAGAATGTTGTTAGCTGTAGGTTTGTTAGATGGACTCCTGATCAGATTAGTGGAGTTCTTTCTGTTTCTGGTTTGCTCATTTGGAAGAGACTTAGGAGACAGAACAACCAAGTGTAGTGAGTAGATTCTGTTTGGCTAATGATTCCAATAAACCAAAAGCAGAAAGACAGTTTTTTGAGGTATTTGAGGAAATTTGATTATGTATTAGGTATTAGAGAACAACAATGAATCATTTTAACTTAGGTGTGGTCATGCATTGTGATCATGTAAGAAAGTCTGTTTTTAGTTTTTTGTATGGTAAAATATGCCTAATATAAAATTTCCCACTTTAGCCATTTTTAAGTGTACAAGTTCTGCAGCATTAAGTGCATTCACATTGTTGTGCAACCATCACCACTGTCCATCTCCAGAACGTTTTTATCTTCGCAAGCTGAGACTCTGTTCCCCATTGAACACGAACTCCTCAGCCCTCCCACCCCAGCCCCTGGAAACCATCCTCTACTTTCTGTCTCTATGAATTTGACTCCTCTAGGTACTGCATGTAAGTGCATATAATATTTGTCTTTTTCTGAGTGGCTTATTTCACTTTGCATAATGTCTTCAAGGTTTATCCATGTTGTAGTCTGTGTCAGAATTTCCTTCCTTTTTAAAGCTGACTAATATTCCATTGTATACATCTACCGCATTGTTTATCCATTCATCCATCAATGGACACTCAGGTGACTTCTACTTTTTGGCTACTAGGAATGCTGCTAGGAATATGGGTGTACAAGTATCTGTTCAAGTCCCTGTTTTCAATTGTTTCAGATACCCATGTATACTTAAAAGTGGGATTGCTGGATCATGAGGTGATTCTGTGTTTGAGGAATTGCCAAATTGTTTTCTACAGCAGCTGCACCATTTCACGTCCCCACCATCAACGTGCAAGTGTTCTACTTTCTCCATATCCTTGCCACCGCTTATTGAGAAAGTGTCCGTGTTTGTCATGGATTTATATGAAGTAGAGCTGAAGAAGAAGAATTACTAGTCACTCACTGCCTACAGAGCAGCCATGCCCACCCATGGCACTGCAGGTCCCCACCAGCTGACAGGCAGTACGGTCATCAGCTTGGGCTGCTTTTGTTCTTAGCTGTGACCGTGCCTGTATGTGCCATGTGTGCCTATAAAATTTCCACTATGTCCCTGAAAGACTTTAAGGGAGAAAAAGGAAAACACTCTGATTTAGTGATATGTACATATGTAATAAAACTGTTAGTTTTTAAAAGGCAAGAAAATGCTAGACATTATTCATGATTCTCGATACTTCTTGGGCAGGAGTGGGGGATGGCACCATAGTCTTGGTCAATGTTCTGCTCATGTTCTGGTTTTTAAGTTGGGTTGCAGTTTCCTTAGTTCCTTATTATGATGCCTCATTACCCCCATAAGTTGCATATGTATATCCTTTTGTATATTTAGTATGACATAACTTACATTTTTAATCCTCAACTACTAACTTTTATTCATTAGGGCTGTGGTTCCTACTTGTTGGTCAAAGGTCCAGTGCTGGTCTGAAATTTCAGCTGGTATAGTCTAAGGCAGAAAGAGAGAATAGAGTGAGTTTTATAAAGCTAAATTTATTCAATTTCAAGGATTGTATATGTTCTTCAGTTATATCTTCTCTATTTTATTTGGTGTTAAGAGAAACTTCAGAAATGATCATAGAGTTAAAAGGATGCAGTTTGTTGTCTGTTTTATTGTCTTTACAAATGGCAAACAGAAAAAGTAGATGACCTTGTATAAGGTCATTACCATTGAAAAATATTTTCGCTGGTCCTTGAAATGAAAAATTCTAGGAATTATTGCCTCAGAGAACACAGAACTGTATTCATTAGCCAAACACCAAGGCTGATGACACTCAGTGTAGTGATTTTACTTACTACCTTTTACACAGAATGCATCTCTTCAACTTAAACAGGTAGTTTAGAGGAACCATTGATCGTCCCTATCTAAAGACTCCTGAATAAATCTGAATTACTCAGCAGAGACATACTCTAAGTCTGTAGAGCTAGATTCTCAAATATCAGCTGATGATGATCACAACTAACATTTGAGTTAAATACTCTACCATTGACTATTTTGTAGAGATTGTCCCACTTAATCCTAAGAAATTTGATTATTGCCATTTAACTGATAATTGAAACTTTGGCTAATGTCTTGCTTAGCATCACATAAGTCAGAAAAAGGGAGCTAGAATTCAGAACCAGTTTGGCAGTATGACACTTCATCAACACTCATAGCTATTACTTAATTGGATACCGCGTGTGGTACCACCCGTGAAAAGCTAAAATGCTAAGGGCTGCAAAATAGGTCCTGAGTGCTGAATTCAGAACTCAGCCTGGTCCCTTTCAGTACCTCTCATATTTTGAATTTCTGATATTTAAATAGTCCAGAATCCTAGAGCTTGAAGGCAGGGGATGCAAAACTCACTGGAAACATTACAGTTTTACCACCCAGGTCTTCAAATGCACATGTAGGCAGTGACCTAACTACATTTCTTTCTTGTGTCCCTATGAGACATCAGCAAATACATTATGTAAATTCAGTTGGAGGCAAAAGACTAGGGGAGAAAAGAGTTCCAGGCAAACTCCAAGTGCCTGGTGGCTGAGGTATCATGGGAAGAGGGAAGAAGATGGTATAGTTTCCAGCCAAGAGGCATAAAGAGAGGTTCAGAAGACAGTGGAGTGAAGTTTTTGAGTGAGAGAGCTTAAAACGAGGTGGGGGGCAATCAGATTCCTGAATCTCCTCAGAGAAAAAGGAAAGGCAAAAGAAAATTCGGAGTGCTTCAAGATAATGTTGTCTCAGTAAAGGGAAATAGGAAAATGCTCATATAAGGCAATGTGTTCTAATTCATATTGTAGTGAAGTAAAGGCTTTGAACTATGCTCCTGTTTTCTCATTTTTAGATTCTTTATCTCTTCACATTTGTCTGTGAGCATTTGCCAGGACTCCTCCTCAGTCATACATACTGCCTCCCAGCATTTCAAAATCCTTAAGAATTATATGCGGTTTCTCCCCTTCCTAGCAAGGTCAGACTTCCCCTTCTCTTTCTCTCATCCTTTCCTGTCCTCCCTTTTCTTCTTGTGTCAGTTGCCTCTTACTGTGTAACAAATCACTCCAAATCACAATGGCTTAAAACAATGGGCTGTCATCTCCCACAGTCTTGGGAAATGACCATGTTCAACTGGGTGATTCTTATGCAAGGTCTCTCCTGCAGTTGCAGTCAGATGCTGGCTGGGGTTGGAGTCCCCCAGCATCTCCACTGAGTTGGGCATCTAAGATGGCATCTTTATAACAGGTGTGGTGCCTCAGCTGAAGTGGTTGGAGGCTGACTGGGCTCTTCCCTCTCCCTCTGTCTGTCTCTTCATGTACTATACAGCCTCACTTCTGGTTAGCTTGGGCTTCCTTACAGCATGGAGGTTCAGAGTAGTTGGACTTCTTACATGGTAACCATCTTTCCCCCAGATAAGCATTCCAAGCAACCTAAGTGGAAGGAAGTTCAAAGCTTGGAAGTCACTCAGCACTATTGTTGCTGCATTTTATTGGTGCAGAGAAGGTCACAGAGCCCACCCCAGGGGAGGGGGGACCACCCAATGGTATGAATACAGGGAGGTGTGGGGATGATGCACTTCTCCAAACTAGCTACCACATTTCTGATTTATTGAAATCTCTGTTTACTCCTTATGACCAAAATGTCTTAAGTTACTGTCTTATATCTTGTATCACATCCATGATTTATGATTTCTTTTTTCTAGTTGTTGTTTATATTAATAGCAATTGAAAGACTTCTTTGAGGAATTCTTATGCATTCTTTCAAGTGTATCTTAACAATATATTTTTACTTATTGCTATTAAAATTTAAGCACCCAAAAGGCCCTATAAAAAAAGCTATGTGACTGCTTTTTGTTGTTTTGTTTTGTTGGGTTTTTGTTGTTGTTGTTGTTTTTACAAAGTCCCTTTGGGAAATCAGATTTGATTCACTTTTTAACCACTGATGATAACATATCACATTTAAAAGGCAGATCAGTTTTAGGGAAAAGCAATACACCCTCATGTATGGGTGTCCTTTGGTGAACTCACCAACAAGATTGCTTTTCATGCTTAGCCACTAATTAGAAAACCTGTTCTCTTGTTGGGACTGAACCATGGCTTCCTTTCTGGTTAGATATTTTTTTAAATTTTTAAAATATATATATATTTAATATATATAATAAATATATATATAATTTAATAAATATGTAAATATATATTTGTATATATATTTTAAAATATATATATATTTTTTTACTTATATCAAGCTCTTACACAAGCCAAAGCTTTTTTTTTTTTTTTACAACCCTCCTGCCAAAAAGAGATAACTTGAATCTAAAAGATTTAGCATAGTCCCACGGCAGTTTCAGAAACTTTATTTAAAACCTCCTACCTATAGATGGCTTAGCTTTCCTTAGCTTCCGCAAATACCATTGAGGCCTTAGGTTCTTATAAAGAGTTATTGGCTTTTTTTTTTTTTTTTTTAAAGAAGCTAAATCTCCAAAGCTTTTCTCTGGTGATTATGGAGAACAACATATGTGGGAGAAAATGGGCAGTTGGAGGTGGCCAATAATTTGATTTTTTTTCCCCTACCCACAGCCCTGGGAACACTCTGCCATAAAGGATTAATTTGCTCATGAGACTTCACCGTGGTTGGCATTAAGAAAAAAACTAGCGGGAACAGTAGAGTAGAAACGTTTCCAAACCCTGGAGAAAAGAGTCAAGAATTTATGGTGGGAAGCAGAGCAGTCCTTTTCCTCTTTTACAACGTTTATGAGTTAAGCATCTGAGGTTGATACCACGTGTCTCACACAGGACTTTACATAGAAAACTGGAAGCTGACTCTGAGAAATGATCATCAGTGGTTGTAGTTTTCTATAGTTTCTCTTGGTGCAGGGGAAAGATTTCATTTAAAAAAAAAAAAAGATTTCAGACTCCATTCTTTCCCAGTTTTTAGAAAAGCATTAGAAAAAATAGCAAGGTATATTGTTGGTCATTCGCTTCCACGTGTCTATCCTTACACTTGGGTTCCGCATGCAGACTGAGTGGAGGGGCCCTGGCCTCAGAGGCCGGCAGCCCTCCCTTTGTTCTGGGAGATGGGAGGGCTCTAACCTGGGTTAGAGCGGCATTTTCTCTGAAGCTTTACCCTAAACCCCTCCACAAAACTTTCTACGGAACAACAGGCAAAATGCGAGACCCTTGGATCTTTCAGGCTGAGGCCGAATGCACTGCTCACCCGAATGCACTGCTCACCCCGCTCCCACCCTGAGGACCCCTCCCAGAGCTCGCCTCAGGGCTACCCTGGGTCATGCCAACTGCTTGATGGGGGGAGATGACCAGACCGGAGGGGGCCAGGCAGCAGTAAGGAAAGGGGGCCGGGAAGGGGTGGCTGGGGCCAGGATCACCAGGGACGTTCTTACTCATCGTTTTCTTCATTCTCACAACTTCCTTGGGAAGCCCTGTTAATTCCTGCCTTTGTAGGTGAGGAAAACTGAAGCCAAGAGTTTAGGTAACTCGCTTTCATGCAACTTACTTCAACCAAGTACATAAGGTATTTAAACCAAATAAAAATCTGAGAATTTTATTTAATCCTTGGGTAAAATGAGCGATTTTAATCTCAGCCCATCTGACAGCACAGCCACTGTTGGTTCTTGCCACCCCGCCGCCCCCAATCCCTCTCCTAAGCCAATGGGAACCGGTAATCCATTTATGAATGAAAACGGGGCAGCTTTCTTGAGGTGAGCCTGTGGCACTTAGTCAAGTAACAATAGTTGTCACTCTCTCTTGTTTAATCTTATAGTGGAGTACGAGAAGGAGTTCTCCCCTGGCCAGCGACACCACAAAGAGTTCAAGTTCAACTTATCCCAGATTCCTGAGGGTGAGGCGGTGACGGCTGCAGAATTCCGAATCTACAAGGACTGTGTTGTGGGGAGTTTTAAAAACCAAACTTTTCTTATCAGCATTTATCAAGTCTTGCAGGAGCATCAGCACAGGTATGAAGGCTCAAGGAATCCCAACGGGTGGGGCTGGCCCCCATTTCTCACCCTGCCATCATCTAACCCCGAGTATGTCTGTGGAAGGTGATTTGGAGTTCAGGGGCAGGACATGAGCATGATGAGGGATGTGTTCTGCATGGTAGTGTTTAGCCAGCAAGACAATTTTTTGTTATTAAAATGAAGATTTTCCAAATAGTTTTCTTTTCCTGAGCAAGCCAATGGACACTATTAACTAAGCATCCTTTGTGATCAGAGAATATATACCTTATTGGGGATAAAACATTTCCCACCGTTGCTCAGTGCCTACTTTGAATAATGGGTTAGGGTGGCGAAAATAAATCCATACATGGAAGTCATGTAAGGGTGCTTACAAATGATACTAATTCAAGTTAGTGGAAGGCTGTGTGTTTGCATATAATATATACAAATATATGATATAGTATATCTGTGTGTGTGTATGTGTGTGTGTCTCGAATGTATCTCTTCTCATTTGGATACAAGGGAATAATAGACTACCCCCCCCCACCCATGTCTGTAATATTTTTGTTTTTTGAAAATGAGGCCAGACTCTTTTTACAAAAGAACTTCAACAGAGTATGCTCTTGGGGCTGTCCACCAATGAAGAAGAACTTCCATGGAGGGATTTCTGGAGGCTTAGAAGGGTCAAGGGAAGAAATATTGCAACAGCTAGTTCAATCCTGTAGCGCACAGAAAGCAAGCCAGCGACCTTGACTTGTGCTTAGTATTTGGGGGTCAGTCAGTTCAGTAGTCAGGTGAGAATGGTGGGCCTGATGCAGAGATTAGCACCACTGCATACTTAGTGCACTTAACGTATAAACACAGCATGTGGTGGGACAGCCTGGCAATTACATGGGAAATAGGCAGATAACAATCAAAGGAAGAGAGTACAGAGAGGGAGGGAACCCCACATTTACAAACTCTGCAAGGGATTTGTCAGCTTTCGTTTCATACACCAAGTCAAGATTCTTGCTTTTGGTCTTGGAAGTCTATTGATTTCCCAAGGATGTCCAGAGGTTTAGGAATGACTTTAGTTTCTCCTGGACTTACAGATTTGTGCATAAAGCTCTGCCACAAATATGCACACTAAAATAATAACGAACATTAACTTGCCCCATAAAAGGCTTATTTTGAGCGCATTGCCAACATTTGGCCCTTGTGCATATTCCAGTGTGTAATGAGGGAAACAAAGAAGAAGGAGACACATGCCAGGCTTTGGGGACACGTCATGGTGTTGAATATATGCACTGATGGTTGTATGTGAGTTCTTAGTAGGGATAGTTATAAATAAAATATAGCCACTGTGGTATCTATAACAGACCAACATTTCAGAATGAAGGGAAGGTTTTCTGATGTCTGATTTTTACCCCTAAATAAAAGTATCATCAGTGACTTAACCGTTAAGGGCCTCTTTTGGAATAATAAATTATTCGCTGGTAGATTTTGTCTTTTCATATTTCAGAGAGAATTGATACTCAGTGTTGATTCCTTGGGCCTGCTTTAGCCATTGATTTTCAATCTGCCTAATTATCTGTCCACTGCATTTATCTGGTGGAAATAACCTACTAGTACCTTTCTGGCTCAGACATTTGTTTGGAATACATGGTTTTCTCTGTTCTGCAGAAAAGGCTTTATAGTGAAAACACCAGATTGGGATTTCTGTAACTATGGGATTTTTCAAAATTATTATTATTTAAAAAATAGAGCTAGCGGACCATTTGTAAGGTTTATATTGAACTCCAGCCAAAGATGAACAGCTGCCTTGTGCTTAAAATGGTGGTGTCATACTTCCTCGAGGCCAGCAGTGAGTTTGGAAAACAAAATCCCAAATAGTCCCAATCTTTGATGACTCTGTCAAAGCAGACTTGTAATTTCTCTGCCTTCTAGGATAGGAGTATTTGGCGATTGGGTGTGTTTAACTTCTGTGCATAGGGAAGGGGGAATACGGGGAGGATTGGGAGAACTTCATGCTTTTGAAGGGCTCCAGGTTGGCCAACAGGAGATTTTCTTTTCTTATCGGTGGGCCAGGAGCCCAGGCCTCCTGCTGTCTCCTGATGTTCTTCCAGAGGCCTCCAGATTTAACTGCAGGACTCCTTCTGGGGAAGGTTTGATCTCCCCATCTGTACCGTCTTGGGGTGTCCTGGCTAAAAATGATCCTCCAGGCTTGTGAAGAAACGTATTTGTCTAATCTGTGTGTAAGTGAAATTTGTAGTATTTGATGGATTAACTTAATATAACAAATGTTTGTTTTGCAAAAGTAGTTGGCCTCCTTGAAAAAGAAAAATACAAAAAGGCAGGTTTTTCAATGCTGAGTCATACCTCAGCGAAGGCAGAAGAAGTTATGTGTTGGGCCTCTTGATATAAAAGGCAGCTAAGAAGCCTAACCCAGGGCATGGTCAGAAAGGATTCTTGGATGATAGGCCATTGCTGTGAATTCTGCAGAAACATATTCCTCTTACCGATAAGAAATCACTGGACCAGGTAAGTTCAAAAAAGTGACTACCTGAATAGATGGTGCTTTGAATAAGAACAGGGAAACATTTGATACTTTATTCAAAACCTGAGAATAAGCCCTGAGATAGAATCTAAGACCTGAAAAGATCTGGAGCACCCCAGTAGAGCAGAGTTGGATCAGTAACCCAACAGCGTGTACAGTTAAATCAGAGTAGCAGGGGTGTTAATATCTGGTGTTATAAATCATTATGTTTTTATGATGACACTGGTAAAAATTGGCATTTGCATAGCACTTAGAGTTTGGAAAGAGTCTTCTCACCTCTTCCCTTGCTAGGATTTAACCACTGACGCCATCAGATAAGCAGGGCAGGCATGTTACCTTTTAGAGAATGAAACATGGCACATATGAATTTTGCCAAGTCCAAATTAGGCCTGCATTGTTGTCTGCTGTTTCCCAAAAGTCACCCCGGTGACATGGGGTCAGTCCCAAGATAAAGGTGAAGTGCCAGAAAGAGGTAAGCAATCCCCTGAGGGCATGTCTCTCATCTCCATCTGCTTAGCTGCGGTGCAGACACCCTGAGGATGCTTCTGTGTGGCTGTCCAACGAGATGGCTCTTAGCTGTGACGCAGACATCCCAAGGATGCTTCTCTGTGGATGTCCAACGAGATGGCTCTTAGCTATGATGCAGACATCCCAAGGATGCTTCTGTGTGGATGTCCAGTGAGATGGCTCTGTTGGGGGTGCAGATGTGTCAGTTAGAATTCAGGGCCCTGGTTCTTTGACTTACCAGGCTTTTCTATTTTTGATCTATTGAGCAACCATTCACCTGTTAGCAACTTTTCTAGAGGAAGGGTGTGGACAAAAAGAAAGACTAGAATAAATTTTATATGAAAGTATTTGTACTTATTCTGAGTGTTATCTATTTGTCCATTGACTTTACCACGTTCTCCCACAATTCATACACACTAAGCTGTCTTCGTGCTTGAAGTGTAAAGGCTGCTCTGAATACCTTTGACCTATATTTATGGTGGTAGCATGTTGCTTTTCGGAACATGTACTCATGATCTTTACTTTTATAGCACCTTTCAGATTAATAGTGCAATTTTGAGGCCTTTCAAGAATACCATTTTCATCTACATTTCTTATTTGGTTAAAGACACTCTTTTACTGTTCCTAATTGAATTTTGTATAATTAGAAGTCAAAGTCAAACAGCACCTCTTGAAAGCCAGCCAGAAATGTTTTCAGTGTCTGAAAGATGGCCCTATTTGGTACATGAATTAGCCCACTTGCTCCTGCTAGTTTTGAAATTCCATGTTCTACTCTACGTTTTGGCATTTGCATTGCTGGCGGTGATGGTCTGTCATCCATGTATATGATAACTTTTCTGCGTTCTATCATGGTGCAGTCTGTGGAAGACATGTAGAGCGAGAATTAATTCCCAAATTTAAAATTCAATTCCTCCTGGTGTAAGCAATATCACAACCTACTCCTCTGTTTCGAAACAGGCAAAGTTTTCTTTTCTTGCTTTCTTTCTCTTTTTCTTTTTTTAGTTCACATGTTTTATCTTAACTTCATTATCCTTAGGATGTGAAGAAATGCATCTTTGAATCAAGGGAACAGGGCAATGCTGCATTAGAGATGGATTTTGAAACTGAGAAAGATTTCTTTAGGTCACCCAGAAGCCATCTAGTAGAGTCCCTGGGAACAATCCCAGACTGAATTATTGCTTAAGCTAAATTTTTGACAAAGTTCACCATTTCTGACCTATTTTACAGATAGAATGTAATTGTTTCAGGAGAGAACATAACTGTCAAAGGGCAAAAACACATTTTTCCAGAATTTTTCTTTTGATCATGTTCCTCTGAACCATTCACAGAGATAGAGAACACAGGAATAAGTGAGGGAAGGGGAATGAGAATGAGTTCAGGTTTGGACATGTTTGAGACAGGAGTAGTTGCCCAAGAGGCAGTGAGATATGAAGCTTTTTAGCCCAGCAGAATGAGCTAACAAGAGTAGTAGATATTTGAGATCCTAAGTGAACTAGTGAAGTAGACTATGTGTAAGAATAGAAATACATAATTGACCTAGTATCATTTATATTGAAAATACTATCCTTTTTCCATGCACTTCAGTGGCATCTTTGTCATAAATCAGGTGACCATGTATGTGTGGGTCTGGTTCTAAGACCTGTATTCTGTTCCATTGGTTGACTTTTTCTTGTACCAATCTTAGACTCTTCATTCTCTTAGTTTTATAAGAAGGCTTGATAACTGGTGTATAAATTTTGAGACTTTCTTGCATTCCCACATAAATTGTAAAATCAGCATTTTAATTTCTGCAAAGAAATTTGCTGGGCTTCTGATTGGAATTGCATTAAATCTAGAGAGCAATTTGGGAAGAATTGACTCTTACTAATATAGAATGTTCCAATCTAAGACTGTGGCATTTATTTAGGCTTTCTTTCACTTTTCTCAATAATATTTTATAATTTTTTGTGTCTTTAATATTTTAACTTATAGATCATTAGAATTATTTTTTTATAGAGCATTAGAATATTCCAGGTTTTGAAGGTTTTTTATGCTATTGTAAATAGTATTTTTAGCTTTTAAAAATTTCGGTGTCTAATTGTTTTTGCTCACATATAGAAATACAATTGATTTTTGTATATTGCTCTTATATCCAGCAACCTTGCAAATTCGCATAGTCATTCTAACAAATTTTTGTACAAAATTTTGGAATTTCTATAAATATAATCATGTCATCTATAAATATCAGTTTTATTTCTTCTTTTATAATTATTATATTTCTTCTTCCTCTATTTTTGTTTTATTGTGCTGACTGGACATCCAGTACAATTTTGAATTTGATTCAAAATTTTGTCTCAGATTAGAAATCCATATCAGATTTTGAATCTAATAGGAGAAAGATTTAATATTTTCACATTAAGGATGTTTGCTAAAAATGTTTTTGTAGATACTTACTAGAATAAAGAAAGTCTCTATTTCTAGCTTGCTAAGAGTTTTTAATATTAGAAATTGGTGTGGAATTTTATTAAAAAAATTTCTGATCTTTTCCCCTAAGTGTTAATGTGATATACTACATTAAATCATTTCCAGTGATTCCAATGATTAAACCAACCTCCCATCCCTGGAACAAGCCCACTTGTGATTTATTATCCTTTTTATATAAGGCTAGATTTAAGGATCATGTCTGATAACTCTATTGCCTGGATCACCTATGGGTCTGTTCCCATTATCTATTTGTTCCCTTGATTTTTCCTCATTTGGTTTTATTTCTTTGAATGCCTGATAATTCTTTTAATTAAATTCTGGTCATTATCTATGGAAAATATTTATAGATACTGTTATCTCTTTCCAGAGTGGATTTCATTTTCTTCTGGAAGGCAGACAAAATACAGGGCGATCGCCTCATTCTTTTGTTCCAGTTGGGGGTATTTAAGGATCTGTTAAGGATTATCTGTTTCTGGTTTCTCCCTTTCTCCTAGAGTTTAGCCCTTTAGGGGTCTCAGCTGAAGGTCTAGGATGTTTACCAGAGCTTCTCTCTTCCTTGGTGGGCTCTGAACTCTAATTTTTAACTCCCCAGCATTGAGAAACTGCCAAAAACTCTGCTTAGCTTTTTGTCCTCTAAGCAGTTTCTTTCTGCTTGTTTTCTCAGCTTCCTACTCCATGCATGCACAGCCTAATATTTGGCAAATCTCTCAGATGGAAATGTTGGAGTTCAAGGCAGCCAGGACTTGAAGAGCCAAGGTCTTATAGGAAGTGAACCCAAACTTCTGAGTTCACTTTTATGCAGCCCCTTTTCCCCTGGGACCTTAGTCCTTCAGGTCCAAGCTTCCTGAAGCTCCAATTTTTGTTCCTAGCCAGTGATATTACTCCAAGCTCTAGGCTGCTGCTCCTTTCTGTTTGATACTCATGCATCATGCCAAGAAAGATCAAATCCCCTGAAATGAAAAGGCAATACAAAGACGATACAAATGCAGGGCTCACCTCCATGTATTTTTCTTCTCTCTGTGATCTTGACCCATCAAGTGTTGACTGCCTTGGTTGCTCTAAGATGACAACAAACAAGTTTATTTTTTCAGTTGCCCTTAGCGGGAGTGTTAGTGTGATACATCATAACCAGAAGGCTATGTCTTTGAAACATAGGATTTTTATTATTTTTATTTTGAGATCTTTATAATGAATCCCCACAAATGTTGATATGTGATTCATTAACCAAATGGTGTAGTTCGGGAAGCA
The DNA here is from genome assembly GCF_002201575.2 of Neomonachus schauinslandi. NCBI lineage: Eukaryota > Metazoa > Chordata > Mammalia > Carnivora > Phocidae > Neomonachus > Neomonachus schauinslandi. Next base: position 126,951,333 of record NC_058410.1, read on the forward strand.
AGACCCGAACCTGGCAGTCGATCCCGTTCCAGGATCTAGAAGAGTAATTTCCTTAGAATAGCATTTCTTATGGATTGATTGCTCTACGAATGCTGTTGGATTTTCGGTGCTGCTTGCTGAAGTGAAGCGATGTGAACCTTTATCTTCACTGAGGTATAAGTGAGATACCTGAGACTGTTCTTTTTGAAGAGAAGGGCAAATTTGAGAAAGCCAGGACAGGAGAACCTCATTGTAGTTGGGGCAGAGGGAAATCAGAGCCTTTTATCGCTGTGCCCAGCCGCACCTGTTTCTCTTTCCGTATCTGCCTTTCACAAGTTTGATCCTCAGGGACTCCTGAAATCTTACTTGCTGATTTGATAATCTCTGGCACGCTCAGTGTGGGCCTCAGGTAAGCATTGAGCGTTTCTGTATTTGTTCCTTTGCCCCTGAAAAAAGGGGTAATACAACTGACCCACAGCTCAGGTTATGTAACTAGTTAGTCTTGTCTCTTTAGTCAAGTCCTATTATACCTAGAATGATCTACCTGAAATTAAAGCAAAAAGTGCAAGCAGCTACCAAATCTTATTCCTTAGCCTAAGTTCTGCTCTTTGCAGAGGCACAGTGTAGAAGAGAATATTGCAGAGAGGAATTAAGGTTATCATACACAAGAGGTGTATACACTCAAAAGAATGCTGCATTTGGGGGAGAGGGGGAGTCAGGGTGTGGTGGGCAAGAGAAACTGTTTTTTTGGGGATGGTTTACCCACTTGGTAAACATGGAAGAGAAAAGAAAATCCGTCTTTATTTCTGGAAACTATGCCTTCTGTAGTATTCTTTCCCAGAAACACATTGCTTTAGTTACGTGCATCTTCTTACCAGGATGTCCAGCCTTGTGGGAGGCCGGCCATGGTGGTAGCTAAGATTATCTTGGGAGACATCTTTTTTTTTTAAAGTCCCAGATGAACAGCATTTTTCCTGTTTTGTTTCCCCATATTGTACAGGATATGGAAATGTAGGACTGGTGATGAAAATAAAACATAACGTTTGCACATAACCTGTTTAAAATGTGACAGAACTTCTCATTCAGTCTGTGCTTGATCACTAGGGCATGTTTCCCAGTGAAGGAGAACATTGTTTTGTTTATGTGGCCAAAGAGGTCAGGTTAGGTAGCCGTGAATTTGCATAAAGTAACCTGCTCTCTCCCTCCCTCCCTGTCTTGGACACCGAGAAACAGGCCTTCTAATAATACTGCTGCTTTGGACTTGATCTTACTTGTGATTCTGATTATTAGTCTAACTTGATAACTCCCTGAGGGTAAGGCCAATCCATAAGACAATCAAACATTTACTTGTGGAGCATTCTACACTTGCTTTGTACTATTTGAGGGAGAGGAGCAAGAAATCTTGAGAGCAATTAGCTTTGAACCTGAAGTCTAAAAACCAGGTGAGGGTAATACTAGTCATATTTAAGGGAGCAGGACTATGCTGTAGGTCAATGGCTCTCACAGTGTGGTTCCCAGACCAGCAGCAGCATCACCCGGGAACCTTAGAATTGCAAATTCTCAGCCCCCACCCCAGAAACTCTGGAGGTGGGCCCAGCGGTCTTTGTGCTAACAAGTCCTCCAGGGGATTCCAACATAGGCTGAACTTGAGAACCACTGCTATGATGATGAAAGCAGGTGCAACACTGGAGCCGAGATGCCTGGGTTCAGTTCCCCCCTCTGCACTTACTGGCTCTAGGACTGTGAGCAAGCTACTTATCCTCTTTGTGCCTCAATTTCCCTATCTGTAAGCCTGTGATGGCATGAACAGTATTTACACATATAAGAGTATGGTGGTTGTGAGGAGTTAGCATAATTAAAAGCATCTGTGTAGGAAACACCATGTAAGGGCTAGCTAGGTTCATATTCTGTCAGCAGAGTGATTTGTATTTGTTTGTTGAAGATGAAATATTCCATACAGAGCTAAGGTGCCTTTGATTTTGAAACACCTCTGTATACCTTGCTAATCCCTGAGGTGAAATTGGTTAATATCAAGTGGCATAAAATCAACGAGAGCTTAGCTAATTATTTAAGAATAACATGCATTTGCCCTTTTTACTCAAATCCATGTGTGGGTAGCAGCTTACCCTGAGTTGTGGTGCTCTATTTTCAAATATCCTATTCTTTCCTACCCTTTTAGTGGCACACGTTTAAACATAACCCTCCATATATGATACAATATGTAAGAAGAAAGTAAAAACACTTGCTTTACTAATTTTCTAAAATGATTGGCTTTTGACTTCCATTCTCTTTGAAATGTCAGTTTGCCTCATTGCATAACATCAGTTTATCACTCTATGAATGTTGTTTTATATCTTAGTGCACCATTAATGGTGAAGGGATGTCCTAAAGAAATAAAGGAACAAGACCACAGGCTCACTTTATCAAATATCTCATAAATCTGTTTGCTTCCAACATATAAATTCCACTTTATCAAGAACAGTTCTTTCTAGGAAAGTGGTTAGTAGTAAGCAGAGCTGCACTTTGTTTAGGGCAGTGTGACCTTAATGGGTGCCATTTGTTAGGAAAGACCAAAGCTGGCCACTAGGAGCTCGGGTACTTCCTGCTCTTCTCCAAGGGCGAAAAAGAAAAAGACCCATTGTGTTTGCCAAGGTGCTTTCTACCTCTCAGCGTGATGGAGGCTTGAATTGGGAGGGACCACATGGGGTGACTTCGCCCACACACACCAGTTCTCCAGGTCTTACGAGTGACTTGCTGGTCAGTCAACTTTAGCCCCAGGGTGAATTTATTAAATTTGCTAGAAATTTCTAGGTTTTCTAGAAATCTCTTGTTAGACTTATTAATTGTTAACAACTTAATTTTCCCAGGAAGATAACAGTAGGAGGGAACTCATGCCCTCAAGTAGGATAACACCGAACATAAAATTGTTGTATTCTTGAAGATAGAATGCATGTTCATCATGAAACATGGGGTTCTGTGAGTTGATAGAGAACAAAATAAGCAGTAAATTCTTTCAAAATCCTCTCTCTGGCTTCAGGATTTTCTTTCATGGTATGTTAACTTGAGCATGTCAGTCATCCCAATAGGAAGATCCAAATAATCCAGTCATGGTGGTCACTTTGGCCAGAACTTAAGATTCTTTATCCACTGGTGACACATGTTTTAGATAAGAGCAACAGATCTTGACTGTGCTGAAGTGAGATTTAGAAGGGAACCCCTGTTTGTTTGTTTGTTTTTTTACATGGCAGAATCAGGTGCCTCTTATTAGAGGCTACACTTTCACCGTCAAGAGACTACGCAGGCTATATGTCATTGGCGCCAAGTCAATAGATGTGGGTCAGACCCAACCCGCGTCACTGACTTTCATGTATTGGAAGGAAGCACCAAGGGTGAGCCAATGAGTTTGTTCCCTAAAGCTGTAATTCTGTCATTCTTTTTTTGTTTCTTTAAGTTCCTCAGGCTAGACAGAGAATCTTCTGCGTGGGAGGAAGAGTAGAGCAAGACTGGGAAGGTCAAGGGAGTTCCAGCCGCAGGCAGCAGCCGTCTTGGGTCCCTTCCTGCATGTACCTTTCACCCCTTCCGACCCTGGCCTTGATAGGAGAACCTGGTCATGATTTCCGATCACGTGCCAGTTCTGAGTATTTACCTTACTCTGAGCCCTCGTTCAGGATTTTCAACCTGTGCCCTGTGCTTTTCTGGACTCTGCTGTTTAGATAGGTGATGGCTAAGAGTGTGGGCTCTGATTGTAAGTTCTGGTCACCCCACTTAATACCTGTGTGACCTTCCTACACCTAACCTCTGTAGGCTCCATGCCCTCAGCTGTAGAAGAGAGATAGTAGTAGGACCTGCCTTTCTGGGGTCCCCAAGGAATAAAGGAGAGTCTCTTGATGCATCCCGCATATTGAAGGCACACGGTATATATTTGTTGCTCCTCCTCTATTTTGTGCAGTTATTTTAAGTGCATGCTGTACCTCTTCTTCCTTCCATGGACCTGAGCATCCTCGATTTCATAAACATCAAAATTTGAGGCTGCCTCACTGCGGGTGAGCCACAGAGTTGTTTTTCATCTTTCCGGGCTTAGCTGTCTGCCTGCATTTGTGTTTGCCCGTGGTCTCTTAGGCGGTGAGGACCAGCTTTCTCCTTGTTGCACAGTCAGGGAAGGTGGTGGAGAAACAACTCAGCCGCCCAGGGACCCAGCATGACTGAGGAGCAGGCAGGAGAGAAAGCCAGACTGCCCACATCCATGAGTCCCCACTCGCCCTGAGGATTTCATTCCTTCCACCTCACAATTGTACCCTCCTTAGCGCCTTCCACTTTTATCCCAAGTTTATCCCAAGTTTTGGATGCATGTTTTCCAAAATAAAAATATAAAATGAAAAAAAAAAGGGGGGCACCTGGGTGGCTCAGTCTTTAAGCGTCTGCCTTTGGCTCAGGTCATGATCCCGGGGTCCTGGGATCAAGTCCCGCATCGGGCTCCCTGCTCCGCGGGGAGCCTGCTTCTCCCTCTCCCACTCCCCCTGCTTGTGTTCCCTCTCTCGCTCACTCTCTCTGTGTGTCAAATAAATAAATAAAATCTTTAAAAATAAAAAAAATTTAAAAAATTTAAAAACGGATTCACGTTTTCCCAAATTAATTCATGCCCTTTTCTCCTTCTCTGTTTCTCTCCTTTTTTGGACGACAGACTTCTGTCCCAGCCCGCACTTTCTCTTGTAATAGACTCCCATTTCCTTTTTCATCAACACTACTTTTTCCAAATAAAAGCTCATTCTAGCTCTTTGTACCAGCTCTGCCACACTCCTATCTCGGACTGTATTTTTCTGCATCCTCGTGACAAGTCTTCAAGAATCGTCTGCCAGGTGCGTCACCCAAGCTCTGTAAGCAGTGACAAGTGACCCCCTTTCCTCAGGTGCAGCTTGGCGCCTTGGGAGTCTCCCCGCGTCTTCATTCCGGAGGGTGCCGTTCGGCCGCGGACATTCCCCGGGCTGCCTTCGGGACCGGGGCCGCTTTTCCCACAGTGTCTGTGTTATTCCTGGATGAGGGTCTTCTCCAAATTTCCAGAATCTATGTCTTTTTATATCTTCACTTCAAAGCTTTGGACTTGGAGTCCCCTCTCGCTGTTTTCCATGCACACCCCCTGCCTCCCTGCTCACAGTTACCTCGGTGCCGGGGGGGTAATTTGTCAACAGGAGGTATGACACATGCACGTCGTCGGAGAGCACTTTACCCAGGGCAGGCCTCTGCGTGGCCCCCCGCGGACTCTGGTCAGCAGCTGAGTAAACTCCTTTTCGCTGTACCTACTGTTTTAAGCTTGGAAAAGATGACACTAGAGCTGCCTTCTAACTCTAAGCCACGTAAACAGGAAAATTGTTTCCCCTCAGACATCTGAGACATTTAACTCGGGCCTCACGAGTATTTGATGGGGTAGAGAGAAGTTGTATTCACTTGCCACAGGTGGTCTTTCTTAATAAACTCAAGCGGCAGCATGCTGGAATGGGAAACTGAGGCGGCGGGCTTCTCTCCGCTAGCTAGCGCTCTCACTGGCTTTTGATCGAGGTCGCATGGCTGCAACCTCAAGTCTGAGTCTGATTCCCCAGCCGTACAATGGGGATCATGATATTCTACCAGCTCTTGGGGTTGTTTCAAGGAAAGCAAAATGCATGAAAGCGCCTCATAACCAATTTCTTTTTTTTAAAGATTTTATTCATTTATTCGTGAGAGACAGAGGGGGGAGGCAGAGGGAGAAGCAAACTCCCCGCTGAGCAGGGAGCCCGATGCGGGACTCGATCCCAGGACCCTGGGATCACAACCTGAGCCGAAGGCAGACGCTTAACCGACTGAGCCACCCAGGCGCCCTATAACCAATTTCAGTGTACAGTGTCTGTATGTAATGCTCATTTTAAATGCAGTGTTCTAGTAATTTTTCTATCCTGTAAAAAATGCAGTGTTCTAGTAATTTTTCTGTCCTATAAAAGGGGATTTGAATCTTTCCATGGCCAAAATGGTGCCCTGCCCTGTCCTGGGAATTCCCAGCCATTTTCATGTCAGTGACCCTGGGATGTCAACTCAGATTCAGAGTATCCCCAAAATACACAAAGGGGAGCATCCCCTAACACTGCTCTATCACGACGTGTGCAGGAGTGGGAAGAAACCCTCACTCCATCTTCTTACAACTCTTAGGGTTATGTTAGTTGAGAACTGTAAAAAATATACATATCTTTTACACATACATAAAAATAAAAAATATGAAATATATAAATATATAAATATATATAAATAAATATATATTAATAAATAAATGTGTGTGTGTGTCTGTGTGTATATAAAACTACTCCCTGTGGAGCCCAATGGAAGGAATGGATTCCAAGTTTGCCTACAAGAAGCCCAGCCACAGCTCATGGCTGTGCTGGGATGAACTTTTTTTTAGAAAGTTCCACGTGTGCTAACACTGCACATTTTTATTTATTCTCTTAAAGATTTTATTTATTTATTTGAGAGAGAGAGAGCACACGTGGGGTGAGGGGAGAGGGCGAAGCGGCTTCCCACTGAGCAGAATGTGGGGCTGGATCCCAGGACCGTGGAATCATGACCTGAGCTGAAGGCAGATGCTCAACCGACTGAGCCACCCAGGCGCCCCTGGGATGAACTTTAAAATCACTCAACATCCACCCACAGCTACCCCGTCCACAGGAGAAGGGAGCCCACACTCAGCGTGGACTGCTCAAAGGCCTTAATTAAAAGCAAGGAACTGATGATTACTCACAAATATGATGTGGCTTCTTGTTTCTCCTTATTTCATAGGAACTAACATATGAAGATTATCGGGTCCTCATTTTACAAAAAGAAAAAAATGAACAAAGCCACTTTTTTTGTTGTTGTTGTTCATATGAATCCTAATTTTAATATTTTCCTAACCCTTTTCCTCATGCCCCACCCCCTGCTCTCTTTTTAGAGTTGGCCATAAAGTAACAATATGACTTTCCTTCTTCCTCCTGCCCTCCCTTCCCTGCTTCCTTATTTCCAAGAAAGACTCGGCATGCACAGCCATGGCAAGGCCTTTGATGAAGTTGAGGGATCCACCTATGTTTGGGAGAAAATTCATTTCTGGGAAGTTCCCTAGCACATATGCCTCTCCAGATCGTGTCATGCATGTGTCCCGGGTGTCCCATGAGCCAGAGATGTGGCAGGGCACTGTGCGTGATGCCTCCTGGGTGGACCTGATCTGATACTGGCGTTTTCATTCTAACACCAAGGCAGGAGAGAGCGGAGGGGCCGAGAGGGTGGTGCGCGACTCACCACACCATCTTTTCTTTCTTTCAGAGACTCTGACCTATTTTTGTTGGACACCCGCGTGGTGTGGGCCTCAGAAGAAGGCTGGTTGGAATTTGACATCACAGCCACTAGCAATCTGTGGGTCGTGACCCCACAGCACAACATGGGGCTTCAGCTGAGCGTGGTGACTCGGGATGGTAAGTTTGCCAACATTGGCGAACAGCGTTCATCCCTTTGGTTTGCAACAGTTACGGTAGAACCCTGGTTTCCGGTGGAGACCACGGCTCTGGGATGACCGCATTTACTGTTCCCTCGTAACTGGTACTGAAAAGCAAAATCTCTCCCGGAGGCCTCCAGCAGGACTTGGAGATAAGTAGGTGGTCTGAGTTCCAGGGGCAACCATGGGAAGACGGCTCACAGAGGCAGGGGGAGCCCAGTCTACGTTCTGACTGTTGGGTAGGGGGGTAGGTTTGCACGAGAACCTTCCAGCACCCCCTCCTCCTGCAGCACCAAAGCTCCACAGCTCACGGTCCCCACACCGGTCCTCAGACGGGTGCATTCTGCCTGTGAAGTCCGTTCCCTCCCTGGTTGGGAGGCATATGAGCGGAAAGAATGGTTGTGTAGGGAAAAGTCCATCGGGACTGGGAGGCCTGGGAGTTCACACCACGCCTTGCTTTGATTCACAGAACTTCGGAAGGACTGTTTTGATTTTGCTCTGAGCATGCATAGTGCTCTTCCCTCATGCTCACTCTGCGCCAGGCGCTTGGGCGGCTAGGGAACTGTAAGAACCAGTTTCCATGCAATAAAGACAGCTGTGCTGTGCTTTGCATTCAAGGACTCACCGTCAACCCTCGAGCGGCAGGCCTGGTGGGCAGAGACGGCCCTTATGACAAGCAGCCTTTCATGGTGGCCTTCTTCAAGGTCAGCGAGGTCCACGTGCGCACCACCAGGTCGGCCCCTGGGCGGCGCCGACAGCAGAACCGCAATCGCTCCACCCAGTCCCAGGACGTGTCGCGGGGCTCCAGTGCTTCCGGTAGGTGTGGGTGGAGCCCCTGTTTGCAGGAAGCCTGGTGGGCGCATCAGCCTCAGTGAGAACAAGGACGTGCTAATGGTGTCAGCTTTGCATGGCTTCTGCCCAGAAATACAAAGGCTCACAGGTGCCTCGTCACCAACTATCTGGAAGGGTTCTTAGGGCCGTCAGAGGGGACCTTTGTTCTCCAAGGACTGAGTCTGCAGGCTGAAGACATCCCGGGTGTCTGGTTTTCTGGAAGAGCATCCTTCCATTCGATAAGATTTCTCCAACTCCTCTTTCATTCACATAAAGATCCTGAGAACACCTAGATTTTCTTCTAGTGGTGTTAGGCCTGGGAGGTTGTGGTGTACAAACAAACAAATTTTGTCTATTTGTGCAAGATGGACTCATATTGGTCAGTGTTCTTGGCTGAAAGTGATGGGAAGTCAGCTCAAACAACCGTCTCTGATGGATTTCGTTGGTTCGTTGAACTGGGAAGTCGAGGGTTCTAGCTGTAGGCCTGGCTAGATTCATGGGCTCACGTGGTGTTCGGAATCTCGCTTTCTCTTCTTCTATTTTCCCTTGTTGGTGGCATTCTCAGAAAGACCAGGTCTGCATGGTGGTAAGGAAGGCAGCAGTTGTCTCAGGATCTTATCCCTCTTGGTAACCTCAGCTTCCAAAGAGAACCTCTCTGTCATGGTTGTAGCTTTAGCAGAAAGCCAGGCTGAGGCCATGCACTCGTGACTTTGGGCAAATCCATTTTAGCTTCCAGTTTACTCATCTGTTAAGTGGGGATGGTTAACACTTGGTAGATTTGCTGGAATTAAATGAGAAATATTTGATCCGGTCCCTAATAATGCTCACAGACAAGTTGCATCCAGTTGAAGGAAGCAGGTTTTGAGGGCGTATGTTAGGACCCTTGGAAAGGATGTACAGTGCTTCTGGAAGATGCATTGGTTCTTCCAGGTGACTGTAAAGTGTCCTCTTCAGTGGCCAGAAAGACTTCATGCAACTTCCCTGAATACTGTTTCTCTTTGGGAAGAAGTGTCTCCATTTTAGGTTCTGACTTAATAAGCCATTTCTCTTACGAGTAACTTAGCTGTGGGGCTTGAGGACCCAGTGTGAGGTGACATTTTGCTGCTTTTGTCATCCTTGTGTTTCTTGGAAGCATGGCACAGTGTGGGTGTTCCCGTGTTTACTGCTGGAAACAGTTGGGCTTTAAAAAGAAAAAAGAAGAGGAAGAAATGATTGCTTTCCTTTATTCACTTCAGAGGAAGCCTGCTCCGTGTTTTCCTTCAGGGCATGATGATGGAGGCTGCTGGTGGTAGGCTTCAATTCATTAATGAACTGTGGTCACTTTGGTGCTGGGGCCCCAGACATGAAGGCAGCTCTTGAAATGTGGATTGCTTTTTAAAGTTGAAATTTCACTTGATTTATTCAACACCGCCTCTCCCAAGTACACACACCCGATTTTGTAACTGGGAAAACATGTCTCTGATTTTGGTTTTACCCGTGTCATCCAATTATTCTCTTCCAAGTCCCTTTCCCCCTTTTTTTTTCAATCTGATAAGTTTCAATTAAACATGAGCATTAAAGTTGATCGAATGTGTAGTAAGAGGCAAGTGTATCTGCTTTTTCTTGGTCTTCCCACCCCCACCTCCCAACCCGGTACTTGTAAAGATGCTTTGTCCTTCCGGTGGTACTGGGACAAAAGGGTTCATGGCAGGTATCCCTAGCCTCACCTGTTCAAAGGCCCAGAACCCCCTCCCCGCCCACCACTACCACCAAGAGAGTATTTACCAAGAAGGATCCTCCTTCCCTCTTACTAGCTTCAGAGACCCTCTCAGGCTGGTCCGAGAAATTGGTCAGGTTAGGCCCACTGAAGTGCTACTTTATATATTTGGCATTTTCTTCCTTATTTATCCTTGCCATTAATGGGAGCAGACGGACAATGCAAGAGGTTGCTCCTGGAGAAGGGAATTCCCGAGAGACGGCCCACTCCCTAGAGAAATGGGTCGTCCAGTTTGTGCTTTCTTTCCGGGCCACTCTGGGACCAGATGTTGCTGGGCCTCTGTGGACCGGGTAGATGCGGCTGAGACAAAACGTTGTGGTCCCTGGTGTGACTCCAGGCAGGACTTTCCCTTTGCAAATCATCTGGAAGTTTGAAGGAAGAGATTACTTTGCCTCTGCTGCCCCCCTTCTTCCGCAGAGTGCTCCCAGGGAATTAATATTTCTCCGTTGAAACCACCACCACCGGAAGCCCATCAGAGACCATCCTGCATCTGGGCAAAGAAGTGAACATAATCCATCAAGTTGCCTGTCATCAGGGTGAAACATGGCAGGGAAATACGGGGCTATTTTGGGAACCGAGCTGCAGATGCCTGGGCCGGCAGGGCAAGTCCACCACGAGGGAGTCGCCAAGAGCCCCTGCCCCTCCTCCTCCCCACCAGAATCTGCTCTCACATCTGTACTTGGCCTTCAAGCCGGACTTTGCAAACACATGCACTAAAGTGTGGGTTTGGATCGAAGGCATCCTGGATGGTTTTCACTTGCCCTTGCTTCTCTGCAGCTGTCTGTTCCCAGTGAATAATGGACGTTGGCTGTGTCGCCCTTCTCCAGTGGGCTTGGATATCATCTGGACAGTATTGTTTATCACTTTTGCACATGTTTTAGGAGTCATGGTCCAAGCCGTGCTGTGCAGCCCTGTTGGGGATTCCAGTGAATCTGGCAGTTCTTTCTCGGCCTGCATTTCTACCAGCCTATTGCCCTGGGACAGCCTGCCCTCGGGTCCATTAGCTCTCGCGTGCTGGTCTTTCTGGTTGCTTCCGTCCACCCTCTTCTAGAGTAGCTTTCTCTTGGGGTCCTTTGCTTCATCTTCTGGGGACCTGTGACACCACCTGGCTGGCTCATCACCAGGGCTGTGCACAAATGGCCTTGAGGGATGGTTCCATCGGGGGGGGGGTGGTGCTTGAGATGCCCATCGAGCTAATTTCTCGGATCTTTCCAAGACCTTGCTGTGGAGGGAGTCATTAATGCCATGTCAAGTCAGATGGGGAGTCTGAGGTTCTCTGCCAGGCCAACCTGCTGGCTGCCAGCCCTGTGACTTGGAATTGCTCTTTGTTTTGGCAGATGACAGTTTGGGAGCTTTTCTGCCACTTTTAACAGTTCATGCAGAATTAGATGACCTTCCGGCCTCTTTCATCCTTGATGTTTTTGTGGCCGCCATGCACCTCTGCCAACCATCTGCGAAGCAGAGAATCCTTATGACCCTCTCTGTCCTTTGGAATGAGTCCTTTGTTGCTTCCAATGCTGTGTGTTAACATTTCAGAGTCCTTTCTCCTTCTACCTCTTTCCAACCCACACAAACATGTGTCTTTAAGGATCCTGGGGGAGGGGGGAGTGTGGCTCTGGTACATTTAGATATGCTCTTGACCTTGTTGATAGTTTAGCTGTGTGTCTCTTGAACTTCCCAGGACCATTCAGTATGCTTCCAGCATAAGAAAGGTAACTGGACTTCATCGCTTGCCAGACAGTGGTTTGGGAACTTTATGATGACTATGAAATCTTGCTGTAGATTTCAGGGAGCTCCAGTCAGTAGGCTGGGGGGCTCATCCTGACAGATCAATGTTTATTTGGCCTTTTAGTTCCTGACAGGTGTCCCCACTAGGTCATTGTGTGCGTCCATGGGTTGGCATGCCAATGCTGAGTGAGTTGACCCTCCACGGACATCCAAAGCTTGAGAAGAATGGATCTGGGTCAGGGTTTTGAGTTAGCTGTTTATGGTTCTTCAAAGGAATTAGAAATTGTCATTTGTCGTTTTGATCTTAAATTAAAATTTTAGGGCCTGCTGCTTGGCTTCCAGATGTCTTGGTCAAGAGGTAGAGGCTTGTTCAGGGCTTTCTAAATGAAATCAAATCTTAATTTTCCACAGCTGTGGAGGACAGGCATGGCATTAGTGATTCAAAAGTTAGAATCATTTCAAACTCCATATTTATAATACTTGACTCTCATTTGCCATTAAGCTCCTTTGGGATAAAAGTTATCAAGGAGTGATAGGTTCCCTTCTACCCCATCCCTCGGTTTACCCCTTATGAATGTACTAATGGCCAGTAATGCTGAAAGGCAGTAAGAGAGAGGCATAAACAGGAGCTGTTAAGAGGCCTGAATAATTCACCAACTACCACCAACTCCCGAGAGGGTGCTGGGGGCCAGGAGACTCAGTCCAGGAGGGAACAGGGAGGGCAGAGGTACTTAAAGTACAGGGAGTCTTAGTGTTCAGTCTTTGAGAGAAGCCTTTGTCTATTTTCAAGATACTTAATCTCTGTATTCTTTGATAATCAAGATAAAGGCTGAGAAGAGGCCAAAGTCCACCCAACTTAAATGAAGCAGGAGATCTTGAAATCCTGGCCCCACAAAAGAACAGGACCTCCCTGTTGCCTCTCAGTCTAACCATCCTGGTTGTTAACAAAATCTAGATTCTGAAAATCAAGCTCCCCGCCCCCCAGCATTCGATGAGATTATTGACACCAGAACTCAAAATCTCAGTGTGGTTCCACAGTGTCCGGGGCCCAAGGAGCTGGGCTTTCTCCAGCATGTGCCCAACAGCCATGTTGATTCCATGCGCTAAGGGGGAGCCAGAGACTCGTTTTGGATGAGACGGGCTGAGGAGGCTGGGAGATGTGGAGAGATCAGGGGAGACGGAGGTGCCCTTTCAATAGCTGGGTGTTGTACTTGGCCCCGTCATTCTAGGCGAGAAGGGAAACGAGTTTCCTCTGGGAAGACTCCATAGCCTGGGCTCAGAAAAACTGGGAGCCCAGTGTGGAGCATGCCCCTCTGTCCCCAGCAGCTGCCCCCTGTGCGGCCTACTGAGCAGGGTCGCCAGCCTGCGGTGGTCGGGCGAGCACAGCTGTGTAGCCCCTCTGCAGAAACCCTGGCCTGCAAGGTGGCCGCAAGCCCCCTTCCCTCCTTGCCTCCTTCCCTCTCACCTGGTTTCTTGTGCTTGCCTTGACTTTGTCCTTTGTCAGCCTTTCTCCCCTCGATGGACCCCTCGAGCAGGCCCATGCAGCCTTCCCGCTCACTGCCTGCCCTGCAAGTCAGCATCAGTGCTCCGCCCGTCCCTTCTCCTCCAGGACTCATTCCCCTGGGACTCTCCCGGGCCCTGGCGCCCGGGAAGCCATGTTTCATTCCCGGTAGCCATTCGGCTGCAGAAGTAAGCCAGCAGCCAGGCCCGAGCCCTCCTAGCCTATGGCTCCCTTGTGCTTCACGGTGTGCGTGGCGTTTCGGGAGGCGCCTGCAAAGAATGCTGGATGGGATGTGCCCCCCGTGATCGGGACAGAACAGACGTGCGGGGCACGGGGCCGCCGCCTGGGGACAGGGAGGCCGTGAGGAGGTGAGACAGGCCCTGGAAGGTGAAGCGGGGGCCTCGAGGGGCAGGCAGAAGGGGCCAAGCACTGGCAAGAGGGTCAGCGAAGAGCCGTGGGCTCCAGGTAAAGCTGCCTCCGTACACCGGTGAGGTGCGCCTGCTCGGACATTCGCCAGGGTGTCAGGTGCGGGACCCCCCGGCCCGGGAGAGCGACGCCGCCGGCACCACTGTCCGCGGAGTGCGTGTTGCGCTCCCAGCCGGATGACTGACGGCGCCATGCCGGTGCCCCGTGTCAGCAGCCGCGGTGCCAAGTGGGTGGTGGCACTGGCCGCCAGTTGGGCCGCTGGGAATGGACGTGATAGTTTCCGTACCACTGGTTTAATGGTCCGGGAGGCCTGGGCGAGGGGCAGACATCCGTTGCCTAAGCGTTGGAAGAACCACGGCTTACAGAGAACGCACTGCGCACGGCAGCCTGGCCTCCCTGACCCTGCCCTACTCGCCCTCACCTCTGCCCGGGACCGGGCCTTTCCCACCACAGAGCCTGGAGGATTTTGCCCAAGGATCTTCGCTTAGCGGGCAAACAGGCAGGGCTGTCTGGGGGCTTTAAAGGTGCTCCCCTTCCCCCAGGGTGGGGCCTCTGAAGCTTTCAAAGCCTGAAAATCTATGGCAAGGGAAAATGTGTCTCTCCTGTTTGAAAGTAGACTAGGGAGCGGCCCTTTTCTGGTTATGGAAGAAATGGATCCTGGGGGCTTTTATGATTTTTCGATTTTGTCACCTCATAATAGTATTTTGTACCCCAACCTACCTATGGCTGGGCCCTGCTTGTCCAGGTACTCAGGACGGCCACCCGGGGCCTGGTCTGGCTGGGTTAGACCCCGCCGGGTGGCTGGGCACTTGCCCGCCCTCCGCTCTAGGCTGAAGAATCCCATGGAATGAGTGGAAGCCAGATGGCACTTTCTGTGTTCAACTTTGAAAAAGTCAGATTCCTTAAAGCCTTCACCACGTCTGCATCCTGGGGCGGCCCAAGACAGGCTTCGTGTGTGAAGAGGGCGATGTTGTCACCTGTATGTGAGCCTCTCCTCTGTGTCTCAAGTTCTAGAGTCTGCAGACTCAGCCGGGCACCAGGGGACTCTGGCCTGAGGGTCTGAGATGGGGCTCCCTCTCCCTGGTGAGTCTTTGGTGCCAACCTGGGCCACCTGTGAGACAGACGGAGGACAGTTGCCCTCTGGGATGTTTGTGTTGGCCTCCGGCCTGTTGCTCGTTTGGTTGGTTGGTTGGTTGGTTGGTTGGTTGCCTATGTCCAGCAATATGGCTTCTTCTTTCTGCCTTCCCCTTGACGGGTGAACCCATCTGGACAAAGCTGTGTTGCCTTCCTTTATCCCCACTTAAGCGGATGTGTTCCTGTCACCAGCCCTATCCAGACCATTCACCTAAACAAATATCAAGGGGCCAGAGTGGGAGAATGTTTTTCTGCAATCTGTCAGTCCTTAAAAAACCAAACAAAACAGTGTGTGGCAGGGTAATTCCACTGTAGAACCCAGGGCACTGACCCCTGAGTGGCAGACACAGGTATTTTGAGAAGCACTGACCTTCACAAATATTTATACACCCTCTGCCAGCACGTAACATGGAGTCATAAGGAAACCTAAGTGCGGCTTGAAAGTGTCTGTAGGAGGAAAACCAGGAGAGTTGAATCCCCACCCCGCCTTTCTTCTCTCTGACCCCGATCTCTCCTTAACAACAAAAATGCCAGTGTCTAGCTCTAAAAGAAATGGCTGTTCTTACCGAGAGAGTTCTTTTTGATGAGCGTGGAGAGAGTCCAGTTCACAGGAGGCTCACAGACAGCTAGAACTGTTGGTGAAGGTAGAAGCCGAGTCCTTCGCTGGGCCATCTTGGTTGGTTTTCCTGGTGGCTAGCCCCCATCCTGAACCTATGGAGGGAAATGAGAGTTGGAAGTGTCAGGCAATTTCGTGGTTTTTCTAGCTCTGCCAGGATATAATATACCTTATTATATCACACTGCCTGTGTCCACTGACCTGGGAAGGAAAGGTAACCCAGAAATCCCTGCCTTTCACATGGCTAATGATTCCAAGCTGGACTTTGGGGAGATCATGGTCCCCAGCACAGAGAAGGCATCTGGGGGGATATTTACTTTGTGGGGACCCAAGCCAACTAAGGTCGGGCAGGGAAAGTTCCAGATGGAGACGATAAGTAGGGGGATCACAGAACCTATCATCTAACCCAGGACCACTTCAAGAGTGCAAGGAACTAGGGCCGTGGAGTCTTCAGACTTGCTGTTGGCAGGAGAGGAAGAGGTGCAAGGCCAGAGGGCTGCAGGCGAGGTCAGAAGGGCCGCGAGCGCACAACTCCCATGTCCCCATGGGCATGGTGGGGCTGAGCCACACCAAACTGCAATGGCAAACGTCCACTAGCCATGTGCCCAGTGGGTAGACAGAAGATAGGGCTTTTTAATGAACACAGAGCGGCCTTCACCAGGCTGTTCTACAACAGGCCGCCCCAGGGTCTTCACATTTACCATTCCCACTATGCGGATTATTCTTCCCCCAGAGAGCCTCCTGCCTCGCTCCTGACGTTCCTGCAGGTCTCTGCTTAGAAGACACCTTACCAGAGAGACGGGCCCACCAAGCCCTATAGATGGTGACCCCTCCCCTTGCGCCCTGCACTCCCTATCCCCTAACTACTGAGTGATAACTTAGCCCATCAAGGTCCTTCTTGACTACATGAGAAGAGAAGCAGACTCGAATTAAAATGAAAAATAAGCATATCAGGAACCCATCTAACCGACAAGAAGGCTGGAGAACCAAACAGGGAATCAAGTGATCCAGCCCAGACCTGGTCACAAGGACAATGTGGTTTGGATGCCATCACCCGGGACACTTGCTGCCATGACACCCATTCTTGGTTTCCCCTTGGGGTCACTCCCTCAAAGGTGGGGGCATCTACATGGCTTTAGGGAAGTCAAGAGCCTGAACTCAGTGGCCAGGGGACAAAGGCCGGAGCCCTCTGATGGGAGATGGGGACTTGATTCCCTCCTGTCTAGGAATTCTCCACGGGAGCGGTGTTCCTGGAAGCCAGGTAGCCCACACGAGAAAATATCCACCATAGCCAGGTATGGAATTCTGAGTTGATGGCATCATTCTTATGGTATTAAACTTCATATGGTGTAGATTTTTGTTGCAAAGAAGTTTGCTGTCCATCTGCCTTGTGTTCCTTTGTGGTGAATTTTCTTTTTATCTTCTGATAGTGTTTAAGAATTCCCCTACGGGTGCCTGAGTGGCTCAGTTGGTTAAGTGACTGCCTTCAGCTCAGGTCATGATCCTGGAGTCCCGGGATCGAGTCCCACATCGGGCTCCTTGCTCAGCAGGGAGTCTGCTTCTCCCTCTGACCCTCCCCCCTCTCATGCTTTCTCTGTCTCTATCTCATTCTCTCTCTCAAATAAATAAATAAAATCTTTAAAAAAATATATTAAAAAAAAAAAGAATTCCCCTACGTTTAATATATTACAGTTCCACCACATGTGGCTAGATAGGAATTTATTTACTCTGCTTAGGACTCACTGTGCCTTTCCAAAATAAAGATGTTTGCTTTTCTTCACTTCTAGAAAATTCCCACACATCCCTATATTCAATTACTCACCCAGTATTCTCTTCAGAAATTCATTGGCCTTTTCATTCTGTCTTCCATTGTCTCTATATAGAGAGAGAGTCCTGTTTTCGAGCCTGCACTCTGGGCTATAGTTGGGGACATTTCTTCAAATTCATTGTTCAGTTCTCTAATCCTCTCTTCATTTGTGTCTAATCTGATGTTTAACCCATCCATTTCATTTTTACCTTCAGTAGAACTTTATAAAGTTCCATTTTGTTCCCTTTCATGTCCGCCTGTTCTTTTATATTTTTTTCTCCATAATGTCCTTGCTTTAGGGTTTCTGTTTCTTATTTCATCTCTTCCATTATTTTATGTATTCTTTTTTGTAATCACATTCAGAGACTACTCTTGCCTGTGGTCCCTGTGTTTTTTCTTATTCTAACTTTCCTTTTGGGATAGTTTCTTTGTGTGCTTGATGTTTTCTTGAGGGATTATTTTTAGCAGAAGGTTTTTGTCTTGCTTTGTGGTGGTGGTGGTTTATGGATTGTTTTTGTTTTTGTTTTTTACTGAGAATCTTCTGTGCCCTCCATTGTGAAAACTTCCCTCCAGCGTAGCTTTGCAGTCACTTCTTCTGGGTACTTGGAATTATAGCTCGGGTTGTTCTGCAAGCTGAAGAAGGCGAGAAGGGAGAATGAACAAATTTAGGATGAGCAAATCACCTTAAAAAGGTAGCCTGTTTCTCCTCCCAGGGTAGGTGACTGAGCTGAGTCAGTACTGTTTGTCTCTTTGCCTCACAAACTCGTGAGATCTGCATGTCTTGTCTTATTTCAGTGCCAAGAGGCCCAGGAGTACAAGCAGCAGAAACCTAGTGCAAATAGGCTTTAAACAATTAGGTAATTGGCTATGGGATTTAAAAGGGCAGAGGTGGCACGCACGTGACCTCAGGCTCCTGTATCCGTCAAAGTGCATAGTAGATTAAGAGCCTTTCTCTGGAGTCTTCCTTTTCATCTCTCTGAAACACCACTACCGGGTTGATCCTTTGGAATCATCGTTCCGAACATGGCCCTCTCTGGCTCAAACCCCTTCTTCACAGGCTTACTTTAATGCCTCTAGTAGAAAGTCCACATCATTTTGGTTGGCATTCTAGGCCATTCATTTCCCCAGCTTTATCTCACCTGATTGATTCGTCTTCACATATCCTTAAATTCATTCCACCCAAACCGCTCGCTCTTCCTCTCGCCCCCACCCTTAACTGACCCTTGTCCGAACTCCCAGTGGGCCTTCTCCATAACACTGGCCCATAGCAGCTGCACTGTTGTGTACCTGCGTTAGTTGTGTCCATGTCTCACGCCACCCCTTCGAGTCTCTCAGTCCCTGGAGGCTGCAAGCCTCGTGTTACTTATTTTCCAGTTTCCTGTGCTGCCTAGCAGAGGACGGCTCCCAGAAGAGCTGCTCCAGTTGGCCTAAATGAACCGCAGCCCCTCCCATTCCTCTAGGCTGGCCAGGCTAGCGGCTCCTGCCTCACACAGGGGAGTTACACAGGCTTTAGCGAGTTCACAGGACACCGCTCTCCTAGGGCTCGTTGCTTTGGGGCAGGTCAAAGGCTCAACCCTGGAAGTGAGCCTGGGGACCAATGCTGGAGAGAGAGCCAGCTCTGCTCTGGGTCTCCGTCTGTCTCTGACTCCCTCTTAGGTAGGCGCTGCTCCGTTACCCTTCCTTCAGGATGCTTTCCTGACCCAGCTATCCTCACGGGTCCTGTGCAGCTTCAAGACTGTCCTGTGTGCATTATAGCAAATCCTGCCTGGTATAGTTGTCTTGTACCGTGAATACGATGTCTTCCAAGTCAGAAGCCCAAGGGGTGTTTTAGGGCCCCTTGGTGTACCTCTCCCACAGGCCCTGCATACACCAGGGGCTCACAGTGCACATCTGTTGCTCACGAGTCTGTTCAGGTCCATGATGGGACATTGTGTGCCAGTCTGCCCAGCATGCACCCCAGAGTGAACAAGATGGCGTGAGTGAGGACCTGGGAGCCACGGAACCTGATGGAGCTGTTTGGTGCCCACATTTGTGTTGAGCGGCGGCCTTGTTCGCTGCTGTCGTGAGCCCAGTACAGGGCCTGGCCCAGGGCAAAGCCTCCCATGTCAGTATTTAAATGAAAGAATGAATGAGTTAACGGGCGCATCTTATCTCCTCCGACAGATTACAACAGCAGTGAGTTGAAAACGGCCTGCAGGAAGCATGAGCTTTATGTGAGCTTCCAAGACCTGGGCTGGCAGGTGAGTTCTCTGGACAACAACGGGGACAAATGTCCTTTCCCATCGTCACGGCAGGGGCTGTCCTCGAAGACCTTGAGCTTTAGGGCCGAGGTGATTCCCATGTGAAGGTACTTGGGAGCTCTTCCGGATGCCTGGGCTTCTGGAGGAAGGCAGAGGAAGGGCCAGGCTCCTTGTATACCAGTGCTGCCTCCCTGCCACCCCTACACCTTCCCAGGGAGCCAGGTTCCCAAGTTCCGTGTACCTCAGAATCAGTCCCACGGTTCCCGGGGCTCTTCTTCCATTCTTTCAGAATCCATGAGGCATGGACTTTGGCGTTTGTGTTTTGAGAAAGGGTTGGAGAAACTGATCTAACAGTTATCCAATGGCTATACATTGACTCACCCAAATTATCTAGAAGAGCACAAATGGTTAGCCCCACACCTGAGAGCCACCACTGGTTTATAAGGAGCAAATTCTAGGTGACAAGTGATAGGAAATTGAGTTTCTATATGCAGATGGCGTTATGATGACAGGGTGTACTCGAGGCTCCTTTGGGTCCGGGTGCATAAAGCCAGCCCCCTGTGCTTCCAGGCCTAGCAGGTGGGTAGCAGCTAAGGCTTGTGGGCCTGTGAAGGGGGAGGGTGCCCTGGAGCCAGATGAACTAGGCTCACCCCCTTGCTTTTGCCACTGGAACATGGACGTGGCCTCCCTGGGCCTGCCGGCCCAGCTGTCCAATGTGAGGAGTCCACTGTCACAGGATTCCTGGAGTGCAGATGATGTCAGGAGTGTATGCTGATCACATGTGGGGTCCTTTTGCTTTCACCTAAGGACTGGATCATCGCACCCAAGGGCTACGCTGCCAACTACTGTGATGGAGAATGCTCCTTCCCACTCAACGCGCACATGAACGCAACGAACCACGCAATTGTGCAGACGCTGGTGAGCTCCCGGGGACCCCTTTTGCTTTAGAGGGAGGAGTAAGCCGAGACCAGGTATGGCTTCTAACGGTGCCTTTCCCCTTCTGTTTTGCAACAGGTTCACCTTATGAATCCTGAGTATGTCCCCAAACCCTGCTGCGCGCCAACAAAACTAAACGCCATCTCAGTTCTTTACTTTGATGACAACTCGAATGTCATCTTGAAAAAATACAGGAATATGGTTGTCAGAGCTTGTGGGTGCCACTAACTCGAAACCAGTTGCTGGGGACACGGCCTTGGGTTCCCAGATGACATCTGCCTTAACAAACATTCAGAAGCACGGCGAAGGGGGAGGCAAGCCTTTGAAGCCGCCCCGGGCTGGCTGGTGCCTTACCGCCCAAGGAAGAACTTGAAGGGCCTCGTTAAGAATTTGCTCACACAGTAGATAACGTGGGCAGTTGCTGGTCTGCAGGAAGCGGGGTTTGGATGTCTGTAGTATGAAGTCTGGGAACTACAGAAACGTAACTTTGAAGGGTTCCCCCCCAACCCACCCCAAAAGAGCCCACCAAAATTAGTTTTAGCTTTAGACCAAGCTATTTGTGGTGTTAGTGAGTCAATAGGGAAAATAATCTTAAAGGAGTAAGAGTACTCTTGGCTAAAGTACCAGCCGGTTCAGTAGTGTCCGTCAGAGGTCGATCTATATAGACAGCTGGAACTGGGCGGAAATGCCTCCCTTCACAGACGGCCTCAGTGCAGGGCAGGTTCAAGCAGGGGCAGCAGCCCGGGCCGACCCGGGGGCTGCGTGAAGTGCCTTTTCTCTCCGCCCCTGCCCTTAGTGTTTGTGCTGGAGTTCAGTCCATGTGAAAATACACTCACTTGGGTCAAGCCAACCGTGTCATTTCCACACCTCGGTCCCTCCCCCCCATTAGCTGTTCTCCTTGCTAGCACCCAAAGTAGAGCAAGCGGGCGTTGCGGGGAGGCCGGGGGGGGCATGTTAGCCGGGTGCCGCGGGAAACCAGTGCTGCACCTCTTCTCTTCTGGGATGGCTCTCCGAAAAGCACATTCACTCCAGGAACACCGGCTCTACTGTTCCACCTATTTCAGTAAAATGGTTCTTTGCCTTTTCCTCGACAGCATGCCAAGTGGCGGGGTTAGATCCAGCAAAGGAAACAAAGCGGGGAAGGCCCGCCAGGACAGGGTCTGGATAGGCATGCCCTCGTGAACCCAAATCCCAGTGTTCTCTTGTAGAAAGGAAGACTCAGATGAAATCGTAGAATATTTTTACAGTGTCTTTTTCACGATCATGTACTAGGAAGCCAGTTTCATACTAAACTGATTAAATAATACATTTATGATCTAAAACTGTTTGCACTTACAGCTTTTTTGTAAATATAAACTATAATTTATTGTCTATTTTGTATCTGTTTCCCTGTAACATTTAAGGAAACACCAGACTTTTTTTTTTTTTTTTAAAGAGTTTATTTAGAAAGTATCAGTGTAAACAAATTGTACCACTTGGATATTCTTTTAATACAAGACTCATGATGCAAAGCTGAAGCCCCTCATGAGGATTGTGCTTCTCTAGAAAGTTGGGGTTTTTAAAAGACCATCTGTGAACCATACATAATTAATAAAGATTTCCTTTAAGGCAGAGACTGGCCGAGACCCTGCTCTGTTGTCTTCTGCCGCAGGCAGCAGAAGCGATCTTGTTTCTCAGGGTCCCACCCCCAGTGACCGTGTGTCCACTGGCCGCACTCACCCAGAGCATGGGAAGTGGGGCGAAGAGCGTTGGAAAGGGAGGGATTATGATGAGAAGTAACCTGATGGCCAAGAACATACAGGTACGTATCTTCAGAGAGCCTAGTCCGATGGGTGCTTGTTTTCCAGTGTGACAGTAAAACTGAGCAACGAGGATGGCGTGGCTGACAAGGGTGCTGGCCGGGGCAGTAATGGGGCCCAAGTCAGCCCTGACCCAGCCCCGCCTAGCTCAGTCTTTGGTCTTGAGGCCAACTGGATCCCACTCTTCACACACACACACACACACACACACACACACAGTTGACCTCCTCCGAGGCAGACAAAGTACAGTAAGCCTCTAGAACAACTACCCAGAAGCAGGATCTGAAGCCGCTTCCAGCTGGGGGGCCTCCCTGGTTAGTTCCGATACCCAGGCCTGGGAAGGCTCACCTGAGCCCTCTTGCCCCAGGTGACAACAACCAGAATTGTTCTAGGAGTTAACAGAATAGGACAAGCCTTGTGGAACTTCCCATGCCCACATTTTCTGTGGGAGACGTCAAGTCTTCGTGATGACCTAACTAAAAAAACTTCCACCCATGGGGTAACAGAAGCATTGACACACACACGTGAGGTTACGGTCCCAGCATTCTCTTACTCAGGCACGTGTCAGAAGTACCATTGCGTTCATTATGGCTGACCTCTCGCCGTGAGAGGAGCATTGACAGAAACAAACAGCAAAGCCAGGGGAGGACGTGGAGGTATCTTCCGGAGGTGTGGGCTTCCTGTTTTTAGATCTGCTCCAAGCTACCAACCAACACGTCATTAAGAAGTCAGTTTTGCCCTTCAGACCAGGAGTATCACTACTGCGACCGTCCAGAACTCGTGAGCAGCTTTCACAAACGATGCTTTAGCTGATGCATCATGCACCAGAATCACTCAGGAGCCAAAAATAGTTCAGCAATTTGATTTTCCTCAACTCTATTTTAGTCTCAAAGGAAACCATTGAGATTCCTCAAGAGAAGGGTGAAGGGGACGACAGGTCGCCACGGAAAATAGTTCATGAAGGGATCGTGAGTTATGTGTTTACTTAGAGAAACTTTGTAAAGAATCTGTAGAGTGTGTTGGCTTAAAAAACACACACACAAAGAAGATACCACAAGTTTAGTACATTCAGCTCTCTGAAAAACCACCAGGTGGGAGTCCACAACACCAGCATGATTCAGCTCCAACAGCCGGGGCGCGGGAGGCCGGGCGACGGGCCAGTGGGCCCTTACAGCTCGTCCCTGGCCTGACGGAGGACGAAGCGGTGCAGCGAGTCGAGATCCCTGCCGCCGCTGTGCTCGCTGACTCTCCGCCCTCCACGGAAGAGCAACAACGTGGGATAGCCTCGTACCTTAAAAAAAAAACCAAAAAACAAAAAACAGAAGTATGAAGACCAGTGTGGTCCAGGTCACACGCAGATTGCTTCTTAAATAAAACCAGAAAAACTCCTAAAGTTGTGACCAGGAAAGTTTGTGGCTAAATTTTTAAAAGGTACAGACCATTTAAAAAGTACCAGCAAGCAAAGCCTTGGGGCTCCTCGCTTTCCCATCCAAAAGTACGTTGGAGATTAGTGTCAAAGGAAGGACTTGACCCAAAAGGAGAGCTTCTGGAGCTTCTGTGCACAGGGCATCACCTGGGACCCCGGGAACACGCACATCCTGATGAAGCAGGTCCAGCTGGGGCCTAAGACTCTGCATTTCTGACAAGCCCCCTGGTGACACCCAGCCACTCTGTGGGCCACACCACATGGCAGCAACATCCTCGAGAATACACATTTTCCAGCTGCAACAGCTGCAATGCACTTCTTTCCTAAGACGTTAAGGAACCAAAAAAAATGGCATCTTCTAGTGAGAAGTAAATGTCTCTGCTACATCTATCCTTTTTTTTTTCTTCCCTAAAGATTTTATTTATTTAGAGAACGTGCACTCGCAAGCAGGGGAGGGGCACAGGGAGAGGGAGAGAGAATCTCAAGCTGACTCCCCGCTGAGCGTGGACCCTGACGTGGGGCTCCATCCCACGACCCTGAGATCACGACCTGAGCCGAAATCAAGAGTTGGACGCTCAACCAACTGAGCACCCAGGCGCCCCTAAGTCTATTCTCAAACGAATGCGGTAAGAAGCTCCAGAGCCTCAAAGTGCTTTAAGAAAACAACACAAAAACAAAAACGTAAATTACGAATCTTCTGGGCGCTCAGGTTGTGCTAACAGCTCAGAAAGTGGAAACAGTTAAACAAAAAACGCAAGCACAGACTAGCTTGCTGGGATGGCCCTTTCAGGAGGAAGTTCACTTGCTTCCTTTATTCAACCATCATACCTTAGAACACAGCCTTATGTCTGAAAAATGAGCCACTTAGGGGTTTGAGACAAAGGCTAAGGTCAGCTGACTGTTGAGCCAGCCGAAGAGGCTGTGGAGGTGGCACCCCATTCTCAAGCTTGGACTCTCGTTACTGCCCAGACTTCTCTGCAGACAGCAAGCCCTAAAATCCCCCAATGAAAGGTGGATCGCTAATGGAAGAAAAGCCTTTCCTTTGACAGAGCATCTCTTTTGCTTTTCAAAATGAGAACAAAGCCAGAGCCTCAATGGGACACGAGGAACACCTGGTCAAGAAGATGCGGGCAGTGCGGGTTGCCGGGTGGAGCCCAGTGCGCCGGAGGACGGCTCCACGTGGGTGCGCTCCCTGCACTCGGGGCCCCCGGCAGGGTTTTCAGCCACGTGTACCCACCGAGTACTTGCTGCAAATATTTCGCTCTGCAGTGCAGTCCACCTCCGCGATCTTGACCTCTGCCAAAGCAGGGAATTCTTTTCTGGAGAGTTCCTCCCACGTCGGAGCCAGATTCTTACAATGACCACACCTGGGAAGAGAACAACGACAGCGCTGTGGAAGTCCTGGGTCTCGCTCCCTCACCTACAGTCTGCTGCCCAGCCCAGCCCGGCGTCTTCTGTATGGCCTAGAAATTTAAAAAACATCAAATTCTCCCGCTGGGCGCCCTAACCTTTCCTCCTCCTCCGTCCCAGACAAGGGAGTCAAAGTCAATCCCAAGTAGACTTGTGGATAGCCTAGTGGAAGCAAGCTGGTCTGGAAGCAAGTTTAGATTCCAAGACCCTTTCCAGGATGGGGTGACCGGAGCTAACTGGCCTATGAATGAATCCGATGCACCACGAGCACGAGGTGATGGACAGGAAGCAAAACCAACTCCACACATTTTTTAAAAAATGCTTCATTTTAGATTTGATCACTGTGGTCTCGAAGTTTCAGGACAGCGTTAAAGCTTCCCGGAGCACCTGCCCTCCTAACCATTATTTGATCTATATAGCTTCAGGGTTTTGTTTTTTTTAAAAAAATAAAAAATAACAGATTTAAAGGCATCATTGACTAGTGTTCTATTTTTTTTTTTAAGATTTATTTATTTTAGAGAGCGAGCAAGCAGGGGGAGGGGCAGAGGGAGAGAGTGAGCCTGACATGGGGCTCGATCTCACGACCCTGAGATCATGACCTGAGTAGAAAGCAAGACTCAGACGCTTAACCGACTGTGCCACCCAGGCGCCATGTGTGTCCAGTCTTTAAGGATAAACGCTGCACAGTGCATGGGGGTCATGTGCTCCCTGACTTCTCTCTGCTGCCGCGGTTTCTCCTGAACACCCAGAATGGCACCAACTGAAGAAGAGCCTACTTATGCCTCTTTAGAAACAGAATCTCACACTCTCCTTGAGACTCCTTTTTTTTTTTTTTAGATTTTTTATTTATTTATTTGACAAAGAGATAGCGAGAGCAGGAACACAAGCAGGGGGAGTGGGAGAGGGAGAAGCGGGCTTCCTGCCGAGCAGGGAGCCCAATGTGGGACTCGATCCCAGGACTCTGGGATCATGACCTGAGCCGAAGGCAGACGCTTAATGACTGAGCCACCCAGGCGCCCCGAGACTCTGCTTTTCTAAGTGGATTGTTTGTGAAGACAAAGCATTCTTCCCATTTTACAGCTGAGAAAACTGAGGTTCAAAGGCAAGAAGGGCATGCAGAGTGACAGCTGTGCAGGAAAGCCTCGGCGCCTGCCGTCCAGGCAGCCCTGGTCACAGACTGGGTGTCCTCCTGTGCCCCAGACCCAGGGGCCATGCGGCAGGAAGCTTCTGGTAACTGGGTAACACACAGAACGGCCCCGCCAGAGCTCTGCTGCGTTTCTCGACACCGTCCAAGAGACGAAGGAGCTAAGCTACATCATGATGTTTGTGGTTTAGTTAACCAAAAAAAATCAATCTACTTAGGAAAGGACAAATACCACAAAACTGGAGTTTTCTACGGCCATCCTGACTCCATTTTCATGTTTTCCCCAAAACAGATTCAACTTTAAAATAAACTGGCCTCGTTCCCCATAAATAAC
Organism: Neomonachus schauinslandi; assembly: GCF_002201575.2. NCBI lineage: Eukaryota > Metazoa > Chordata > Mammalia > Carnivora > Phocidae > Neomonachus > Neomonachus schauinslandi. Next base: position 126,977,886 of record NC_058410.1, read on the forward strand.
TATGTATGAATACCACCAAACCAAACTTCAACCAAGCTGAACAGAGGCGCAGACACCCCCTTTTCTTACCCCCTACAGCAGAACCTATGTGGAAACATAGCATCTGCCCAGCGCTGCGCCGAGAGCACGGGCTAACGAGGGGGAAACGGGGTCGGGGCTGGAGCGCGCTGCGGCCGAGCAGTTTCTAATTAAACAGCCACTTACCATGGAGCATAAAACTTGATGAAGGTTATTCCTTCTGCAATGGTGTCCTCGAAGTTCTTTTCCGTGAGTGCCAACACGGTGCCCTGCAGGGGAGGGAAAACCCGCGGTTCAAATGCATCACTTAGAGCAGAGCAGGGCCATGCTTTGGGGTTGCAGAAATACAAAACAATCATCTTTTTTAAAATGCTGTCATGCAAGGTCACACAAAAATACACAACTCGCGTATCACAAGTCACACAAGAAGGGCCCGTGATTCATCACAGGCTCCCCAGGTCCTGAGCCCAGGAGCTGCTTTGAGGAGATGGCAGGCCCCGGGCTGGCACTGCCCTGGGCCAGCCCGAGCGGGCTCAGGTGCAGCTGCTACCATCCGGGACCCTGGGCTGGGGACCCGTGGGCTCTGGGCGGCCCTGGCTCCGGCCTGCAGCTCCCAGGCTCGGAGCCTCGCACACCGACAGGAGGCCCACCCGATGTGGGCGCCCACGCGCTCTTCCTCACTCTCCCAGCGTGTGGGTTTGTAAAAGGTACCTTCTCTGTGTGCTGTCCCCACACCTGACAGTAGCCAAACCACACGCAAGGATGTGGGTGTGACCTTTCACAGGCTGCTTTCCATCTCTAAGTTCAAAGGGAACGTGCAAACTGTTCATCTCCGCTCTGGCCGGAGGATGTCGGGGGAAGGTGCCCCAGGGCGGTCTGCGCTAAAGCAATTTGTCTGGGCGGTTCTTTACAGAATTATGTCCATGTGTTTCTCCAAAAACGGATCTGCGACTGTCTCACAAGAGCAAGACCGCGATGATTTATCATGTGGCTACATGCACCAGGGCTGCTCCCCTTGAGTCTGGCATCGGGTAACGCGCGTCAGTGACCGGGAGGCGAAGCCGCCAAGGGGCCCGCTGCAGAGCCCCACCATCTTTCTTTATGCCCAGAAACATGACGCCATGCTCACTGAAAGACCTACTTCATGCTGGAAAACTGGATTATAAATAGAAACTGGTCTGAGCTTGATGAAACCCTCCACAGTATATAATTATATTCCATTTGGGATGACCTTTAGAACCACGCTGACACACACACTTCTCTAACATACGTGGTTGCGGCTACTACAGAATCGTTTGTTTGCTTCTTAAACCAAACCTTCAACTTTGAACCAACACCCAGGTAGTCCCCAACCTAAGAATCCCACTAAAGGATGGGCTGTGGGGGCGAGGAGGCCCATTACTGTCCCCACTCCAGGAGGATGGGGTAGATGACTCTGTTTTTTCCAATTCCAAATAACTAGGGCTCAGGGAGCCATGGTCCCGGCAAGTCAGGATGTGGTAAGTAAATGCTGAGGGTTCAAGGACTGCGGGGGCGGGGCCTGTTTGCACACATCTGCCCACTCACTGCCCCTTCCTTTGCCCACCGTGTCCCGATGTCCCAGTTAAGAACTCTGCATGCTACGCAGTGTAGTTGTAGAAACTGAAGCAGCAACCTGAATATTCTGTTCTGGAAACACGTCGACAAACAGGTCTTATGGTTCTTAGCTAGGCCATCAAGCACGGTTTTCCCAGGAAGACATCATTCTGACTCTCTCTGGAGACTGTCCTTCTCACCCATGGCTTCAGCCTTGGCCTCTCCCTCCCTAACACTGCAGACACACCAACCCGCCGCTGTCAGCTCCAGAGCCCCGTTTACCATCCACTGGACCTCCCCACCTGATCGCCACCACGGCCCTGAAAATCAACAACTGGAAACCTGAACTCCCCATCTTCCATCCCCACCCCAGTGCTTCTCACACGTGTCCCATCGCCCATCAGGTCCGCCAGGGCTCCGGGCGTCCCCTCAGACGCCACCTTCCCCACTGTGCTCAGTAGAGTGAGCTCCTATGCTTCCTGCCTCCGTCCCTCCGCCCCCCGCCACAACCTTCGTTCGGGGGTCTCCTCATCCTGTTGGCCAAATACACTGGTTTTCCAGCTCTTTCTACCAGGCATCTAAAATTCACATCTGCTCAAAACCCTCCATTGGCTCCCAATAAATACAGGGTGAAGCTCAAAATCCTTGGCTGGCCGACAAAGTCCTCTAGGACCCAGCCCCTACGTCTCCTCCGCTCTGGCATCCTGCGCCGCACCCCTCGTCCTCCTCTCCGCCCTCTTCCCTCCAGCCGACTGCTGGCCCTGCCCCAAACGTGCCCGGCCGATTCACGCCCACGGGCTTCTGCTCACTCTCTCCTCCATCACACAAGCCTGGTCTCTCCGTGCCTGCCATGTCTCTCCGGCAAATACCAATTCACCTTCCAGCTCTTTGCGACACTTCCTGCCCGTCTGTCCCCAGCTCTCTCAAACCACCGTGACCGGCCCGGCACACACATGGGGCACCTGCTTGTATGTGTTCTCCTCTGTCTGCCCCACCAGACTCGGCCCCCTTCACAGACAGGAAGGTGGTCTCATTTGCTTTTGTTTCGTGGTGGCCTGAGACAGTGCCTGAAATATGCTCAATAAATGCACAAGTGAATCCGGAACGTTCCGCACTGGGAACGTAGACAGGCCACAGTCAGAGACCGCCTGCCTCAGCAAATGAAACACGCTAGGCCGAGTTCCAGCGTGTCCATCTTCGCTGCTGCAGCTCCTCCAGGGCCCTACCCCGGGGTTCAAGTCCAACTACTGCAGTAGGTGAAGGAAAGGAACAGAAGTGGGAGTGGGGGGCCTACCTGGCAGCAGTCAATTTTCCTAGCAAATGCTCTCGAGTATAGTGATGACCGAATCAAAGGGATGAGTTTTCCAGAGCTTTTGCCACCAAATGGTCTTAGGCTCGGTCTCACGTCTCTTTCAGAGAAGCTTCCAGGTGTAGGCCCTACAAGCGTGTGAAAGTGGCTGAAGAAAACCTTTCATGTGGAAGAGTCAGCGGCAGCCGACCACGTGAAGTCCTCTGACGTGACCCCCAACTGTCACGTGGCCCGAAGTGCGGGAGGAGAGTGCCCTCCGGGGGCCACGGCTGGCCCTCCTGACCGCAGCACGCACCCACCTGGGCCACGGGCTCAGTGGCCGGCGCCGGGGCCTCTGACGGCTCGACGGTGTCCGGGGCCTCTGGCTCTGTGCTCTGCAGCTGTGAATCCACGTACTCTCTCAGCGACTCCAAATCCCGCTTTCCTTTGTACTGGTCAATCTGTCCGAGGGAAGGGCCACACAAAAATGCTGTCAGGTTAGTACACTTAGTGCTCTCAGTCGCTCAAACCTCGTCCCGGCCCCGCTAGCCCACGTGAGACCTCCATCGGACATCTCCGCTGTGTTGGTGCAAATTGTGCAATGTCTGCATGCTCAGATTTACATGGGAGGGCTTCGGCTTTGGTGACAGAACCAGAGCACCTGCCTTCTGCGGGGATCTGGACACGAAGTCAGGAGCCGCTCCGGCCCGCTGAGCAGCCGACCGTGCGTCGGGCCGGACGCGAGGGTGTGCATGAGCCCCTTACCGGCAGCCAGCGTTACCCCCGCTCCAAGGCAGTTCTGGGTTAGTCTAGTGCCCACTGGAGCCAACCGAAATGTTTCAAAATAGCAGGACGACTGACACTTTTTGTCAACCACCCAGATCTTATCAAGGGAAAGACACTTTTGTCCCATTATGTATGCCTTTAAACCAGCGCCAAACAGTCCACACGGGCTCCTCGCCACATCTGAGGAAGCACCGGGCTACAGCCCGCTGGGGTTTAGAGAAACGCTCGCTCTCCATACCACGACCTGAAGACGTACCTTCTGCCCACCTCGGAACCACAGAAGAGTAGGATAGCCGCGAACCTGGTTTCCCGAACAGAGTTCATAGTGCTGTGTACAATCAACCTAAAAAGTAAGACCACACTCACAGTCCGTCTCTTCAGGAACCTTCCTGACACACGGATTACTGGACACTCCGTACCTCACGTACCTGGTCTGCAGCATCTCTACCAGCCAGGTGCAGCCTGGGGAGAGACTTCTAAGAGCCAGCCCAGTAACACCTGAGCTAAGGGAGCAGCTGACGAAATGTCCTTCAGAGAAATGACACCCTCAGCTCACCTACAAACGCTGATGTTGAGGAAGCCAGAGTCTACCTGAGCGGGTTAGCAGCTGGAGAAGAGGAGCCTGGCCTGACGTCTGGGGCGGGGAGGCCCGGCTGCCGGTGACCGAGGCCCACGCCAATGCCAGCCTGCCTACTGACTCTCATGCTCCAACTGGGACGTTTTGGGATCAAGGAGGAGCAAGGAGTCAATTTTAAATAGGAGTATTTGGTATAAAGACAACTGAAAAGATGCCAAATTAAGATTATAATATGTTCTTAATTCTGTAAGCTCAATTTACCAACTATCACCGCTTTTTAAATTTATTTCATTTAAATCTTATCAAGATTCTGCCTGTTCAACATTTTCATGAAACAGTCTATCCTAAGTCACTTCTTTTTGATTTTCTATGGTCATTAAAATCAGCTATGTGGTGTTCCCCCTTTCGCTGTGTCTCTCTCTGTCAAATAAGTGAATAAAATCTTTAAAAAAAAAAAAAAATCAGCTATGTGGGACACTAAGTTGTTCTTCACCGTATCTACAAAGTAGGATAAAAATAACACTTTCACATCTAAGACTGAAGTCAGCAGTTAAAGTATTAAACGGAAGCCTCACGTCTGGGTAGGGGGCATTACAGGGTCCAGTCTAACGGGGCCACATGCATGTCCAGGGAGGAAGGGCCACAGCCCAGATGGGTGGACTGTCCGCTCATGCCTGGTTCTACTAGAAACCCCTACTGACATAAACTGGAAATAAGCACCCATAAAAATTCACAAAATAATTTAAGGATATGAGGAATTGATAAGAGGACAAGAAAATTATGACTACTTCCATGAAATGTTCAATAAATAGAAAAGCATAACATGTAGAACTAGAATATATAATTGGAAGCATTTAACAGGCAACAGTGAAAATCCATTGAACTCACAACAACTATTACAATTTACCAGGGCTTTGCTCCGTGCCAAGCATCCTACTAAGCACCTGACGTTCATCCACACCACCCACCACCAGTCAGGTCTCATCGTGATTTTGCAAAAGGGGAGATTGGGGTGTGGCGAAGTGGCCGAAGGCTGGCCGGCCAGGTCTTCGTGGTTCCCGAGCTCACGCTCTTAACCGTCTCACTGCACTGGGCAGAGCATCTCACTAACGGCAGTTCCTGGACACGCAGCATTACTTCTGTATACAAATCAGTCCACTGGCAAAGTGAAAAATGAGATTTTTATAAAAGGAAACCCATGCCCGGATGTCTGGTGGGTGCCAAAGGCTGGGTGAGATTAAAAGTGTTTGATGGCCCAGGACCTGCTCTGGATATTTCCAGAAAATCCACTTACACAGAAGTTGTTAGACACCACTTCTGGCTTCTCTCCGCAAAGTGGGGAACGCTGGAAAGACTCCCAGACAGCCGTGAAAGTTGGGGCTCACCGGGGGAGGGTGGGGGGCCTTCTGCAGGCCTCTGTGAGCACAGAGTTGACAGCTCTCGGGTGAGGTCAAGCGTGGATGGCCTCCAAGTCTGGCCAGTGAACATTCACAGGCTCTGCCCCGTATCTTTGCAGAAAGGGCTCTGGGGCTGCCAATTCAGAATTGGCCATCGCTTCAAAATAAACAAAGGAGCCAAAGCCGTAATTTATCTTTAGGCTGTGGAAAAGCCAGCACATTTGAAACCAGGCTGCCATCTGTGAAGGTGAAATGAATTATCAAGTGGCACACTAAATGGAATTAATAAATCAAGTTTGCGACTTTGCACACAGAATGAATAATGGGCTACCCTGCTAATTAATCCAGCCAAAGGCGGTCTATTTCCAGTTTAATAAGGGCTCTCACTTACCTTGCCAATCTTGACAGCCTCAGAATGTTCAAGGCCCAGAGCTAGCTGCTCCCAGGTCGGAGCTAGAGCTTTGCAGTGACCGCACCACGGAGCGAAGAACTTGATAAAGTGGTCGCCTTCGGTGGAGAGCCGGGCAGAGAAGGGAGAAGGAGGGTGACTGGCATCATCCCTTACTAGAAACTGAATGCAAGTATGTGATCTTTGTCCTCTTGCTAGCTTCAGTGTGAGCCCTTTAACTGGTGAAAAGTGACTCCATCGAATAAGTCTGTATCTGTGAGTTCACAGGGATCCTCAAAACAAAATCTAATCTGTCATCCCTAGACGACAGGAGGGAACCAACTCATTATTTGAAGAACTGGCAACAAAGGGGAAGAATCAGGCAATTATCCTATCTGTCGTATGTGAACTGTGCCAGTGGGTAGCCAGGTGATAAATGAGGGCAAGTTTCTCTCCTTAAAACGATGAAGAAAGGATGTTTTAATTAGAACATCGGCATTTGGCAACCCTAATAAATGAACGGATCGAGGGAAACGTGTTTAACCGCACCACGGGGACACACCTGGCCAAGTCCAGACCGGAGAATTCTACAGGCCCAATAACCCATGTGCTCAGCCACCAGGATGCAGAGAAAGAGACGCTGGGGAGTAACATGCAGACTGAGACTCAAGAGGGACATATGTTAAAGAAAGAACAAGCTAAACTGTAGGGTTAGGAGTGCACATCTGGGTGGTGGATGATACGGTGAGGAGTGGTTCCCATAAAGTCCGGACACCACCTCCGCGAGGCCAGGCGGGCTGGGACCTGGACAGGAGGGGAGACTGGCGGTTCTATTCCCTGAACCGGACGTTACAGAGCGACCACTCCATCACAATTCACTAAGCTCTACATTTGTTTTCTGTATTTGTGTTTTATTTGACAATAAAATAGAAGGTTTTAGAACCTGAGGAACACTCCCTTGGCTAGAAGAAAAAAAAAACAAAACAAACCCACACAACATCATTACTTGGATATTGAAGACTTTTTTCTAGGCTGTTTTACCTTGACCAGCCAAAGACCTAAAAGATGTCAGGCTGAGACCAGACCAAAACCAGGCTGTGCCTCGGGAGGGAACAAACCAACGGGCACCAAAACGTGACCTACGCTCACGGAAGGACACTGCCACGCCACAAGCTTGTGGTGGGGCTTTATCACCACAGCGAGGACACGTTTAAGGGAAACGGTGAAAAACTTGATTCAAAAAATCAGCAACTGACCTGCGAGGCTGAGGCCATGTCTCTCCAGACAGGTACGGCACTAACCCTGTGCTGGGAGGTGGGGACGGGGTGTCCGGGAAGGAACCTACTAGAGCATCAGGGGCAGCTGTGAGGGCAGGAGGCCACTGTCGCTTTCTGAGGACAGATCCTCATGCGAGCAGCCCAAGGTGGTGCCTCTAGAGTCCTGCCCTTTAGGCGTGACTTGCTTAGGGAGGGACCCAACTGGGCTCGTGGGAACTGAAGGGAATCCCCTTTTGGGGAAAACACCTTGAAATCCCACTGTCAGTGCCCTGGTCCAATAACAACCTTCAACACACAGGGAAAACAGCTGAAGGCATCACAGTGAAGTTCTCTTAGACCTTAAGTGTGGTGGGCTTTCGACTCGCAGCGGGCATGAAGTTACAAGGCCAGGCACAATTTTAAGCCCTTTTCACGATGCTTCCAACCTAGTCTTTTGGAAGGATTTCTCTCCATGGCAGCATTTGAGAATGGAGACCAGCAAGGAAGCTGAATTTGCTTTCAAGTCATTCGATGCTGAGCCAACGGTTCAGAAACGTGCGAATAAAGGACTTATGTGTCATTTATATTAGAGACTGTATACAGATCATTTTGATATTTAGGAGACCATTTTCAAAAAAGATGTGATACAGAAAAATATTTTAAGTGTAAAGAACACCTACTCTGATTCGCAAGTTATAATGGTCCTGCTAAATTCTGGTTTAAACAAGAGAAACTTCTGTTTCTGCCTCAGGTCAATAATTGTATGATTCACATTAATATAAATAAACCCTTTCGTATCCAAGGATGCACTGTCCAGCTAGTGTACAAATTAAGTGTGCCCGTTCATGATTTGTGAGCTTTCCACAACTTAAGGCTTCAGCTAGCATTACAACTGGCATTTCTAGAACGACAGAGAGGAAAGGAGAAATCCCTTCCAAGAGGAAGAGCCCTGCACAAGGATGTTCATGGGTCTCGAAGAGAGACACCACAGCTCAGGGCCACAGAGGTCATCCGGGAGCCCTCGAGTGCCAGGAAGGGAAAGCCCAGCAAATCGAGGAGTGACAAACGGTCGGTGGTTCTGAGAGGTGTGTATCCCACTAGGAACAGCCCTGAGATGCAGGCAACATACCTTGTGCGACGTGCAGCTCAAAGTTGCTCGCTGAGAGCTCATATAGTCCCTGCTTGTGCTCAGGGGCTCTGGGGGGCTCTGCTTCAGGCTCTGGTATCTAATGGAGAGAAACACAACAACAGTCATTGGGTCTGTATGCGAAGGCAGAGTGAAATCCATTGAGGAGGGGACCTGTGTCTGTCTAGAACCTTCTACAGATCTCCAACCTCATCTGGCTACGTCAAACCTTTGTGGGATGCTGCTGTGTGGAGGGAACGCAAGGCAGGAATCGACTCTCAGGGCTCTGGACCCTTGGGCGGGAAGCCCCTCGTCAGTCTCACCCTAGGACTGTCACTCAAGGCCACCAGTGACAGCCGTCCCCACCCCAACCTGCCTCTGCTGCCCCCAAACCCCAGAACAGAGCAGGCAAACCGAAAGGACAGGCCCACACCAAACGGGCTCACTGCCCTGTTGTTCGCAGTGTGACCTCTCACTCCACGTGGGGCTCAGGATGAAATCCCTGGTGGACTGGCTCTGAAGGACGGAGCACCTCCAGGTACAAAGGCAGCAGAACGGACGGGGCGGAGAAGGAGAGACCATCAGAGAACAGGAGGCCTGGCCCTGCTCCGTGCACACAGCTGGTGATAAAGACCGTGAAGGGCTGGTAAAGGGACACAGGGGGCGGGGAGGACAAGGCAGGGACCGACAGGTGGCAGCGAGAGGAGCGCGGGGCTGCGCTAACTCACAGCACAGAGTCTGGGACAGAAACACACAACGCGGGAGCGAGAAGTGGCTTTTTAAAGGATGCTTCTGCCAGTATCTGAGTGGGTACCGTTGTGTGCAACTGGACAGTTACTACAGTACCCGTGACTCTCGATCTCTTGGTTCCACAGTGGTGGCCTCCAGCCAAAGTGACCAGAGGTGACAAAAAGATCACAGAATCACATTTTGCTACAGACACATGGATGTACGTTACTCAATTTTTATCTGGCAGCTTATATTTCTTTTAAAAAGAATACTGGGGCGCCTGGGTGGCTCAGTTGTTAAGCATCTGCCTTCGGCTCAGGTCATGATCTCAGGGTCCTGGGATCGAGCCCCACATCAGGCTGCCTGCTCGGTGGGGTGCCTGCTTCTCGCTCTCCTCCCCGCTCCTGCCCTCTCTTGTTATCTCTCTCTCTTGTTATCTCTCTCTCTCTCAAATAAATAAAATCTTAAAAAAAAAAAAAGACAAATAATATCCCAATTAAGTCATTAAAAGTCTAAAAGTGCCGACAGCTCAAAGCTGCGCAGAGCTGTAATCAGAAAGCACCATGAAGGCGTCCGTGCGGCTGCGGGCCTGCCGAGACTTTCGGCGTGCCCACTGAGCCCCCACATGGAGAGACGCCCGGCAGAATGGTGGCGAGGTGAACAGTGAGCTCCCGGAAGCTGGGACACTCTATGTCCCCCTTTATAAGGTGTTCAAAGGGCTTCCAGTACTTTTCAGTGTTAACATGCTCACGTGCGGCACTGTCACTTCCTGGGCCCCGTGGCACGCACCAGGGCAGTGCCCCCCGCCGTGGCAACAACACGGCATAGCACACACGCGGGCACACGTGGGCACACGTGGGCACAGACACAGGCCCTCTCTCCCCCGCTGACAACGTGAGCGATCAGACAATAGTCATCAGCAGCCATAATTGTAGTGTGACCTTTTTTTTTTTCCTTTTGCCTTGTCATTTCATGTCCGGTAATAGATTCCAAAAACATCATTCAAAAGTAGAAAAAAAAGTCTTTTACAAAGATTAACATGTTCCTTACGCATTTCTGATATTTATAAATAACCTAAATATTCATTGACAGAGAAAAGTTGAATTATGGCAAATCCACATGACAATATAAAATATGATCAATATAAAGATGTAACTATATAAAAATATCACTCGTGAAAAAAACCATGTTTATATGATTATAACTCTTTAAGAAAAAATAATACAGAAACAAATAGGGAAATCTAAAAGTTGGAAGTAGGGACACCTGGGTGGCTCAGATGGTTGAGCATCTGCCTTCGGCTCAGGCCATGATCCCAGGGTCCTGGGATCGAGCCCCGCGTTGGGCTCCTGGCTCAGCGGGGAGTCTGCTTCTCCCCCTCCGCCTCTCCCCCTGCTCATGCTCTCTCTCTCTCTGTATCTCTGTGTCTCAATAAATAAAATCTTAAAAAAAATAAAGTTGGAAGTAGCGGGTTTCTTTTGAGTTTCTTTAATATTGCCACAACACGGTGGGGGGGGGAGGGGTATCTACATTTATCCTGTTTCAATATGCAAGTGTATATACATCAAGTTACTTAGGTATAAACACAGATAAAGAACTTTTTAAAGTTTTCACGTACAATAAAAAACAAGTTTAAATTGGAAAGAATTTCCGGTTTGCAGTATCAGGTTTTAGTGTTTGAACTTTCCTACAATCAATCACTGTTTCCAGCAATTATGGGAGGTCTCTACTGTTGACACGTGGGTCCCACGCAGCCACGCCCCTTCTACCTGGAGGGGACACAACCCTTCCCCTCAGCCCTTCCCAGCCTGCGCTGGGGCTGTCACTGCCCGAAAGGGGAGCTTGGGGCACCAGATGAAGTCCTTCTGCCGTCCTGATACTGGCTACTAGTTTCTCGAATAAAGTCATCACAGAAGACTGGCTTTTTGGTGGAAAAAAATATTGGCAAAAAAATAAATACCTTGAAAAGTTTCTTTGAGACTATTAGCCCCTCTTTAAAACAGGCTTCCTCCAATCAGAGAACATTTCACAGAGGAAACAATCTGAAGTTTAAATCTATATGAAAGTCCCACCTGCTCATGTAACTCTTGCCATGACAAAGATGCAAATTGACTCTCTGAGAGGTTTGTGGTTTTCCCTGTTACCTAAAATTAGGTAAGTCTCTGTTCCACACTCATTCAGTACCATGCAATTACAGACTTTGTAGAACAGGAAGAAAAACAGCACCCGAGTAGCAGGTGGGTTTCTGATGAACCGTGACATCTACACAGAATGGGGGCGGGGGGGCAAAGGACCACACAGTCACCCCGGTAAGTGACTCCAATAGCAACAGAACCCCCCAGAGCCTGCTGGAACCGCACATGGGCACGGACCACCTTCAAGGCAGTGAGCCCCTACCTCGCACAATAAAGCAGTCTTACTGAACTGTTCCACTGAAATTACAGAGTCATCAGACTCATCCAGCACGGGACACTGGCCATCTTTCCAGACCCTCACCAACACACGGCCACGAACTGTCAACTCCAACCCAGCCTCCGTGGGCCTGCGCACTCTGCGGGAAGCAGAACGTACCATGCATGGAGGGATGAATGAATGGTTCATGACCATAAGGACGTGTAACAAAACGAAGACTCCCAACATCAATTGGAGGTGGGGGGGGGGGTAATAAAATTTTCTTGGTAACCTTCTACACACAGCCACGTCTTTACATAATATTTCAGAAATCACAACTCTCCACAATTTCCTGACATTGTTACCCTCAGCGCAGGGAGGGCCACAGAGACTCAGAGTGCGAAGGGTATTTATTCGATGACATTATCGGCAAAGCCAGTGAGCACCTCAGGGACTGAGAGTCCAGAGGGAAAGGAGGGGTCACCTTGCGGGACAGCCCGTGGTGTCCAGAGAGGGCCGAGGTTGGCCTGGACGGGAGGTTCGGGCTTAGGCCTGCTCCTGACCCCAAGTCAACCTGTGACGCTAAAGAATCTGTGTCAACCGTATACATGTGGGAGCGGCACAGAGGCCGATGTTACCGCAGCGTATGTGTGAGCCGCGCACTGCAGTAGTCACAGATGACAGTCTCCCAGGGCGGACGCTGCCACCGCACGGGGGCCAGGAAGGCCGCTAACACAGTCCCGGCAAGGTCGGCAAGGCAGGAGAACCGCTGAAGTCGGGGAGCAGCACAAGGGACCATCTTCATTACCGTCCTCCTCCTCGTTCAAGAGCCACTCACTACCCTTTCTACTTTTGTGCACCTTTGAATATTTCCATAATAAAAAGCCTTGTAAAAGTTCATCTTTTTCCACTGAGGTATGCAGAGCAGTGCAAACAGAGAGCAAAAGTAGCTGGGGTGGTTGCGGGGGGCTGGTGTTCAGTGGGGACAGGGTTTCAGTTCTACAAGATGAAGAGTCCTGGGGATGGCTGCTCAGCAGGGTGTACGCACTTAAAGCCACTGAATTTGTATGCTTAAAAATGGCTAAGATGGTAACTTTTATATCATATGTATTTTACCACAATAAACAAAAATTGGGAAGGGAAAAAAGTTCATTTTTACTTACAAATGTCAATTAGTTCTAAAGGCTATAAAGTTGCTTTGAAATGGGAGACTTAATTTTTCCCCTGAACTGGCTTCTTTATCGCCCCCGAAGTGTCGGAAGGGAGAGAGCGTGGAAGGCAGGGAGGCCTCCCATGCACTCACCGCAGGCTCCTCGTTCAGCGTCTGCAGCATCCAGTTTTCCAGCGCCTGGAAGTCCCGAGGCCCCTGGTACTTCACAGCTTCTTGGCCAGGCTTGAAAAACTTCAAGCTGAAAGGGCGAAAGAGGACAAGACAGAGCAGATTTTTCAACCCATCAGAGGGCTCCACGTAGACGGCGCTGTCCCGTCGGGATGCGGTCAGTGGGCCTCAGCCTGGCACAGACCTGCCACTCTCTGCTAGAACTTGGAAAAAAAGGAAAATAATGTCCTAGGAGAACACATATCCATTGAATCCCACACTTTTAAAAACTTTCTTCATCTATTCAAGAAAAATAAGACTGAGCGGAACACATCAAGCCTACGAGACTGCGAACGAAACCCCAAGCGCATTCGGGTGACAGGCCTTTCAAGCTTCTCCCTGCTGGGTGTTTGTCATCCCTCCTAGGCTTTAGTAGTTCTTACATTCCGCATTTGTTAAAAAAACAAAACTGTACTAGAAATAGCACTGTTGGGCAATCAATGTATTCCCAGGCAACCCTGTCGGCTCTTCGACTCTTGTAAAGCATGAATGTCCAGGTTCTGTGAGAATTCACGTTTCCAGCTATGAGAACAGCCTTGACATCGGTTGGTTGGTCTATGCACTTCCCCACAGAGAAGGAATCTTCTTTTTCTACATATATTAGCCTCTGAAGGTATCTGCGGATAGGATGCGTAGCACTTCCTTTAGTGGGTGAGCAAGACATTGCCAGAGGCCGAAACTTCCAGATCCTGTATCATCCCACTGGTAATGGAAAAACATGCTCTAGAGAAAACTGAATAGAAGGTGTCAAGGATGGAGGGGAGTATGTGGCTACTGATAGAAGAAACAAAACACAGATGAGCATTTCTCGGCCAGCTATGCATCCATATTGCCCCTCCACTTCCGTGGCACGAGCGTGGACTCCGGCAGTGGACGCTCGGTGTGCGGGAGCTGAGTGTCAAAAGCCGAGATATGCAGAGATCAGGACTGTGGGCTTGAGGAGTGAACTCCCCAACGGCCGTAAAATGAAGGTTATTAGCTGTACAGGGAAACCAACACGTTGGCAGGAATAAATCACCACAGGCTTCCAGGCCTCAGCCACCCTGAGATCCTGCGACAGACTTAGGGGACATCCCTGATGGGCCTCCGGTGAAGACAGAGGCCCTGCTTCCTCATAGCTTTCACCTTTCCAAGCCTAACAAAAAGCCAAACTCTAACCAGTCCGACTAGTATATCCGTCACTTCACGAACTTTAACACTTTGAGTGACTCCAAAGTAGGATCTCCCAATTAAGAATGCCCGCACCCACCCCTGGGACTTCAGGAAGCTCTGGAAACGAGTTATGCCCACAGAGAACTAGAAGATGCTTCATGCACTCCTTCGCCCCCCCTTCCCCTCTCTCTCTTCCAGTGGGTGCCTCCCCCACCATGGTTCCTCAGAGTGGAAAAGGCGTGGATCCTCAAAATACTAGGAGGACCGGCACTATCACACCCATTCCCCATTTCTTTGCTAACGTTTAAATGCAGTGACTAACCTGTCACTTTTTCTGATCTGGAGTGTAGTGAGCAATACACAAATAAACAATTTTTTAAAAATCTCTTCTTGTTGGATTGGCAATCTTTCCAGCCTGCCCAAGCCTGAGGTGCTGCCTTAAGTTCACAGAGCCTAGGGATAGAATTAGGGCTTCCTTCACAGGCCTTCCAGCCTGGCCGGGGCATCTGGCCCCAATCTTCACTGTGGATGGGCTGAAGGAGGTGATGGGGAGGCGGCCACAGGGTACAAGCCCAAAGGACAGCCCCAAACTTCCACATGGGCATTTGCTTTTCCCGGTGATCTGTTTCTCTTTCAAGGAGAAAATCTCCACATGTGGGTCACTCTGGAAACCTGTGATCAAGGTCCTAGAACTACAGAGGAGATGGTGTTACCAGCTGACTTGTGTCCCCCAAAGCAGATCTGTTGAAGTCCCAGCCTCCTGTCCCTCAGGGTGCAGTCTTATTTGGAAATAGGATCTTTACAGACGTCAGCAAGTGACAATGAGGCATATCAGGGTGGGCCCTAATCCAGTACGGCTGGGGTCCTTATAAAAAGGGGGAAATTTAGACAGAGTGAGAGAGACACGCACGGAGGAGGAAGGCCTTGTGAGGACGGAGGACTGGGTGCAGCCGCCAGCAGACACGAGGGAGAGGCAAGAAGGGATTCCCCTCTGGGTTTCAGAGGGACCGTGGCCCTGCGGATGCCTCGAAGCTGGGCTGCTGGCCTCCCGGACTGTGAGAGGATAAATTTCCATTCTCTTCAGCCGCCGGGTGCGTGGCGCTCGTTGGCAGCCCTAGCAAACCCCCTCCCCGTGCCATCCTTTCTTTCAGTTAAAGGTGCCAGGGCTGGGAGGGCTAAAGACGACTGCACTGACCCACCGGCTCAGGCATTTGCATTCGTCCCCTGCTGCGGGTGACTGTGGGGGGACACCCTGTGGGGGGACACCGTGTCAGAGGAAGCAGACGCTCACAGGTCAATGCCCACAGGTCAATGCCCGAATGCCCTACCGAATGCCCGGGGCACACCCCCTGCCTCCTGCATTCTAGGAGAAAAACCTGCCCTCAGGCACTTGGGCGGGGCCGTGAGGGACACAGAGGTTCCTTCCCAAACAACGTGTTCAGTGTAGTGTGAGCTCACTTCCAGTTCTTCTTAAGGACACAAAACCAGTGCATGGTGTTCTTGGAGAGACCCTATCTTCTAAATCAGGACACGTGATCCAATGTGGCTCTTTTAAAATCTGTGACTAACAGGGCGCCTGGGGGAGCTCAGTCAGCGGAGCGTCCCACCCTTGATTTCGGCTCCGGTCATGATCTCAGGGTCGTGAGGTCGAGCCCCGTGGCGGGCTCTGCGCTCAGCACAGAGTCTGTCTGCTTGTCCCTCTCCTCTGCTCCTCCCCCTGCTCGCTCGCTTGCTCTCTCTCTCTCCAAGAAATAAATAAATAAAATCTTTAACACCTGTGGATAACATCTGTGGGGTAACTGATGTTGCAGCCAGACAGCTCCTACGACCAGGTCCAGGTGGAACCCTCTGACGCCCCCTCTGACGCCCCCTAACACTTGCCCTTCTCAGCCTATCACAAGTCCGGTGTCACTTCCCAGGGGTGTGGCTGGGGGTGGACAGCCACATGGCCCCACACGGCTGCCTGTTGAAGAGCGGACACCACAGCCAACCATCTCGGTTGCCCCTGTACCTTGAAGGCGACAGGCTCTCAACAGGTAAACCTCTATCTCCTCACCTGCTCCCACTACTCACGGATGGCTTCTTTGCAACGCTCTTTGTCTAAGCTGAGTTCCCTTTAAAGACGATGCTATGAAGCACAGGACAGTGATGCCTCTAGGGCAGGTACACATGGTAGGAAATTTTCTCTCTACTGATCTGATCTGCATGATGGCACTTAGATTAGCGGCAGTCACCGAAGACCAAGAAGTCCAGTGTCCTTTACGACAATGCCAAATTTCCAAATGTTAGGGAAAACCTTAACATTTATTGGGTATGCTCAGATCAGTGTTTGCAAACATGTTATTTCACGTATCATGAAATCATGTATCAACATCCTACCTTAGACTCAGAGGTTAAACCGTGTGGCCAGGGCTGCATGATAAGTAAATGGTAGAGCTGGGATTCGGACGTGGCTTCTAGGTTCCAGCCCAGAGTTCCTTCCCCTTTTCCATGCTGCCTCTTGGGTTTGCAGACAGGCCCAGGTTTTATAAGAATTTACTTCATTCATCAATTTGAACAAAAAGTTTGGGAGTGCCAGTGGCCAACCCCCGCTACCCTCCCCCCCCCCCCCCCCCCAGTGCTTTTGGAAACAGCATCTGCTCTTTTTTGGAGAAGGGCCCTTCACTTGAACGCTGCTGCCCTCCTACGATATCCTGCCTCTCCCGCCACAAGGGCTGTTTCTGGAATGAACACTCCATCCAAGCAGGGCCAGTCAGTGGGGAGCCCAAGCCCAGCATGACAGCAAAGAGATGCAGAGCTGGAGAGGTAAGTCACCTTAAGGGAAGTGCAGGAAAGAGGAAAGACAGGCCTCCAAACCCTGCGAGCGGAGTCTCAGAGCTTCTTCCATGGCCTTCTTTTTTTTTTTTTTTTTTTTTTTTTTTTTTTATTTTTTTTTT
>NC_058410.1:126994982-126999519 GCF_002201575.2 Neomonachus schauinslandi
TTTATTTATTTATTTGAGACAGAGAGAATGAGAGAGAGAGAGAGCACATGAGAGGGGGGAGGGGCAGAGGGAGAAGCAGACTCCCCGCCGAGCAGGGAGCCCGATGCGGGACTCGATCCCGGGACTCCAGGATCATGACCTGAGCCGAAGGCAGTCGCTTAACCAACTGAGTCACCCAGGCGCCCCTTCCATGGCCTTCTAATTAATCCTCTCTTTTGCTACTTAAGCCAGTTTCAACTCCTATCTCTTAAAACTAAAAAATTTAACTGTCAAGGGAGTAAGAAGCATCGCTTGTCAGAACTTCTGGATTCCAGTTTGTCACCTTTCTTGCCAACAGAAACGGCCCTTGTGCTCGCCGTGTGGGAAATTGCTCCAGGAAGGATGCTGAAGAATAACAGAGCGACCAAAAACTCAAAACTGATGAGGAGCTACACTGTCTTGTCCAGGTTCTTGTGAGCATCACGCCTGACAGGACGCCATGGAGCCCGCCATTCTTGTCACACGAACACATTCTCTTATAAACAGGAAAACCCACCACTGGCTAATGAAAGGCTTTTTCCAAACAAAGCACAAGGAGGCATCTGATAGAGACAAGACCCAGCGTTCAAGGCGCCCTTTCCCTAACGACAGGGACGGCCCGCTTAAATTCATCATCTCCTCATTCCTCGGAACTACCAAACAAGTTACCACAAGCTCGGCGTGAACCTCCTCTGGCCGAGCACAGCTGACAAACGGCTGCGGGAAGCTCGGGGCGAGGCAGGAGACAAGGGCCCTTCCCACTTACGTGGGGTATCCTCGAACCCCCTGCTCAGAGCACACGTCGGAGTCGGCTGTGCAGTCCACTTTGGCCACATAGACCTTGGCATCCTCCATGCTGTTGTACTTGTCTCCCAGGTCGTTCCAGGTAGGCTGCAGTCGCTGGCAGTGTCCGCACCTGGAGCAGGGGGTAGGGACCGGTCAGAGCGCGCCCGACCCACCTCTTCAGCCCCTTCCAGACCCGACGGCTGGGGGAACCTCTCTGATCCCGCAGGGAAGGACGGCTCACCATTCCCACTGAAGTCACAACCTCATTGCCCTGCTTCACACGCTCCATTGCCCCTGCATTGTTCTCAGCAGGAAACTGAAACTCAGCAAGATCCCGTGCCCACCATCTGCCTGGCTCTGGCCCCGGCTGCCCTCCCATTTGCGCTCCGTACACCTGCACCCTCCTGCCCTGGCAGTCGGGCCGGAGCCAAATGGGACCACCTGAGGCTTTCTGGAAGGGCCACAGCGTGGCTTGCCCTCCGGGGATCGGTACCTGCTGGGACACTCCCTAGACCCACCTGGCAAATTCTTATTTGCCCTTCAGGTTTAGTCTGGGTGTCACTTCCTCCAAGAAGTCAGCTCTGACTCCCCAGGCTGTTTGGTGCCCTTCTCTGCTTCCTCTGGAAAGCTCCCTGGCTCCCCCCTCTTCTGCAGCAACATCACCCTGCTCACCATGATTGCTCCTTTTTAGTCAGGACTATTAAATAACTAAGTATCTGCAAATGCAAGGCGATCTCAAATTTCATGCAGTTCTACACTTTCTCTAATGAGAAGCTTTATTTAGAAAACTCTATGGCGGGGCGCCTGGGTGGCTCAGTCGTTAAGCATCTGCCTTCGGCTCAGGTCACGATCCCGGGGTCCTGGGATTGAGCCCCGCATCGGGCTCCCTGCTCCGCGGGAAGCCTGCTTCTCCCTCTCCCACTCCCCCTGCTTGTGTTCCCTCTCTCGCTGTGTCTCTGTCAAATAAATAAATAAAATCTTAAAAAAAAAAAGTCTATGGCTACCCAAACTTCTTAATTTGATGTCACCAAATGTACTGACTGTATGAATTTAACAGTACATTTTTAAATCACCTACTTAAAATAATACGTTAACTTAGAATTCTTGCTTCTTGCTACTCTTCCCATTTCTTGACAGCATCAGCATCTCTCCCATCACTAAACTACTTTTTCAGTCATTTAACTGATCATCTTCTTTAATTATCAGCCGTCTGCAATGCCCTATTTGAGGTCTGTATGAGCCAGCACTGGAGACTTTGTCTCAAGCTTCAAGTATGCTCACACAGAATTATGGCACATGGAGGGTTTTTCTTTTGTTTTGTTTTGTGTTTTTTTTTTGCTTGTTTGTTTGTTTTCATTCACCTGGTGTGTATTCATGATGTCTACAAAGTTGCTGTATTGCTTTTCAAAGTGATCTTTAAAATGCTTGCTTCTAAGAACACCCAACACTTAAAATTGTCAATCTGTCCTCAGAGTAACTTCTCAACAAAATCAGTGTTAAATTTCTTTGCCTCTTTTCTCTTCTGACGGGGGACATGCGTAATCGGCACTGAAAGGCAGCACTGGACAGGTTTGCTTCCCGCTTCTGCAGGTCCCCGTGCACCACTTCATGGGCAGCCAGGAGAATGCCTGCTTTATAAGAAACTCGAATACAGGATGATTCCCTCTTTCCTGAAGACAACTGTGAGGGAAGAGTAGTGCTACATGTAAGTTATACTGTTACATATTCAGTTATATAATTTAAATGGTGCAAGGGCCATGAAGACCAGCATTGTTCTTTTTTAGAGCTGTATTCCCAGTACCTAGCACATGCTTGGCAGGGACTCAGTTTGGCAATTTCTTAGTGATGGATTGACCCACAGGTGCCATGTAGTCAGAGCTTCTGGTTTGGGACCCCTGTGGTTATAGTATGAACCTCTGAGACAGTCGCTGAATTCATTTGGTGGCCATGTAATACAGCAAAGCCTCTGGTCCTCCCAAGGAGGTGGCCCCAGCCTTGACCTCATCGTCACCAGATTCAGTGTGACCTGCAACTGGCCAGACAGAAGCTGTGGCCTGATGTTAGCAGAAAATCCACAGCAGTAGGACAACCTTACATCTACCAAGTTCAGAGCAAAAATATACAGAGCAGTATTTTTGTTACATACCACCCCTGCCCCCAAGCCACACGTGGGCTTCCAATATCCCAGAGATGGAAACTGGAAAGAGATGGGGGGAAAGGGGTAGCCCACAACATATTCTATCTGAGCTCCAATCTGTTCTTAAATGCCATCAGAGAAACCCACACACCTCTATTTAAGTATTTTGTAGTAGAGTATTAAGAAGCAAACAAAAACTTTACAAGTAACTTTTCTGAGAACATCCATCTAAAAAGGAATTTACTTAATATCAAGTGCCCAGATTTGCCAGTCTTGTCCCTCACTCAGTCTGGGACTAGCTGGTACTAAAGAGACTCCAAAATTAAAACTCCATTGGCATTGCATGGACTTTATATATCTACAAGTCAGTTTTTCTTTAAAAAATAAACAAGAAAAAAGCCATGGACTTATTCCACTGAAATAGGCTCCAATTAAGTAGTGTATTTAATTGGAATAGTTACTCTGAGAATACCCCTTCCCAGAATAACTATTAATAATGAAAGATTATTTTATGCTACAAAGTATTTCTAGACCACTGGTAGCTCCAAAACTTCAAGTCGGGCTGGTTCCTGGGAAGTTGAAACACAATGAACCCCAGAGATCCACTGTTAATAAATGATAGCTCTGACCCAGACCTGCCCCCCCCAAAGATAACTTAACTCCAAACGAATTGAAATACAGTAACAGCCTCAATATGGAAAGAGAAAAAAAAAAAGTTTCCTCCAACTTCCGCCCGCACATTTTCTGAACAAGTCGTTTTTCTTGGGCATCTTCTCTCTCTTCCTTCCTACATCCCTTTCCCACATCTCCGAGAGCCTCTCTCCTGCTCTGGGGAAGAATGCCAAATGCTGCAATAAGCCTGCAAACTGCCTTGTGCCCTAGAATTGGCCTTCTGCTCTGCCCCACGAGAACTGCCCTTCACCGGGGCATCTAGGCCGTGGAAGGAAAGCACTACTTGTGCTTATGTGAACGTCAGGAAGTCCTTTCGGTTGGGCAACTCCCAGGGAAGGGGGCTCTGGTGTTGGCACGGAGGCCCACACCGACGCCTCCACCGGAGAACCAAGGCAGGAGGAACCGTCTGCTCAGCTCACACTTACCAGAAGACCAGGCCCCAACAGAGCAGAAGGGTGGAGGTGCCGGAGGGCAGCCTCGAGTGGAGGGGCCCGAGAGCACACCTCCCCGTCCATACGGAGCTGCCTAGGGGTCCCCAACATTTGCACTACTCTCGGGTTCCCGGGGTAGTATAGGAGCCCCCCTCTGCCTGGGCCACCCCTTCCCACCGAGTGAACACACAAAGTGGGTTATCCCACCTTTGCGAGTTCCTTTTTTTTTTTTCAACTAATCCCCCATGCAGGGGATCTGCCCTGCAGCGAGTGCACGGAATCAGACCTCCGGGCGTTCCCGGCCGGACCCCGGTGGCCGGCGGCCGCTGCACGTGGCCCACGAGTCCCGGCCGCACCGGCAGGCCGCCGCCTCCGGCCGGCGCAGTAAGTTTGGGGAGGACGAGGGGGCTGGGGACCGGCGGGGTGGCCCCACTGGGCGACGCCGCCACCTGCCCCTCCCCCGGTCCGGGGATTCGGGGGCGGGGGGACCGGG
>NC_058410.1:126999919-127068498 GCF_002201575.2 Neomonachus schauinslandi
TGACCGGTGGAGGGCCGGAGAGGGCAGGCCGGGAAGCCACAGACAGGAGTGCCGGCGTCGGTTAAGCTCAGCCACACACACAAAGACCCCGGGGATTTCGGGCGAAAGGAAGAAAAGAGCGGCCGTCAGCGGAATGGAAGCGTTTGAGCAAAAGTGGGTGGGGTTTGCACCTGAATGAGTCAAATGCTTGGCCCGACCTCAGCTCTGATTCTGGGCCTGTGCTCAGAGGTGTGATGAAACCCGCTTTCCAAGTGAAACCCTGGCCTGTTATCCCCGCCCCGCCTTCACTTGGGGGTGAAAAGGAGAGAAGGTCCAAGTGGCCTCTTTCAAACAAGTCCTGCGGGGCTCATCCTCCAGACACCGGCTGGTGGCCTCCTGCGCACCCCTGCATTAAGGTACCAAAGACGAGTGAGGACGCCCCTACTCTGGCTGCGCCCCCCTTGTGGAATGACTGAGAGGTAGCCCCTGGGCTTGGGCACCTCACCGTTCATACCTGCACACGTGCCTTACTGCATATGGTGATTGAGTTTTGGGCTCTGCCCTGGGGATCTGAAGATAAATTAGGGAGCATCAGTGGCTTGCTTCCTGGGATCCTGCTTGGTCCTTGATTATCCTCAATCTGGGAAACTCCAGGCAGTTACACTTGGCCTGACGGCAGCGGAAGCTCCCACTGACTCACCTGTCATTACCCCGCTCCACTCTTGGGGTCAGCAACTACTAAATCTTGAACCGCGGTTTGCCAAATACCAACCGTCAATTTCCCTTCAAAACCTTTCTCCCAACCACTTAAGCTTGAAAAATGGGGCTCACCTTTCACTTGCTCCCTCATTTCCTTTATCTGTAATTCAGACCAACCACGTTTCTTCCAATGATCATTCCGAGTATTCCTACTCTGACTAGACCTTAATCCTGGTCTACTGCAGTAGTTTTCTAAGGGCCTCCTTTGTTCACATACCTGGACAATTAATTTTCCTAAAGGTTGCCTTTGACCATGATAGTTTGCTGCTCGATACCCTCCCTGCCCCCCACATGCATGGTAAAAAAATACTCAAGGCCCTCCATGAGGAGCTTCCGTGTGCTTTGTGTCCTGTGAAACTCACTCACCACTAGAAACTTTTATCCCCATGCTCCGCCAAACTTCACCCCCCCCAAACTCTTCACCTGTGCTACCAAGAGAGGCCAACACAAGATTAGCACATGTCTTTCCTTAGCTTAATTAATACAAACAGAAATACAGGAGGCCTCCCACCACAGGAGCCTCTTATTCTTTCACACCTTGAATCCCTCAGAGCCAGGAAGTAAAGGCAAGGAAGGTGGCTTCCTTGCTCTCCATTGCTCCTTCCAAACCATCTCTTCCCCTTCCTCCTGCAAAACCCCTAGCTGCCATTCAAGCGATGCTGTTGGGTATGGCGTCCACTGCTCTTCTGATCCTAGTCACCCACCCACTTCTGTCATCTAACTTCTACCAGGTGGCTCCCCCCACCCTCTCCCCCGTTCACTGAAGATTTGGTTCCTGGCCACCCCTTTGGTGTCTTCATTCCTGGTGTCTTCAGCATCCAGGTGGATGGCCCACCTCTCTGTCCCTCAGTGACTCCTTCCCAAAGGCAAACCCTTGAACTTGTTATAACCTGAAACTGCACTGTCTCCAAAATCTGAATTAAAGGCGTCGCACTCTGCCCAACACCTCTTGTACTTAGAGTCCACTTGCTCAGTGTCCCCTCATCATGACCTCTGAGCGCCTGATCCCATCTGCTCACTACAATCCAGATTGCTGTGTGCTCCTTGCCCTCTGACCAAATTGGATCCCATGAATTCTCATACTTGATGTCTTGCCACGTTCTCTTGCAGTGATACTGACAAGGCCCGAGAGAGAATTTGGTTTCCCACTCTGTGCCGTGCTTCCATAGCTCTACCAACAACCCCCCTCCACTCCCCTCTTCACCCTCTCTGTTGAACTTGACCTCATACTGCTCTCAGCACACTGAAGCCAAAAGCACTCTTTCATATTTGCACCACCAAATCTACACAAACCTGCATGAGACCTTTCTCCTTCCTTCTGGTTAAAAGAGTGAAGGAGGGCGCCTGGGTGACTCAGTCAGTTAAATGTCTGCATTTGGCTCAGATCATGATCCCAGGGTTCTGGGATTGAGCCCCGCATCAGGCTCTCTGCTCAGCAGGAATCTGCTTCTCCCTCTCCCTCTGCCTGCCGCTCCCCGGCTTATGCTCTCTCTCTCTGTCAAATAAATAAATAAAATCTTAAAAAAAAAAAAAAGAGTGAAAGAAGTATCCCCCTCCTAGCAAAGGACAGTCCTCTACAGTGCTCTAGAGCACATCCACGGCTGGCTGAATAATGCACCCCCTCCCCTGCCCCAGATATCCAGGTCCTAATCCCTGGGACCTCTGACCGTTACTATAGAACAAGTGAGACTTTGCGGATGTAATTAGATTAAGGATCTCGAGGTGGGGAGATTATTCTGGAATATCTACATAGGCCTGAAATGTAATCACAGTGTTTTTATAAGGGAAAGGCAGAGGGAAATTTGACTACACAAGGAGTGCAGGAGGCAAGCAGAGCAGAGAGAGATTTGAAGATGCTTCACGGCTGGCTTTGAAGATGGACAAAGCAACAATGAGTGGAGGAATGCAGCTCTAGAAACAAAAAAGCAAAGAAATGGCTTCTCCCCTAGGGCTCCAAGAGGGATCTGTGGCCCTACTGACAATGAAACTTTGGTCCAGTGAAACTAATTTTGGACTTCTGACCTCCAGAACTGTAAGAGAATAAATGTGTGCTGTTTAAGCCCCCAAGTTCATGGTGGTTTTTCAGAGCAGCCAGAAGAAATTGACATTATCTCAGCTCATCCTTCCAAGGGCTTTGCTCCTTCCAGGATCTTCTCTCTCTCTCTCTGGCATGGATTATGAACTGCGCTGTCTCTCCTAGACATTTCCATGCATGTACAAAATACTTTAGATCTCCTAACTTAAACATAAAAAACCTCCCTTAACCTCACAATATCCCAGCTACTATCCCAATTCCTTACTTTTCTTTCATAGCAAAATCTTTCAAGAAGTATCTGCATTCGGGGTGCCCGGGTCTCTCAGTTGGTTAAGCGTCTGACTTTGGCTCAGGTCATGATCTCAGGCTCCCCACTCAGCAGGGAGTCTCCTTGTCTTTCTCCCTCTACCCCTCCCCCGGCTCATGCTTTCTCTCTCTCTCTCTCTCTCAAATAAATAAATAAAATCTTTAAAAAAAAGAATTCTCTGCATTTCACGTTCCACTCATTCTTGAGCCTAGGCCACTGTGGCTCCCACACCCACCACACCAAAGTCACCAAAGGTGTCCACATTGGCGAGTCAGAGGAACACTTTGCTCTCCTCATCTTACTGGGCTTCCTACAAGAACATCGGCTGCATCTGGATCCACTCATGATCGAGACTGGTGGCAGCTTCTCTGATTTGCCTCCTACCTTCCTCGCCACTCCTCAGGCCCCTCATCTCAACCCCTAAGGTGTTTGTTTCTCAGGGCTTAGCCTCCAGCCCACTCTCTCGCTACACTCACCCCCCACCCCCAGGGGACCTCACTCAGAGCCATGGCTTTAGACACTATCTCCATGATGACCCCATAGTGCATATATCAGCTGAGACCTTTCTCCAAGCTCTTGCTATCTATTTGATATCACCGCTTGTTTCTCTTACCGGCATGGTCGAAACCAAACTCAGGACTCCCCATAGCTGTCTGCTCATCCTTCAGTGTCTCCACTTGGTAAGTGCTGCTTCCCGGGGGGTTTGCTCACAGGCTGCACACCTTCCTTTCCCTTTTCCTTATGGCTGCGTCTTGGGCCCCACCCCAGCCCCCACCTCACCCGAGCGGGCTCTGTCCCTTCCATTTCTGAAACACATCTCCAACAACGTACTCCCTTCCACTCTCTTGCTCCGAGAGCCTCCTGATGTAACTCGCCCTTGAGTCCCTCCAGTCTGGTTTTCATACAGCAGCTAGAATTGAACCATTACACTGTCACTTAACTTCCTTTGGGTGGCTTCCTTTTTTCTTAGGATGCGGTCCCAACTGCTTGCCTTGGCTTCCAAGGGCCTTCAGGAAAGACGTGGTCTCCTCCCATACCCCTGTGCCCTCTGCTCCCCTAGACTCCAGCCCTTCTGGATGATTCTTAATACCCTCCACTTACAGTGCCCCAGGCTTGTTTCCGCTCCCTTCCTGTGACCGGCCTCGTGGCCCCCTCAGCTCTCTCAGCCCCCACATCGCCTCCTCAGGGACACCGTCCCCGAGCATCCCTCTGGCGTAGCCTCTCTCTGCTCACCCCATGGTCTCCGTCACTGTGCGGCGTGGTTTCCGCACGGCCCTTTGCACAATCTGATGTCCTTCTGTTGCAGATGCATGTGTTAAGTTAGTTCATTGGCCCTCCTGTCCATCAGTAAGCCCCGTGAAGGACAGCCCTATCTGTCACGGTCACCACTCCCTAGAACCCAAATGCCTGGCACATGGTGGACATTCAGCAAGTGTTGGGTGAAGGAGCCCATCTTTCTGCCCAGGTCTCTCTCCCAGGCTCCAGGAAGACTAAATGACTTACTCTTTTCCAAATACACATCAGGCTATTCCCTGTGTCTGGAAGGACTCTCCCTTACCCAGGCCAATCACAGCCTTGCGTTTCCTGCACGAGCCATCCAGCACCCCTTCCCCCCCGAGTGGCTCGGCATCACTGGCCCCTTCCTCTGAGCTCCCAGCCCTCATGAAGAACAGAGATGCTACTTCATAGGGTGGCAGTTGTGAGTGCCCCAGCTTAGAATCCCACTTCTGAGCAGCCTGACTTCCAGCTCAAGGAAGCCTAAGAGTGGGTGGAAACATGGAGTTTTTACACCAGGAAGTGAATACAGCTCTCTCAGGGAAGACTTTGCTGAGTGCCAGCAGGGCTCAGCCCTTACCTCGGCTATGCTCTCATCATAACTATCCTTTCTCTCCATTCCCCTGAACAGAACAGTCATTAACAGTCATTATTGGTTTGTGTGACTGTTTGCTTAGTGTCCGGCTTCCCCGGTAGGCTTCACAGGGTACGGGTTGTGAGCATGATGTCCGGTGCAGCCACTTAGACGTGTTTGTTGAATGAATGCATGAAGGACTAAATGAAAAGGCAGAGTTGTTGGCTCTCAAATGAGGGCATCCTTCAGGAAGGACCCTTACGATCACAGCCTTGTCCCAAGCAGAGAAGGCTGGAGGTATGGAGGCTAGTATCAAGTATTACCACTGTGAACAAATGGTGGTGTTACACGTCCCTTTTACTGTAAATCTTTAGCCTTCAAAAGCTGTGCCCTCATCCCAACGGGCAGCCCACACGGTGTGCAAAGCCTCTTGTTTGTAAAGCTGTCCTCATCCCAGTGAGTGCAATCAGAGCTGAAATGGGAGGAGCTGCTGCTGAGGGAAACTACAGCTTGCATTTTCCACCTCCTGAGAGTAAAATGAAACCCCAGTGTGTTGTCACTTTGAGAAGAGGACCCCACAGAACATTCTGTTAATACAGAAATGAAAATGCCACCATTGGAACCACTTTAACAGGTGCATCCTGAGTTATTATTGGGCTGAAAATGATACTTTTAGGCAGGTACTCAAAGCATTTACATCCTGTTGTTCTGTCGGTCAGAACATTCTGGAAGGTGCATCTAAAGAGGAGAAACCATTTTTCTCAATGAGCCTATGTGACTGTTCAAATGTGATGGTTGAGGAGGAGGGCAGAGCTAGAGGACTGCTTGCATCAGGGAATGTCTACAGAAGCAGTCTAAAGACTGAAGCAATGTCCCAGGCTGGACTCACCCGGAGAAGAAGAGCTATTTTCAGTGTTTGAAAGTGTGATATTTACTCGCTGCCCACATAACCTCCTTGGGCCACACGGCCCACCTCCTCCTGGACAGTCAACGAGCATGGAGAAACACGTTGTAACATAATAGATTCAGATCACAATCCACGTGGGATCCACGCCAGGGGGAACACTGTAAACGTTCTTGAACGGCTTGTGACCACTGAGCGGAAATAACTGTGCCATTGTGCAAGTCCATGGGCATCTGACTCAGGCTCTTCACCATGGCTCCCTTTAGTCCTTGCACGTGCTGCTCCTTCTGCTCCTTCTGACCGGTCACGCTCCCAGCTCCTCATCCGGTGGGTGTGATTGTGGCAGAAATCCTGCCATTCTCCCACATTCTCCCATACACTCCCGGGGTGGAAGGCCGACAGGCTGATGCAGAGACGCGCACGTCAGCACCTGGGCTTGGGAGCAGGAGAGTGGACTTCTCACCGAGCTCTTCTCAGCAGTTCCACTCTTCTCTTGGTTGCGCTAGCTGGCAGTGGTGGCCTTGGCTGTCGTCTGTGATGTTTCATATGAGCAGGGGGACATGCTACACTCATGGTGCTTAGAAAGCAGCTCTTCGAGGCCGCCTGAGTCCCAGAACACGATTCCAAAGTCAGAATCCACGAAAATGGTTTACCTAAACTAGTGGTTCTCGACTCTGGCTGCAAACTGTAATCAGCTGGGTCTTGAAAAGAGTACCGATACCCTGGCCCTGCACCCAGTGTTGAGAAGCCCTGGGATTAGATGATGCACAGCTGGGCTCTCTGGCCCTGGGCTCCTGGAGGGGGTCCTGGTGGACCCTGAGAATACAGACGGGGAACAGACCACCAAAGGGATTCTGGTATTTGCTGGAAGTTAATAGGGGGGTTCTTGAGAAAAGGGTTCTAGGGGCACCTGGGTGGCTCAGTGGGTTAAGCGTCCAACTCTTGATTTTGGCTCAGGTCATGATCTCAGGGTCCTGGGATCCAGCCCTGCATCATCGAGCTCTGAGCTCAGCATGGAGTCTGCTTGTCCCTCTTCTTCTACTCTCCCCCTCACATTCTCTCTCTCAAATAAATAAAATCTTAAAAAAAAAAAAAGAAAGAAAGAAAAGGGTTCTGACCTTCTGACCCCACCATGTTTGCAGAACACTGGGTTTCAACAAACAACCAGGAACAATGCCCAGATCACACCACAGTACTGCTCAGATGGAGCCGCCCCTGCTACCACCTCTGGGTGCACACTCTGCTTGTCCCACCCTGGGTTCAGGACACTGGATTCAACCTCTGCAGCTGCCACCCTGCCACCACCCTTGCAGGAATGGCTTCTGCATGACACCTGCTTCTTCACTAAGCTAGCTTCCAACAGAGGTCTCCCTGCATTAGGGTCGAGTGCCCTGCACTCTCATTCAAACTTGGGGATGTGACTACAAACCCAGGGAAGGTGTGCCAAGAAGCCGGGAAGAATAAAAGAATGGCCAGATGAAGTGAGAATGGGGAAGAAATGAGAAGATACAAGTGTGCTCACCAAAGGATTTCTCAGCGATCTGAATATGAAAACACACCCTGTGAATCCCCAACAGTATCCAATGCAGTGTTTCCCTAACTTATTTGCTCACAGACTGCTTTTTATTTGTGGTATATCTTGTGCCATTAATGCTTTGCAGAAATCTTCACGAACAGCTTTATTAAGGTTAGGTAGTATTTCACGTGCAAAGATAAATGTCTGGTTTCCTTGACTTGCTGTAACAGCTGCATGTCTACCTCCATGTCGGGTACCCAGTTGCAGGAAAATTCACTTGAACACGTATCGGTGTGTAGTTTGTGTCAGGCACATTTCTAGGTGCTGGGGAGTCAGCAGTGGCTAAAATGGACAAAAACCCCTGCCTTCATAGAACTTCCAGATCAGGGAGATATAGACTGTTAGTCCAGGGTAAGTGGCAAGGAGCAAACAGAAGGCAGGGAAGGGGGATGTGAAGTGTTAGGGTTCGGATGGGACTGATGTTTTAAGAAGGGTGCACTGGGGAGGTGGTTTTTGAGTAAAGATGTCAGGGCAGCGAGGGAGTAACAGAAGTGACTATTTGGAGGAAGAGCATCCCAGCAGAGGGCACGGCAGCAGGGGACTTGGAGCGGAAGGGCTGAAGGGGAGTGTCTCAGCAGAGGCCGTCAGAAAAGTGACAGCCAGAGTCAGGCAGTTCAGAGGGAGAAGGAAGGCTGGCTTTTATGAATGAGAAGGGAAGTCACTGGAGGGTTTCCGCAGCATCGTGCGGAGAACTGTGTTGAGGAACAGGAGGAGGGCAGCGTGGAAGTGAGGTGACTGGTTTAGGGCATGGTTACGGGCATCCCAGCTGGTGAGTCACATTTTTTGATGTAAACGCCAATAGGATTTGCTGCTTGAGCCGATGAGGGTTGTATGACAAAGATAGGAGTTAAGGAGGACGTGGAGGTTTGTAGCTCAAGGAACCGGGAGGATCAAGATGTCATTCACTTTGATGGGAAACAGGTTTGGGGGGAAATAGTCACTCAGAACTGAACGTGTGAAATTGGAGATGCCTGTAGAGACACGAAGTAGGCAGTTGGATATTCGAGTTCAGGGGAGAGATGGGGCCAAATTGGAATTTGAGGATCATTAGCATGTAGGTGAAATTTAAGGCTATGAGACAGGACGACATCCCTGTGCAAGAGAATCTAGACAAGAGAAGAGGTTCAAGGGCTGAGCCCTGGGACCCCTCACCTTTGAGAAGACTGGCAGATGAGGAGGATCCTGAAAAAAAGACTGATGGGAGCTGCCAGCACAGTGGGAGGACAGCCGATAACCATTGCCCTGAAGGGCAAGAGTGGAAATGTTTCAACGAGTAAGGAGTGCATAGACGTTGCAAATCTGCTAATATGTCTTCACTTGCCCTGGACAATCCCCGTTTGCACCTGGGGACCAGGTGTGATCATCACAAGAACCCCCTTCCCTCTCAAATATGTGCCAGGGTGGACAGCACATTCCCATGTCATCTGACCGATAGGTCAGGTGTGATGGGCATGAACGCTTGGCTCTGAATGGGGCAATGTTTAGGTCACAGTGACCTTGATCGTGGTAAGTCTGGGTGGAGAGGTGGCAGCAAAAATCAGATTGGAGTGTCCTCAAGAGGGGCAGGAAGACAGGAAGCAGAGAAATGAGTATATATAAAGTTTAAGAACTTCTCTTGTAAAAAAAAAAAAGGAACACAACAAGAAGGGGGAGTGTGGCCGAGAGGGTGTTGTTTCTTTAATATGGAAGAAAATTCAGCACGTTCGTAGGCTGGTCCAGAAAAGAAGGAAGCAGTGATGGTGTGGGAGAGAGAGGGGAGGTTCTGTGGGGCGCTATTCCCGGGGGAGTGTGGGGGGATGTCACAAGCTGCACAGGGGAGAGGTGGGCTGGCCCAAGGAGCGTGGCCAGTTGCCTGTGATAAGAGGAGGCAAGCACAGGGGTGAGCAATGGTCCAGAGAGGTGGGGAGCTGTGGTTGTGGTGGGAACCTGCATTTACTCTCTTCCAATTGCTTCTCCTTTGTCATGGTAACGGGAAGCAAGGTCAGGAGCTGAAACCCAAGATGGGGGAAGAAGTACTAGAGGTTTGGGGAGGGAAGAGAAGTCCGAAATAGAGGTCTAGAAAAGGATGGGAAAGTGAGGGACCAGGGCAGGGTGGTATGATTGCCTGGTGGCCTTGAGGACCCATTTGAAGTCAGTGTGACATGCCGGAATATTCTCTGGCCACAGCTCCGCAGTGAATGTGCTGGATAGTGCAGCCACAGGTTAGACAAGGTGTTGGATTTGGCCAGGCTGGTGGTTTAGTCACGAGGGAGCAAAGGCAGAGAGAGGTACGGCGTCAGAGTAGGGAGGATATGATAGCACTTGACAATGGAATGGAAGCTGGGTAAACGAAGAGAACAATTAACTTAAGAAGCTGTCATGTTCAGCCATGACAGTATGCAAGCTCATTACTTCTTTGACATGTTGATAATTTCCAGTAGGTCACCTGTCAGCTTATGGAGAAGTCTCCTTCCACATGTCTTCCTCTAGTTTTCCTACCACTCATTGGCTCTGGCCTTCACCACTTCCTGCCCAGATTCTCTCCCCAGGATCTTGGCTATTACTACCAGTTCCATGCACAACAATTTGGGCCACGATAATCTAATTAATGATTAATGGCCAATAAATTAATAATAAATAATAAACATTAATAAAGGGATAGTCTAAAAGAATCTAAGAAGCAGCTTTGTCATGTCACTGCTTTGCCCCCAAATAAAGAACAGCTCTATATTTCCTATGACATGATACCACACATCCTTTGCCTGGGGTTCACAGATCCCTCTGCTTTTGCAAACTTATGTCTTGCCTTGTGTAACTCTGCTCCAGACAGGCTGGTCTCCTTATTGCCCTGCCAGATGTTGCTCATGCTATGCTTTCTGCATGAAATGCTCTCTCTGCCTTTCAAAATCCTATCTGCTATACATACTAAACTGTGATCCTGGCTGACACAAGGAGAGGGGTGGGATTAGAGTGAGCCGTGTGTGTGTGTGCATGTGTGTGCACATACATACACAGTTAACAGTTTTCATTTGAATTTTTTGCAATGAGACTGTCTTCATATCACTTTTGTAATTTTGTAATTGGAAACAGTTTAAATTTCATTTTAAAAAATGCTTCTTAGTTGTAATCTGGCAATAGGTAGTTTAAATCTAAATAAGCATACCCCTTGACTGAGCAATTGGTTGAGGACCTTATCTTTGGGAGAAAACTTCACAAGTTCATTGCAGCATTGTTTACAATAGCAAACAACCCTATATCCCTTAGGAGGGGACTGAGTTAAAAAAAAAAAAAGGTATATTCACACCATTCACAATGTGCATGACAGTACATTTTAGTGGTTAATGGTGCAGCCACTGCATAAGACAATTTAGATTTGAATTTCAGCTCTCACCCTTGTGGCTATGTGACTTGGGGGTAATGAAAATTTTCTGTGCATAAATTCCTTCATCTAAATGGGGACTACAATAATATCTACCTTATAGATTTGCTGTAAGGCAGTGGTGAGTTGTTACGTGTAAAGCATTCCAAACCATGCCTGGTTCCACCAAGGATGTCAAAAGCAGGAAAAAGTATTTCCCCATCCTAACAACAAAAGAAAAACAGATAAACTATAACAGTGTAACTTTTCATGAGCTTATCAGAGAGCTGAGGACGCAGGGCCAACAAGTATCGTTCAATTCAACTCAAATCAGGCTCCTCCAAGGAAAGATGGGTCGCAAGCATGGACTCAGCTCTGGCCAGAGCACAGGGGGAAGAAATGCTGGGACTGTACGTGTGGGTAAGAAGAATTCAGCTAGATTTTAAAATAAATTGCAAAGGCCAAGTGTGGGCTAGCATGAGAATACAAACCCCGGAGCAGAGACACGAAGGGGATTTGCACTCACACATGGGATCTTGCACCTGGACCTCAACCAGATGCTCATGAGAAAGTGGTTGGGGCAGGATGGGAAACTGGAGCAGCTAGGGGAAAGGTAAAAGAAAAAGCAACATCCTCTACCCTTGAAGAAGGAGCAGGAAGCAATTCTGGGTCCAGGATCACATACCAGTATGAAGAGAGGTTTCCCACATCCAAAGGAGGGGCAGGGAACTGGCCCATTCGAGATTCGCCACAGATACAGGGAAGTTGGGCTCTCCAGAAGAGAAGCAGCGTCACTGAGAAAGCCCCACTCCTGAGACCCAGGCAGACAGGCCGAGCCTAAGACGGATGCTGGACCAGCACAACAGAGAGCTGCTCCTTCCCTCTCCCCACCACCAGACAAACAGGCACCACGCAATAAGCAAGAACTTCTGGGGAGGGGACAAGAGCACAGTGAGAGCAGGCAAACAAGGAAGACTGAAAGTTGAAGGTGGAGCAGGAACACTGAGAAAAACCCTCTGGAACCCCAGCCCCACCTCAGCACAAGGTAATCCTAGGGGAATTGAAGCCAGTGGTGTATAGAAGGTAACTGTAACAACAGTACAAGTCAAAGCTCCCTGAACTCCTGAGCACATTTCCTCAATATTAATGATCTAACGGAAGAGGTGTGCCCATTTACAGGTATAAATACTATTTGCCTCAGTGGTGACTATTCTATACATGATATTCAAACAAAATGAATTCAATTCAGTTCAATTCAACATTCAACCAAAAATTACAAGACACATGCACAAGATCAAATAATAATAATAATAAATTTAAAAACCAAAGTCAAGAGACAAAGCAATAAATATAACCAGATTCAGAGGCAACACATATATTGGAGCTATCAGAAAAGGAATTTACAATAACTATAATTCATATGTTAGATGCTCTAGGGGAAAAAAGTATATGAAATGCATAAAGAGATGGGAAATTTCAGCAGATAGATGGGAACTATTAGGGAAAGTCAAATAGAAATACCAGGGGGAAGAAAACCATGGTAATTTGGATGAAAAATACCTTCAAAGAGAAAAGAAAGATAACTGTGTAGAAAAAAAATATTTAAAACAAAATTCTCAAAATTAATGAACTACCCCAAACCACAGATCTAAGGGAATCTAACTGTGAAAATACCAAACAAATAACAATAACAAATATGCCTACACACATCATATCCAATGGGTAGGTTTAAAAACTACATGCATAGTACTGTCCCATTTCTAAAAACTGAATCGTTTTCTAGAAAGATGACCATCAGAACACTTATAATGATTATTTGTGTATAATGGCACCTCAGGTGAATTTTTGTGTCTGCTTTGTACTTCCCATTTTCTTTGACTTGAAGATAAGCAATAAAACTATTTTCATTGACAAAAATCTGACTAATTCTTTCAGTAAGGGAGCTAATCCCATTTACCTTTATTTTCACAAAGAATGTATTCTGGTTCATTCTTCAATTTTTAAATTTTTTATTTTTTCTTTTACATTATGAATTATGAATTTTTTCCTCTCAAATAGTTTGTTACATAGCTACTTTATATTTTGGTCATCATTTATCTTTAAGAGTTTCAAGAACATATTTGAAGACATACTTGTCTACCAATTCAAGGATAAAACGTCCAAAATTAAGAATTCAATTGAATATCTTTGAACCATAAGACACAATAGGCTCATTTTATTTCCTGTCATCTACTCCTTTTCCCTATTTATGTTAAATTTTAGACATTAATTTTCAGGTTATGATTTTATGTTATATAAATGTATGTGTAAACTTTCAATATACATTTATTAAGATTTGAGTCTATGGTATTTAATTTAAATGTTCACTACAGTCCTTAGCTGTGACTTTACTGTTTGGAGGGGGGGTTACATTTTGATCAATTACTTGGTTTATTAAAGCAGTACTTCTTGAACTTTAATGTGCATGTAAATTACATGGTGATCTTGTTAAAATGCAGATTCTGATTCAGTAGATCTGGGGTAGAGCCTGGTTCTGAGATTCTGCATTCTCAACAAGGTCCCAGGTGACATGATGGTGCCAGACTGTGGACCACATCTGAGTGGTTCCCCCCATGAAAAGTACACAGATTGTATATTTTGAGCCCTGGAATCTCTGAAAATGTTTTTATGTTCTTGAGAGTGACAGACAGCTTGGCTACATAAGGAATTTGGGGTCACAAAGTTTCTCCCTCAAAACTCTATAGACATGAATTGTGTCACTGATTTTAGGATCTATATTATAAAAAAAAAAAAAAAAGGAATTCTGGGGGCGCCTGGGTGGCTCAGTCGGTTAAGTGTCTTGACACTTGGTTTCCACTCAGGTCATGATCTCATGGGTCCTGAGATAGAGCCCTACGTCGGGCTCCACACTCGGTGGGGAGTCTGCTTGTCCCTCTCTGTCTGCTCCTCCCCCCACTCTGTCTGTCTCTCTCTCATAAATAAATAAAATCTTAAAAAAATGAAAAGGAACTCTGAGACCAGTTTGCATTTCCTTTTTTTTTTTTTTTTTTTTTTTTATTTTTTTTTTGGGCATTTATAGAGTTTTTTATTTTACATACATTTTGCAACTTTCACCAGGGTTTATTAAGAATTTGAATCTCTTCATTTTGCCTGGTACCCAGTGAGCTATTTTGATTGGGAGATTGAGGTCTTTAGGAAGTTTTATATGTGTTTGAATATTGCTTTGGTCCATTTGTTCTGGTATCTTCTTCAGAAATACAGTTATCCACATATTGGATCTCCATTGTATATCTATGAAATACCGCATATTCTTTTTCTTTTTTTTCATTATTTTTTGCATTATATATATATATTTCCTAGGCTGTATTCTCTATCACTGAAATAATTTCTGGCATTTTGGGCATAATTCTGCTCTTCATTGCTTTGAATACATTATGACACTCTGATATTATCTGCTTGGTTTTAACACATTTATTCAAAACCTCATTTACTTCTCTGTATGGTTCTGCCTATATCTCAGCGTAATCTTCCACTGTCACCTCATTTCACAGTTCATCTAATTTTATGGAGACCATATTTTTTTAATGTTGACAGTAAAGAGTAGATGCTGTCTGGAATTCGTATTTTTTGCCTCAAATGTTTTTCAAAAATACGCACTTTCTCTGAATCTGACTGGTCGGATTTCATGAGGAAGAATCTTTCCGTGGACCGCCTATTAGTTTTATTCTTGCTTGCTGATTGTTGCTAATCAGTGAGCCAGCCTGAGGGTAGCAGGGAGAGCAGGAGAGCAACAGGCTCTGCTGACGAGGGGGTTTGGTCTCTATCTATAGTGGAACCACTCTGCCTCGCACCAGGATGATGGGGAGGCCTCCTAGCTGGCATCTGCATACTTGCCCCTTCAGCCCCATCTCTCTCTATAGCTGTTGCTGCATCCCCAAAGACGGGCCACCATCCAGGGCCGCTGCTCCCACCACTCCTGGCAGCCTCTTGTTCAGCTTCACCAGGCTGCTTACCACGGTTACAATCACCTTCACACTTACGTCCTCTCCCGAGCTAGAAACCACAGCTACTCACTCATCCCAGCAGCCTGGGTCTCCGAGTGCTGCGCGGGCACTGTGGCTGGGGGATCTGCCCAGCCAGACCTCACAGGGCACCTTCCAGGCTAGCCTCACAGCCCACTCTTTCCTCCAGAACTCAGCCCTCCCAGCCCAGAGACACCACCACGGGGGCCAGGACTTGACCATTTACTTCCCGGGAGCCATGCCATGCGTCCGGGGACAAGTTTATTTCTGCCATTTTGAGATTTGTTTCCTCAGCGTTCTATGTAAATAGGTGTTTTCCCCAATTTTTCCAGGTTATTAATTTAGGACTTGGTGGGTGATGAGTGTTCAGAAATAAAATGTGTCCAAAAGCCAAGCCTCTTTACCCCAAAGTGCCTGCCTTAGCCCATTCAAGCCACTCCGACAGAACACCACAGGCTGGATGGCTTATAACCAGCAGATGTTTATCTCGAAGTTCTGGAGGCCAGGGAGTCCAAGATCGAGGCGTAGTACATTTGGTGTGTGGTGAGGAGGCCCCACTTCCTGGTTCATAGATGGCCCCCTCTTGCTGTGTCCCCACAGAGCAGAAGGGGCGAGGGCACTCTCTGGGGGGCACCCCTCCCATTCACAAGGGCTCCACCCTCATGACCTCATCACCTCCCAAAGGCCCCGCCTCCCAACACTACCACCTTGGGGGTTAGGATTTCAACAGATGAAATCTGGGGGGATATGAATATTCAGTGCATAGCAGTCTCAGAACATTTTTTTAAATGAGAGCAGAATTAGCTCAGGCACAGTGATTACAGCAGGGTTTTCTTCCTCTCCCTTTGCTTTGAAACAACATGGCCTTTCCAAAATTGCACATTCTAAACTTGAGAAATTAGAACTTGCATTTCCTTTTTGCATTGTAGATTAAATAGACTGTAAGTTAGACACTGCCTTCATGATTAAAGCGAGCCTATGCATGAGTTTGTTTGCTTTGAGTTGAGTAGTTCTAGTGAAAGCGAATGCCCTCACTCTCCAACGGAAGACTCCTCATCCCCTATGGTATTTTATTTTATAAACAGCTAATTTAGAAATATTGTAACACTTATTCTATGTACACTATTTCAGAGTGAATTAGCATTCACCTCTGAAAAAAAAAAAAAACAACTTAGCGCTGGTATATTCAAGCATTTAAGAAAGCATCAGTGTATTCCTCTTAACTTCCATAGAATGATGCCTCATTCAGTGCCCATTTCATTTAATGAGTATATCCAGATGTCCCTTGTTTGAGTCTAAATTCCTGGCACCGAAGGCAATGAAATTAATTTTAAAGTTGTTTATAAACAGAGACCCTTATGGAAACTTTGAGA
This sequence comes from Neomonachus schauinslandi, assembly GCF_002201575.2. Classification (NCBI taxonomy): domain Eukaryota; kingdom Metazoa; phylum Chordata; class Mammalia; order Carnivora; family Phocidae; genus Neomonachus; species Neomonachus schauinslandi. The sequence continues at coordinate 127,016,061 of NC_058410.1, forward strand.
GATGTTTTCAAAAAAAAAACTTACACCATATATTTTCATCTCTTTTTAAATTGTCAGTAAACTTATGTCTCCATAGAAATAAAAATATCTGTTTAAGGAGTTTTAGTCCAAATCAGTTTTTTTTTTCTGCATATGTCATTACCTTCTATTTTTTCCCTCTTTAAAAAAAAAAAAAATCCCATGAGTATAAAGAAGACCGAAGTTGAAAACACTTCAATAACTGATTGCATGAAGGCAACAAAATCAGGTCTTCAGTCTTCATGCTTCGAAATAATGAGACAACTGTGAAGGCGTGTACCTTTTGACCAACATTAAAAATCAGGTCTTGCGATGGACTCTGAAAAACAAACTGAGGGTTCTAGAGGGGAGGGGGGTGGGAGGATGGGTTAGCCTGGTGGTGGGTATTGAGGAGGGCACGTTCTGCATGGAGCACTGGGTGTTATGCACAAACAATGAATCATGGAACACTACATCTAAAACTAATGATGTAATGTATGGGGATTAACATAAGAATAAAAAATTTAAAAAAAAAAAGATCACTTAAAATTAAAAAAAAAATCAGTTCTTGAATATCTGGTATTTATTCAGTTGTGCCTTCTTGCTCAGTGTTTTTACTAAACATGGAAGAACCTACAGCCTCACACACGTAGGTCAGACATAATATAAAATAAACCAAATGCATTTAATGATGGGCAAGCCCCAGTGATGTAACTATAACTTCTCTGCTCCATTAAAAATCTCTCTGCATTTTTCAAAACACAGCGGTCCTATTCCTGTTGTTCCAGCCAAACCCCTACACGTGCAGTGGTGTCCTCCCTCTCCTATCACAGGAAGCAGCCCAGGGCCTTCTTAGGTGCATCTCGTCGCTATGTGCAGTCAGACTGTGTGTGTGGGCACTGGTAACCGCTCACATCTGTCTCACTGAGGCTTGAGGAGTCTGGAATTTCTGAGCTCCAGGGCTGCCTCTGCCAAAGACTTCCTGGCGAAGTGTTTTGTCTGCAAAACAGACACAATAATGAGGACCTCATATGGATTTTAAGAAATGCCCTACACCCTGGAAACTTCTTTTGGAAGAAGTAAAGGAAGAAATCCACTCTTTCCCGCAAAAAAAAATTTCCACAGCAGCTTGAAACTTTGTCCCTTGCATAAGACATGAAGAGCTGTTTTGAAATGCAAAAAAAGGACTAGTGACAGAATTTTACACTAGAGCTCTGAAGCCAGGTCCAAATGGTCCAGGGTTCGAGGTTCTTGAGTGGTCCCCCTAGTTGCAGCCCTGCAATTCTGTCTCGTCAGCGTAGTAAGCATGCCTGAGTTTAGCTGGGGGGCGCACAGACCCTGAGGGTTCTATGTGTTATGGATGGGCTGAATTGTGTGCCCCCCAAATTCACATGTTGAAGTTGCAACCCCCAGAACCTCAAAATGTGACTGTATGTAAGTTAAGGAGAACTTTACAGAGGTAATTGAGTTAAATGAGATCATGGAGGGTGGGCCCTAATCTAATAGGATGGGTGTCCTTAAAAGAAGCGGAGGTGAGGACACAGACGTGCACAGAGGAAAGACCACTTGAGGACCCAGGGAGAACTCAGCCGTCTACAAGCCAAGGAGAGAGGCGTCAGAAGAAACCAGTCCTGCCGACACGTTGATCTTAGACTTCCAGATTCCAGAACTGTCAGAATATAAATTTCTGGCGTTTAAGCTACCCAGTGTGTGGTGCTTGTCACACAGCCCCGGCAAAGTGAAACACCACGCACCTCGTTCCTTCGCTGGGTGAGAATGCACCTCAGAATGGCCTTCCATTTTGGGAGGACAGATGCACCCTCGGAAGAGATGCCCGCTGACCAGACGGCTGCTGCCAGACGCAGCTCTCTGAAGGAGGCACCCTTGTCTGACGACGTGGTGACCTTCCTTTCCTTATTGTCCTCTCTGCCCATTTTAACACCGCAAACGCCGAGACCAAAGAGCAAGAGAGCAAGCGAAGCTGCTAGGAGAGCTCCAGGCACAATGCTAGCTCTCCGTGAAGCAGGGCAGCCTGCGGCCCCAGCTGCCCACAGCCCACCCCATCTGCGGCTGTATGGGTGTGTGCCCCCGGTTCTCAGAAGGGGCACTTCACACAGCAAGTACGGATGACGTCACTGCTGGTGTCCCCAAAGTAATGCAGTTCTGTGAGTTCGCCGGTGTTTGCCATCTGTGGAATACAGGAAGTGAACCTTCCTTTGGCTGACGTTTTGATCCACATTTAGTCATGCCTCATCCTCTCCTGTCCCTCCACACCACCTCCTGTCAGCTGAAGCTCCTTTCCAACACCAGGAGCCTTCTGTTGCTTTGCCCCGCCAGCTGACAGCATCTGGTCCTTGTACATTTGTTCTATTTGGTTGTTGATGCTTCTCCAGATTTGGGATCACAGGCTGTAGCTGGGACTCCACCTTTCAGATCTGGAGAGCGCTAGGGTCAGTGCTGTGTCCAGAATATGACAGCATCCCTTGATCTGCCCTTGGTCATCCACTGGCGATAACCTGGTCATACAAGCGGCCCCCCATCCTGTGGTCTAAGCATGACTCAGCAAGGCAGGGGGGCAGTTTCTCCTCGGGCTGTCCGGGGGCACATTTCCCGAAGCTGCCGTGGAGCCCCCACTTTGACGCCCTGGGGACGCACATGACAGGAGCCCAGCGGCCAGGCCTGATGTGTCACTGCCTCCCGACCTCTTGAATCCCGCTTTTGACTCACTCGCAGTGGCCACGCCTCTGCCATTACATTTTTGACAGTACTTCAAAACGGCAAACTCATTAATATGTGCCTCGAGGATTTACAGAGCTCACGGTAACATCGGTTTTGTTTTCACAGCTGTGCTCACACGCTTCGATGAGGCCATTTCAAGGGAGATAGTATGACATAATGTCGGTGACAGCACAATTGTCATCCGCAAAAGGGGACAGTATTGGGATGTCAATGGAAAAGAAAAGTGAGGCTTTCGTCTGTAAGCTCAGATCCCATTTCCTGCAAGAATCTCAACCTCTGAGCAGGGCCGGGAGTGGAAATTACTACAAGCTGCCGAATACAGATGACATCATCTCGCCACCCACAAATCTTACGCGTTTGACAGCGCAGAGGATGGCAGGGGCCTAGAGAGAATACAACTCCAACTCAGCCAACAAGTTCTGTGTGCTGGAGAGGAAATATTTTCATAGGAGTTGTTCTCTTCTTCATTTTCTGTTTTGGTTTGGCAACCGCCACCGCAGTAAAATGACGACCGTGACAACAGCCATGAGCGTCCCCAGAGCCACGACCAACAGCTCCCCCTGCGTGGAATTACACGAGTCTAGAGCCCTTTCCCAGGGAGCTTTCGCAACATGGGGCTCCGAGGCTGACTTTGCAGGGGGGTAGGTGCTGTGGTGCTGTTCGTCGTGGTGCAGTTTCCCCGCCCCCAATGCTAGTACCCGAACCTTCCAGCCAGGCTTGCCACGCCTACACTGGGGTTGTCCTCGGTCCCAAAGCCATTGTTTCCCGCCTGCTCATTTTGCATCTGCTCTCGTGTGTTTGCTGGACGGCTGGGCACATTCGCACCTATGCTCAAGTTCTCTTCCCTGAAAGGACACGCACCTTCTTTACAACAGCTGGCGACGCTTCCACCTGCATTATCCCTGGCACCGGCATTCTGGGTATGGTAAACCCCCATTATGGAACTATGTATGCTGGGAATCATAAACATGGAAATAAAATAAAAGGAAGCGCTTTGAAAGGAACAGATGGCACTAAAGTCATAAGGCGCCCTCGACACAAATGAGGCTTTTGGGGGGGGAAAATATCTGTAAGTCTCTCATTTGCTCACTCTCAGGGCTTGGTGTAGCCCGTTTAGGCTTTGTTGGAAACACTGGTTATAATCATGTTTTATTTGTTTATTTTTAAAGATTGTATTTATTTGACAGAGAGAGACACAGCGAGAGAGGGGACACAAGCGGGGGGAGTGGGAGAGGGAGAAGCAGGCTTCCCGCCGAGCAGGAAGCCTGATGCGGGGCTCGATCCCAGGACCCCAGGATCATGACCTGAGCCGAAGGCAGACGCTTAACTGACTGAGCCACTCAGGCGCCCCTCTAATCATGTTTCAATCATCAGTTTCTTTCTTTACTATCTACTACTCTTTCGGTGGCTTTACATCCCATGTGTTTCGATATCAACCACCAAAAACGTGAGGCTGTAGCGTTACCCATTCGGCGACAACCGGGATTCCTGAACCTGGGTGAGATGGCCCCAGTGTTACAGCGCCACCTCTGGTTGGGAAGACTCTTGACTCCTACTCCCCAGAATCTGAATGACTGGGCCCGCATCCGCCAGTGGTTATGCTTTCAATGGGTTTCATAACTCTGGGGGACGTTTTGGGAATACTGATTCCATAGGGCCTCTTAGATCTTGCAGAAAGGATGTCAACAACACAACGTGTTACTTAGAAAGAAAAAAGGAATTAAGTTATCAAAATTTTAAACTGTCTTCTCTCTCAGTGTCCCCCAGTCTAGACCCATCCTCTTCCCCCAGGAGTCCTGGGCTCTCACCCATCTTTGCTTTCTGATTATAGTCCTGTTACAGCACTGATTTTGATGTAATTTATATTAAATTTATGTGGGAAGTGCACTCTTCACTATAATGCAGATTCCTTGGGGACAACAATCACCTCTTGTTTTCTGGGGGTTTTTTAGCGGGGGAGGGGCAGAGGGAAAGAGAGAGAGAGAATCTTAAGCAGGCTCCTCCCCCAGTGCAGAGTCCCATGCAGGCCTGGATCTCACAACCCTGAGATCATGACCCGAGCCAAAATCAAGAGTCAGTCGCTTAACCAATGGAGCCATTCAGGTGCCCCAACAATCACCTCTTGTTAATCTTGATATTCTATTCAAAGTACCAACTCAGTAAATGTTTGTTGTACTGAATTATGCCCTCAGGAAAGCTACTAGATCTGAGGCACCTGGATTTCTACTGACTAAATCTCGAGAAAGAGAGCCACTAGAGTATTTGTTCTATTCATGCATTTAATATATATATTCAGGGACACCATTCCTTATATGAAAACTTCAAGATATATCAGAATTTTTTGGATTGTCACAGGTTAAAATGGCTCATGTATTATGTAGCATGATCTCAGTGTGTACACTTACAAAAAGTTTAAGAAAAGGAATAAAGACTAACCTTAGTTCAGGTATGTTTCACCATCAAATAAGTTTGCTGAAAACTTCTGTTAAAACTCTTTGTCTTTAAAGCTTTCTGGATTTCAGAACAATGAAGGACCAAAGACCTATATTCAAGGAGAAAAACAATGAATTACTTCTTTTACATTAAATTTCTATAACTGATAAAATATTTCTTTTAAAAAATGCCAGTATTATTTCCATAACTCTCAGTTTTCAAACTTTTACAAATAATCTACTAATACATGTTCTCTACTTAAAATGCCAATGACAGAGATAAAGCAAAAGCCTGGAGTGACTCCCCTTCTCATCTCTGTTTTACTTTCACAGGAGTTCCCGACTTCGGGAAGCTCTGCAGGCACACACCAAAGCACAGAGCAACACATCACCTTTATAAAGTCCGCTCCCAACATACCCTCATTTCCAGCTTTTCCCTTTTCAAGCATTGCTTATGTATCACCAAAAATGTGGCAAGAAAAGCCACATTTTTGGTGATACATAAGCAATGCTCTCTTGTCCCCATGCCTAGAGATGAGAAAAATCAGAGTGAAAGACATTAAGATATTTGCTGTGTGTGACAAAGAGCCTATGAGTGGAAACAATGGTACTAGAACCCAAATGATCTCACTCTTTTTTTTTTTTAAGATTTTATTTATTTATTTATTTATTTATTTGAGAGAGACAGAGATAGTGAGAGGGAGCACCAGTGGGGAGGAGAGGGAGAAGCCTTTGGGATCATGACCTGAGCCGAAGGCAAACGCTCAACCGACCGAGCCACATAAAAAAGACCTACTGTTTATATAATTCATTGTGTTTTAGGAAAAGAGTTGTTCTAATTCTAATTCTTTTATTCGATCAACTTTTATAGAGCTGAAAAGGCAGATTAAATTATGATTTAAAAAAAACAAAACAAAACAAAAAACCTCCCCAAAGGTCATTAGCCCTTTGCTTAAATCTTCCAGAAATTGAAATTGGCTATTTCCTGGAATGAGTTGTATTTCCTCGCCTCTCTGATTGTTCATGCTAATCGGTGCTGACAAGGGTTTCAATGGTAGATGGCAGGGAGCAGGGAGGGATGAAGAAGCAGAGGGAAGCCTCTCTCAGAGCAGCACCAGACAGGGCTTGAGAGGAGCCCGACTGGGAAACTCTCAGTAGCATCCATAAAGTTTGGTGCCTAGGAGGGAGACGGGGTTGTGCGAGAGGGAGAAGGTAAGCGGGAATCTGAAGTTTCTAGATTGCAAGCCACTCTGACAGAATACCTTGGCTTTATTCTGGGAGATGAGGAGAAGGAGGAGAAAGGGCAAGAGGGAAGGGAAGTGGTGACGCTGAGCTGAGGGACTGAGGGAGGGAGGGAGAGAGGGCGCTCTGGTCCAGGGAGCTACCCATACAGCAGTGAGCCCTTCTCCACAGTTACACTTTCCATCCAGAAGCAGATGATCCTCAAGTCATCACAATCTGTCGAAGGTTAGTAGTAGCCTGATCCCGGGTCACAAAACCGGCATCCTTCCCCTCACTTCCTCTCATCCCGTAGGCATTTTTTTTTTTAAGATTTTATTTATTTATTTGAGACAGAATGCGATAGAGAGCATGAGAGGGAGGAGGGTCAGAGGGAGAAGCAGACTCCCTGCCAAGCAGGGAGCCCGATGCGGGACCCGATCCCGGGACTCCAGGATCATGACCTGAGCCGAAGGCAGTTGCTTAACCGACTGAGCCACCCAGGCGCCGCTCCCGTAGGCATTTTATCACCTCACATCATCACAAGAAGGTGAGTGCGGTCCAGGAAGATATTTTGAGAGAGAGAGAGACCACATTCACATAACTTCTATTACAGTCTACTGTTATAATTGTTCTATTTTATTATTGTTGTTGTTGTTACTCTCTCACCGAATTTGTACATGAAGCTTGATCATAGGTACATATGTATAGGAAAAACATAGTATGTATAGAGCTCGGTACTATCCGTGGTTTCAGGCACCCACTGGGGGTCTTAGCACATACCCCCAGTGGATCAGAAGGGACCACTGTTTTGCACAAGCAGAGAACACAGTGAATCAGTCTGGCCCAGTCAGCTCCGAGCTCCCCCATCTGACCTCCTCTTTGCTTCTTTTCAGTGTGCTTGCTCTTCTCTCGCGCCCTTTAGCCCATTACTTCAGTTGGGCCCTTCAGCCTCTGTGGCCTGCTATTGTTATAGCTGCATGCTTCCCCTCACCAATGTCCCACCATTCAGTCTTGCCCACAGCCAATCCTTTAAATTCCAGCGCAAATTATAGTGCCTCCCAGCCTCGCTGCAAACTGATGATGGCTAAGGTAAGATCCAAATTCCCGATCCCCAGCCTCCGCCTCGTTCATTTCTTGCTGTTCCTAGCCTCCCAGCCTCATTCCCAAGACACTGAAGGCTCTCAGTCTCTGAGGGTACACGGGTTCTCTCTTTCCTGTCTGGTTCTTTGCCCAGGCTGTGTGCTGCGTCTATAATCCCCCCTTCGGTAAGGCCAGATCCTTCCGTGAGACTCAGGCGTTGACTCCCTCCAGGAACATTCCCTGACTTTCTGACCCCCAAGTCAAGCAGACGCTTCTCTGTCCTCTAATTCTACCTCTTCACCCCTCTTGGGGAGCATCTCCCCATCATTATCTGTGGACTGTCTATCCTGGAAGCTCGGCCATGTCAGATTGCTTTCTTCAATCTTGTTTCCCCAAGGCCTAACCCCATCCTGGCACCCTCAATAAAGATCTGCCACATAGGTGGCATTTCTTTCATTCCAAAGGAGAAAAGGGCTTTTGCTTGAGGGTGGAAAGCCTGCTCCTAGTTTACTGCTTTTCCTTTTCCTTGTGAAGAACAGCAAGGAGGGGCGGGGGGATGCCCACCCATCTCTCCTGCTTGTGGAATATCACATGGGAGACAAGCAGCTTTTATGTGAATGTGCTACAAGCAAGAGGTGTACTTGGGGAAGAGATGGGGGCCAGGAAGCTATTCACCCCAGCTCCATTTTAAGTTCCATCTTCTTTCAATTACGCAAATGTTTCTTGGAAGTCCTAGTTTTAATATAGGCAAGCACAAGCATCTTTTAAGGAGAGAACCTAAAAGGAAAATCCATCCAAGAAGGGAGAACTGTCACAAAGAGGTAGCTTGCAACACCACTGGGTATATCAAAGGCATATAATTTCTCATAATCCAACCACACAGTGGGAACTTGGGGGAGAATGAAGGAGCTGAAGGAGTGACCACACACACACACACACACACAGTCACACACATGCGCAGGCAGCCGCAATAATAATCATAAGAGGACATCATTAGCAATTTGGAAATCCTATATTAAGCATTCCCGTGTATCTGGAAAACTGTTAGTAAAGATGGCTTTAAAAATAGAAGCATCCCTAAATAACTAGAGCAGCTTAAGTGCTATGTTAAAGTCAAATGCTCAATTGCCCTTGAAAAGGGCATGATGAAGACTTTTCACAGTTACTATCATCTCTAACCAGAAATTATTTGTAAGGACTTGGGATATAATCAGTGTTTGATACATGACTAACAAATGTTCTTGTTGAATGTATGAGTCGTGTTTTCTTTAAAAGGTATCATTTCTAATTTTAAGAAGAATTACGTATATACATATATATGTATACACACACACACATAAATATGTATGTCATAAACAACAGTAGCAATAAATTTAGGAGTACTGAATAAAGTAAAAGATATTGCTAAATACTAAATATAACCATTAATCTACATTACAAGTTGATAGGTTTCACACCAGCCAAGTCATACCTCACTTTATGGAATAGAGATCTTTTGTGAAAGTAAATTTATGCTTATTCTATCACCATTAACTTTCCTTACAAAATTGAAGGTATATTCCAACATGTGATACAGTCAAGCAACAAAAATCATGATGAAGGTGTAGGCAAATTTTTAAAAGTCATGCTTTTAATGGAAAACCTGTTTAAAAAGCAACATCAACATTTATAACTCAATGTATGATATTGAGACTTAAAATATTATACCAGGAATTATATTCCCTGGTGTCTAGCTAAACCTACAGAAGCCAGAAAAGTGTCCTGCTTTAAACTAAATCCATGATTTTATTTCCACCTCAAGGCGAAAAGTTCATTTTTTAAACCACAAGCTTATCAAAGGATATTTATAGCATGTACCATGGATGGTACAAGAAGGTTTTTAGCCTTAAAAATGCTATTACCTTAGAAACTATTCCAGACTGACTCTAAGTGCTTCTCTGAAATGTGTAGGTAGAGTATGAAGTCAGAAAGCCCATTATGAATGACTTATCAGCAGTATAATGAGGGACACAATGAGTTGCTGGAACTCGCAACTAGCACCCACAGCAGACCAAAGTAAATATGCAACTGCTTCCCCACCTTCTAAGCTAACACAGGAAATACGATTGAATGTTTCAAAGTACTGATAAGCCCACCAATGTGCATTAACTCCTTTTCTGTAGAATCCATACATAAGACTTACTTAAGTATGGCTGGAGTTGAGGAGACTCAAATAATTAGTTAGAGTTTTGTTTTGTTTTAACCTATGTGCTTAGTATTTTTGTGAGAAAATAGTTTTTAAGTTTCCAATTACATTACACCATTTTCTCTAAGGGGCAAAACAAATGCACAAATATAGGACCAAATGATTCCAGAAAGAAAAGTTTTAGAATAAAATCCAAAGCAATGAGGGAACTGGAAAGATTATGAGTAAGGGAGAGGTTTGAGGCCAAATTTGCCTTGACCACTATCATCATCATCATCATTATTATTTTGTCTCCCTAGAGGGAATCTTTACAGTTCTCCAATAGTTCGCCAAGACCGGCATTTTCTTTGGTCTTAAATAACAAATAGAATCTCCTTTTGTGTTATGGGTATATTAGAGTTGACTTCTTTTTTTTTTTTAAGATTTTATTTATTTATTTATTTATTTATTTATTTATTTATTTATTTATTTATTTATTTATTTAACAGAGAGAGACACAGGGAGAGAGGGAACACAAGCAGGGGGAGTGGCAGAGGGAGAAGCAGGCTCCCTGCAGAGCAGGGAGCCCCATGTGGGGCTCGATCCCAGGATCCTGGGATCATTACCTGAGCTGAAGGCAGATGCTTAATGACTGAGCCACCCAGGCGACCTAGAGTTGACTTCTTAATGTCTTCACTATTTGGTAAGCACATTACATATGATCTTTGTATTTATTTTATCAATAGTTGCAGAACACTGGCAAGGATATTACTTAAATCTCCTAGGTGACAATGTTGAGAGCTTCCAAAACTTTCCAGGGACTTTTCGAGGGCTGATGGTAAATGCTATATGTCTCAAGATGCCCAAGCCCAGAAGGCTGTAAGATCCTCAGATGTGATCTCCAAGTTTAAATATCCCCACATTCCTGGACTAGACTTATTCCTCCTTCTAATTTTTCTTGATAATTCCTCAGTCATATGTCTTAGAACCTAGATGTTATGGTGATAGGAGGGGGCTCTGGGAAAAAAAAAAGTTGCAGGGTAGGTTTTTAACCTATAAAAACCTTCATTTGTCATTTAAACTTATACAAACTTATTTGAATTCATTTCTTTGAGCTGAAAGAAATGCATCACCTCCCCCAGTGCTATAAGTAGGTACCCTGAGCCCAATAAAGTGTTCCCAGGTTTTGCCAGTCGGGTGAGTTCCTGGCAACTCAAAAGCTGCAGCTGCTAAAGGGACAACCCAAGAGGAGTAGCATGGTTCACTTTGTGTACTAAATGAATGGACTGAAATGGAAAAATATCCGATCATCATTATGTCCATTATGTTCTGGAAATATAGACACTGAATGCAAAAAGGATATGCTCTCGGCATTTCTATTAAAAGTCGCAAAATTGTTCAAGCACTTGTTTTCAGAACTATTTCTAAGAATTCATCCTAAGGAAATAAACTTGGAGGTTACAAAATATTTTCTTGCTTGTTGGGTTTTGTTTTATTTGCTATTATAAACAACACATGGTCATCATTAGCACTTACATAATAACAGAAAAAAGTCCAAAAAATTTAAAAATTTGATTAAATACATCTATGGTTAAAACACAGTGCATGGGGGTGCCTAGGTGGCGCAGTTGGTTAAGCAGCTGACTCTTGGTTTTGATTCAGGTCCTGTTCTCAGGGTCATGAGGTCAAGTCCTGCCTCGGGCTCTGTGAGCAGCACAGAATCTGCTTAAGACTCTCTCTGCCACTCCCCCCACATGCACATGATCTCTCTTTCAAATAAATAGATAAATCTTTAAAAAAAAAAAATAAAACACCACGTAGCCCCTTAAAATGATGCCGTGGTAGAATATTTAATGAAAAGGAAAATGTCACACAATATGTTAAATTAAAAACTGCCATAAAACACATGCAGAGGAAGAGGACACCAACAAAGGGAAAGATATATCATGCTCACAGACTGCAGGAATTAATATTGTTCAAATGTCCACACTACTGAAAGTAATCTACAGATTCAATGCTATCCCTATCAAAATACCAGTAGTATTTTTTTCACAGAACTAGAACAAATAATCTTAAAATTGGTATGGAAACACAGAACAGCCAAAGCAATGTTGAGAAAGAAGAACAAAGCTGGAGGTATCACAGATCCAGATTTCATGATATACTACCAAGCTATAGTAATCAAAACAATTTGGTACTGGCACAAAAACAGACATATAGATCAATGAAACTGAATAGAGATCCCAGAAATAAACCCACACCTATATGGTCAATTAATCTATGACAGAGGAGGTAAGAATTATACAATGGGGAAAAGACAGTCTTTTCCATAAACGATGTTTGGAAAACCAGACAGCTACATGCAAAAGAATGAAACTAGACCACTTCATTACATCATACACAAAAATAAATTCAAAATGGATTAAAGACCTAAATGTGAGACTTGAAACCATAAAATTCCTAAAAGAAACATTGACAATAATCTCTTGAATATTGCCCTTAGCCACATGTTTATATCTCTTCAGGTAAAGAAAACAAAAGCAAAAATAAACTATTGGGACTATACCAAAATAAAAGGCACAGTGAAGGAAACCAACATGAAAACAAAAAGGCAACCTAATGAATGGGAGAATATACCTGCAAATGATATATCTGATAAGGGGTTAATATCCAAAAAATACAAAGAACTTATACAACTCAACATTAAAAAAACAAACAATACAATTAAAAAATGGGCACAGGACCCGAATAGACATTTTTCTAAAAAAAGACATCCAGAGGGCCAACAGACACATGAAAAGATGCTCAACATCACTCATCATCTCAGGGAAATACAAACCAAAACCGCAATGAGATAGCATCCTATACCAGTCAGAATGGCTAGTACCAAAAAGACAAAAATATCAAGTGTTGGTGAGGATGTGAAGAAAAGGAGACCCTTGTGCACTGAGGGTGGGAATGTAAATTGATGCAACCACTGGGAAACACAGTATGGAGGCTCTTCAAAAAATTCAAAATAGAACTACTGTATGACAGTAATTCCAATACTGGATATTTACCCAAAGGAAAAAAAAAAACAGTAATTGAAAGATACATGCACCCCTATGTTTACTGCAGCATTATCTACAATAGCCAGGATGTGGAAGCAACCCAAGTGTCCATCAATAGATGAATAAAAAAGATGTGGTATATATAGATATATAATGGAATATTACTCAGCCATAAAAAAGAATGTTGTCTTGCCATTTGTGACAATATGGATGGAGCTAGAGAGTATTTTGCTAAGTAAAATATCAGACAGAGAAAGACAAATACCATATGATTTTTCTTCTGTGTGTAATCCAAAAAATAAAACAAATAGACTCTTTAATACAGAGAAAAACTGGTGGTTGCCAGAGGGGAGATGGGTGGGGATGGACAAAGGGGATTAAGAGGTATAAACTTCCAGTTATGAAGTAAATAAGTCACAGAGATTAAAAGTACAGCATAAGGAATATAGTCAATAATATTGTAATAACATTGAATGGTGACTATACTTACCGTGGTGAGCATTGAGTAATGTATAGAATTGTTGAATCAATATGTTGTACACCTGAAACTAATATAACACTGTATGTTAATTATACTTCAACTTAAAAAATCAAAAGAAAAAAACCATGCAGAACCTGAAGCTATTTATTACATGAGATACTGCATGTGATAAGATTAGCAGTATGCCAAGATTTAAATTATTGATATATATACAGTAAGTGATGATTATCATTATATACATAATAAAAGGCTAGAAAACATACTCTGAAACATACATCTGAGTGACATTTGGTTGTATCCGAGTGATAGGAGTATGGATGATTTTATTTTCTTCTTTTTGATTTGTGCATTCTAAATTTCCTACAAGAACTATGTAAGAGTGGGCGCCTGGGTGGCTCAGTTGGTTAAGCGACTGCCTTCGGCGCAGGTCATGATCCTGGAGTCCCGGGATCGAGTCCCGCATCGGGCTCCCTGCTCGGCAGGGAGTCTGCCTCTCTCTCTGACCCTCCCCTCTCGCATGCTCTCTCTCTCTATCTCATTCTCTCTCCCAAAATAAATAAATAAAATCTTTGGGGCGCCTGGGTGGCTCAGTCGGTTAAGCGACTGCCTTCGGCTCAGGTCATGATCCTGGAGTCCCGGGATCGAGTCCCGCATCGGGCTCCCTGCTCGGCAGGGAGTCTGCTTCTGCCTCTGACCCTCCCCCCTCTCATGTGCTCTCTCTCATTCTCTCTGTCTCAAATAAATAAATAATAATAAAAAATCTTTAAAAAAAAAAAAAAAAGAACTATGTAAGAAAAAAAACTAACAAAAATTACTACTCCCCAGAACTGTATTCTTTTTTTTAAGTTCTTATTTAAATTCCAGTTAGTTAACACACAGCGTAATATTAGTTTCAGGTGTACAGTATAGTGATTCAACACTTCCATACAACACCTGGTGCTCATCACAAGTGCCCTCCTCAATCCCCATCACCTATTCCCCCCATCACCTCCCTACCTCCCTTCTAGTGACCATCAGTTTGTTCTCTAGAGTTAAGAGTCTGTTTCTTGGTTTGCCTCTCTCTCTTTTTCCCTCCTTTGCTCATACGTTTTGTTTCTTAAACACCACATATGAGTGAAATCATATGGGATTTGTCTTTCTCTGACTGACTTATTTCACTTAGCATAATGCTCTCAAGGTCCATCTGTGTTGTTGCAAATGGTAAGATTTCATTCTTTTTTATGGCTGAGTAATAATCCATTGTATATAGATACCACATCTTCTTTATCCACTCACCAGTCGATGGACACCTGGGCTGTTTCCATGATTTGGCTATCGTAGAAAATGCTGCTATAAACATTGGGGTGCATGCATCCCTTTGAATTAGAATTTTTGTATTCTTTGGGTAAATACCTAGTAGTGCAATTGCTGGATCATAGGGTAGTTCTATTTGTAAATTTTTGAGGAACCTCCATACTAGTTTCAAGAGTGGATGCACCGGTTTGCTTTCCCACCAACAGTGCATGAGGGTTCCTCTTTCTCCACATCCTTGCCAATGCCTTTTGTTTCTTTTTTTTTCTTTTTAAAGATTTTATTTATTTATTCATGAGAGACAGAGAGACAGAGAGGCAGAGGCAGAGGGAAAAGGAGGCTCCCTACAGAGCAGGGAGCCCGACACAGGACTCAATCCCAGGACCCTGGGATCATGACCTGAGCCAAAGGCAGATGCCCAACCGACTGAGCCACCCAGGCGTCCCACCTTTTGTTTCTTATGTTGCTGATTTTATCCATCTCAGAACTATATTCTCAAATAGAATACTCAATTTAAATTCCTTTTTTAAAGCACCTGAAACTAATTTATGTATGTTAATATATGTATATGTTTATGTATACATATAATATATATAAATATATATAATATATAATATGTATATATTATGTTTATCAGAAATACAGTTTTTAAAAAAATATTAACCATTTATTTTGCAACATCAAGAGAAACAGATTTGATATTTTTAATAAGAGGCAAAAAATAAAAAGCTTACTTGTAGAACTGTGTGAGAATATCTGACTTTCATGTGACCTCATATGATTGTTTTCCTCCCCAAAAGTTTGTATATTCCAAATAATCAAAACTGGGTATTAATTATATTGTAAGGTGTTTTTTTTAGATTTTATTTATTTATTTGAGAATGAGAAAGAAAGAGAGAATGCACAAGTCGGAGGAAGGGGCAGAGGGAGAAGCAGACTTCCCTCTGAGCAGGGAGCCCAGCCTTGGATCATGACCTGAGCCAAAGGCAGACACTTATCTGACTGAGCCACCCAGGTGCCCCTATTGTAAGTTTTTTGACAACAGGAATTATTTCTTACTAGCTTTGTATTCTTAGAACCTCGTCCTAAACACATACTCTATACTGAATGAATAGGCTAACAAATGTCTAGATATGTTTTATACAATCTGTATAATTCTCCCATATGTAGCTATTCATTCACATTAAGAAACATTTCTCTAGAAAAAAACTTGGAACATGGACAAACCAAGAGGATAGCATTTAGAAAATGACTTCTACAGGCTGTTTACCATTAGCTCCTATAGAACCAAGATCATAATTGTGTAACAGAATTTTAAATGTCTTGGGTTTAGGTGAATAACCAAGGGTAATGTTTATGGCCTCGGGTTAGACTCTCTTCCCCTGAACGAGGCAAACTGACCTGAGAGGAATCAGAAAGGGGGTCCTTGGACACTGTTAGTATCATGCTGTAACCTACTTAACCAACTGAGCAAGCTTGCTAGTGCCTCTCAGCCTGGTACGTGCCGAATCAATGAGATGTCTGCAACTTGTCTACAATGGAAGGACTTTGGGGATCACATATTCCTTGAATGAACCTTTTCTTATAACGTGCCTGTGCCATTCACTGCCACATGGCTCTGGTTTCCAGCCTCCTTCCATGCATACAAGTTACTCCCTGCCTCCAAGAGTATATACCTCAGTGGAATCCACCCCGGTACAATCTTGATAAGGTTCAAAAGCTTCTCTCAAAGCAAGAAATTGTTAACTTCTGAAATTCGCAGGCTAATTTGATGGACTAACCATCAAAAGGAAACTCTTGATGCTGACAAGTGCTCATGTTGTTTTCTCATTGAAAACCTAGTGTTTGGTAAATAATCCCAACTACAACGTAAAGAAGAAAAGTGCCACTTTAAAATAAACTCAGATGATTCAAAAGTTTAACTATTGCTTTTAGGAGTTAATCACAAAATGACATATTTCCTTTCCTAAATAAACATTGACTTTTTGACATCTGGTGTTGGATCTCTTATATTTATGGATACGGCTCAGTTCCTGGATAGAGTAGAGCTAGTTACACAGAATGAGTCATCATGCCACACCTCAGTGTGCTCAACACTAGGACACTAATAAAGGGCTCACAATAATTTCATAAATTTCATCTCCGCAAAGAGTGCCATAAGAGGAAAAATGGTTCTTAGACATGAATGGCAGGGGAATGATGGAAAATGTTCTTATATCAAATACAGATTTGGTTTGTTTACTCTGTGGGAATAATGTAGCACTAAGTGTATTATGTGATAGCATGAAGAATAGATTTGTCTGCTGAAGAGCCTAACTTACAACCAAAACTTCCACAGGTCTTACCCTTGACAGGTTATTATAGCTCAATTTCCTTTCAGATCTCATGGTCTCTCACTTTAGGGACTGAAATTCTTCAAAATTTTCTGTGATTTTTTTTTTTTCTAGTGTTAAGGGAAGGAAGGGTTATATAACATATGAAGTTGAATTCTAAAATAAACATAGGCCTTAAGATACAAAGCCAGGAGTGAAAAGAGGTTAAGAATGTATACTGAGCATGACTAATATAGACTATAACTAGTTTCATAAAACAACTGTAACAACTAACTTTCTTTAAAGAGAAAGTTTATTAACTACACTTTAACAGCTAGAATACAGATTTGAGAAATTTTAGGGGAGAAAAACAAAGTTATAACCCTCTTCATGAACTGGAGTGGGTCTCTTTAGGGGGCCTGTGAAACAATGAACTTAGCTTTTAATTCACTCAACAATGAATATCTAATTAAATGTCAAAAAAGCACTCCAAGCGATGAAGATGTGGCAGAGAAGACAGACAAGGCCTTTGCTCTTATAGGGTTTACAGTCTCATGAAGGAGAGAGCTCATATACAATAAAGAAATAAACACGATCTTTTCAGGTAGTGTTAGATGTTATAAATAAAATAAACCAGGGAAAGGTGATAAAGAGAGGGAGAGGGGGTGGGGGAGGCATAACCTCTGTGAGGATGTTGCAATGAGCTGAGACATGAGTGACCAGAAGGAAAGAGCCTGGCATATTTAAGGAATGGAAAGAAGGACAGAGAGGCTGTAGAGTGAGAGGAACAGAGCAATAGGCAGAGGGGCAGCAGGAGCAGACTCATGCAGGAACTAACAGGCTCTGCTAAGGGACTGGGATTTGAACTATAAAGAGTAGCCTTTGGAAGATTATAAGGATGCAGTGATACAATCTGATTAAAGATTTTTAAAAGGGTGACATGGGTGGGAATGGTCAAGTAAAAACCTCTGAAAATCATCTCCCTCCATAAAAGCAAAGAGAAGACTAAAAATTTGTCCAAATCAACTTTTTTCAAACTCTGGAAATTAACGAAAGGCTTGCAACAATCTGGGGAGCATTTCTTAAAAAAAAAAAAAAAAGCCTGAATTCTAGTTATAAGAGCAACTTTCAGGTGTTTTTTAAACTTGCTTTGTACCCACCCCTCTCTACCAGCCTCTGGGGTAGCCTTGTAACCAACCAGTCCCACAATCTCAGTAAATATTAGAAGACCAGCAGCCGCTAAAGGGGGCACATGAGGTTGGAGTACCTCCAAATCCCCATACCTAAAGAATGGCCATTATGTGACCTACTTGGAAGTTCTTTGGAAAACCTCACTCAGAGAACTTGTCTTCATTTGATGTGACTCAGAGATCACTGAATACATACAGTTTTTCCTCTGAGGGTATTTGCTGAAAAAAAAAAAATCAGTGGCTATTTAATATTACAGCTGCCTGAGGTGGAAATAACAGTTGGGGCCAAAAAACAGGTTGACAAAAACACTTAAGAAAGAAAAGCTGGGAATGAAATGTCCATGTCGGGGTGGGGGATGGTTGAAAATCTCTAACAAATTCCTGGGGCTCCAGAAGACTGTGTGCATGCTCAGAAAAGACCTGGGAAAGTCCTAGGCTCTACCTCCTAACCTTGAAGCTCTGTGCAAGCCGTAATTGAAGCCTAAGGCAGTTGTCAACTGCCTGACCGAGTGTTGAAGGCATGCCCAACATGCACACAGAGATTCTCAGCAAAGACTGAGAGACTTATTTTTCATGTTTAAGGAAATATTTCTCCAATCATTTAGTTGATCACTAAAATAACTGAAAAGAAACTTCAGTGACCACACACAAGAATATAGACTTTGCAGAATCAGTTCAGAGAAGTCACTAAAAGAACAACCACCACCACCACAGCAAACATCAAAAACAACAAACCCTGGGGAGGAGGAGAATTTCCTTTCCAGATTTGCAATATTATATTATTTAAAATGCCTGATATTCAACAAAAATATTAAAAAATAAAAAGGAAGAAGAAAGTGACCCATATAGGGAAAAAAGCAATCAATAGAAACTGTTCCTGAAGAAGCCTAGATATTGGACTTACCAGACAAGGACTTTAAGTCAGCTATTTTGAATATATCAAAGAAGAGAAACTAAACAAAAGTATGAGAATGATGTTTCACTGTCTCACCAAATAGAATATATCAATAAAGAGATAGAAATTATTAAAAGAACCAAATAGAAATTCTAAAACTTAAAAGTACATTAAATGAAATTTTTATTTTTTATTTATTTTTTTAATTTTTATTTATTTGACAGAGAGAGACACAGCGAGAGAGGGAACACAAGCAGGGGGAGTGGGAGAGGGAGAACCAGGCCCCCCGTGGAGCCGGGAGCCCAATGCAGGACTTGATCCCAGGACTCCAGGATCATGACCTGAGCCAAAGGCAGATGCTTAATGAATGAGCCACCCAGACGCCCCACATTAAATGAAATTTTTAAAAGTCTAGATGGTTCGACAGGAAATTT
Source organism: Neomonachus schauinslandi (assembly GCF_002201575.2). NCBI lineage: Eukaryota > Metazoa > Chordata > Mammalia > Carnivora > Phocidae > Neomonachus > Neomonachus schauinslandi. Next base: position 127,035,346 of record NC_058410.1, read on the forward strand.
GAGCAGGCATAAGAAAGAATTCATGAGGCCAACTTGAGAATTCCAAGGTCAACTGAGTTCAACTGAGATCATCCAGTCTGCTGAACAAAAAAAAAAAATTAAAGAATGAAAAAAAAATGAACAGAGTCTCAGAGACTACTAGGACACCATCAAGTACATCAACACATGCATAATGGGAATCCAAGGAGGAAAGAGGGGGGCAGAAAGAGTAATTGAAGAAATAATGGCCCCAAACTTCCCAAATTCAATGAAAGACATTAATACACACATCCAAGAAGTTCAACAAACACTAAGTAAAACGAACACTTACACATTTCATAATAGAGCTGTTGAAATTAAAGCCAAAAGGAGACTTGGAAGTTCCAAGAAAGAAATAACTCATCGTGTACAAGTGATCCTCAATAAGATTAAGAGAAGATTTTTTATCAGAAACCATGGAAGCAAAAAGGCAGTGGGATACCATATTCAAGGCATTGAAAGAAAAAGATAGTCAACAAAGAATTCTATATCCAGCAAAACTATCCATTCAAAAGGAAAATGTTAAGACACTCTCAGATAAATGAAAACAGAATTGTCACTAGCAGGACTGCTCTACCAGAAATTAATGAGAAATTCTTTCAGGTTGAAATGAAAAGATTATAGACTGTAACTTGAAACCACATGAAGAAATAGAGTATCAGTAAAAGTAACTACATAGATGAACATAAAAGACAGGATAAATGTATTTTTTGCCACCCCCCCCCCTTTCTTTTCCTCTTAACTAATGTGTGGATGGGCATAAAATGTATAAAGATGAACTTATATGAAAATAATAAAACAAATGGAGTTAAGGAGGAGCAAAGTTTTGTATACTACTGAAATTCAATTGGTATTAATTTAAATAAAATTGTTATGTTAAGATGTTAATTGTAACTACCAAAGCAACCCTAAAATGAATGACTAAAATTTATGTAGTAAAAGATGAGAAAAAAGACTACAAATGGTATACTAGAAAACATCTATTTAACAGAAAAGGAGGCAGTAATGGAAGAACAGAGGAACAGAAAAGACATAAGACAAATAGAAAATGGTATACCTAAATTTTACCTTATTGACAATTACATTAAATGAATTAAATTCTTCAATCAAAATACAGAGACTGACAGGATGGATAAGAATTTTTAAAAAATGATGCAACTATGTGCTGTCTATAAGTGACTAGAAAAAGAAGAGCAAATTAAATCTAAGAAAAACAGGAAAAAAAAGGAGCTAATAAAAATGAGTAGAAATTAATGAAATAAAGAATAGAAAACATCAGACAAAACTTTTAAAGCCAAAAGTTGTTTCATTGAAAAGATCAACTAAATTGTGAAGCCTTTAGAAAGATTAACCAAAAAAAAAAAAAAATGAGTAGACTCAAATTATTAAATCAGAAATGAAAGAAGAGACATTACTATTGACCTTACAGTAATAAAAAGGATTATAAGGGAATACTATAAACAATTGTATGCTTAGATGAAATGCACAAATTCCTAGAAAGATACAAATTATTGAAACCAACTCAAGAAGAAATAGAAAATCTGAATAGTTTGATAACAAGTAAAGAGATTGAATTAGTAATCAAAAACTACCATCAAATAAAAGCTCAGGATGAGATGTCTTCACTGGTGAATTCTGCCAAATGTTTAAATAATTTAACACCAACCCTTCACAGACACTTCGAAATATAGATGAGAGTTCTTTTCAATTCATTCTAAGAATATGACCTCGATAATAATATCACAAGAAAGGAAAACTACAGACCAATATCTCCTATGAATATGGACACATAAATATTCAAAATACTAGCACACCAAATCCAGTAACATATAAATCATATTATATACCATAACAAGGTGGGATTTATCCCAGTGATGAAAGATGGTTTCAACATATAAATATCAATCAATGCCGTACACCATATTAACAGAATAAAGAGGAAAAACACAGAGACGCCTGGGTGGCTCAGTGGTTAAGTGACTGCCTTCGGCTTGGGTCATGATCCTGGGGTCCTGGGATCAAGCCCCGCATCGGGCTCCCTGCTCGGCAGGAAGCCTGCTTCTCCGTCTCCTGCTCCCCCTGCTTGTGTTCCCTCTCTCGCTGTGTCTCTCTCTGTCAAACAAATAAAATCTTAAAAAAAAAAAAAAAAGAACAAAAACACATGATCATTTTGGCTGATCCAGAAAAGGCACCTGACAAATTCCAACACCTTTTTGTGATAATAACGCTCAACCACCTAGGAACAGATGGAAACTTCTGAAATCTAATAAAGGGCATCTGTGAAAAACCCACAGCAAACATCACACTTAATGGTAAAAGATTGAAAACTTGTCCCTAACACCAGGAACAAAACAAGGATGTCTGCTCTCGCCACGTGTAATCAGTATTGAACTGAAGGTTCTAGACAGGGCAACTAGGCAAGAAAAAGGAATAATAGGCATTTAGACAGAAAGGAAGGAGTAAAACTACTCTACTTGCAGATGGTATGATTGCCCAAATAGAAAATCCTAAATAATACTTTTTAAAAATAGAATAAACAAGTTCAGCAAGGTTGCAGGATACACAATTGATATATAAAAACCTACTGTATTTCTATACATTAGCAATGAAAAAACTGAAAATAAAATTAAGTAATTTACAAAAGCATAAAAAAAGACTAAAATACTTAGGAATAAATTTTACAAAAGAAGTGCAAGACTTGTACACTGAAAACCACAACACATTGCTGAAAGAAATTTAAAAAGACCTAAATGTATGGACAAACATAGGCATTCATGGATTGGAAAAATTAACATTGGTAAATGGCAATTTTAAATTACCTTAAATTACCTACAAACTCAATGCAATCCCCATTAAAACTGCAGTTGGCTTTTCTGCAGAAATAGACAAGCTGGTCCTAAAATTCATTTGAAACTGGAAGGGACTACAAATAGCAAGAACAATCTTAAAAAAAGAAGAAGAAAGTTAGTAGACTAACACTTCCTGATTTCAAAAATTACATAGTTACAGGGGCACCTGGATGGCTCTGTCAGTTAAGTGTCTGCCTTTGGCTCAGGTCATGATCTCAGGGTCCTGGGATCGAGCCCCGCATTGGGCTCCCTGCTCAGTGGAGAGCCTGCTTGACCCTTTCCCTCTGCCCCTCACCCCCGCTCATGCTCTCTCTCGCTCTGCTCTGTCTCAAATAAAGAAATAAATAAAATCTTTAAAAATAAATAAATAAATAAATTAATTAATTAAATGTGCAAAATAGACAAATCTATAGATTTAGAAAGTAGATTAGTGGTTGCTTAGGGACAGGGGAGATGAATGTGGTAGCTAAGGGGTATGGGCTTTCTTTCTGAGGTGATGAAAATGTTCTAAAATTGATTGTCATGGACTTCACACATATTTGTGAATATACAACAAGCCACCGAATTGTACACTTTGAAAGTGTGAGTCATCGGGTATAATGAATTATATGTCAATAAAACTGTTACTTAAAAAAACAGTCAGGCTGATCTTGCCACAAATTACAAGTCTAGTGGGACTGGACTAGAAAAATAGCCCATACTTCTTACAAATTATGGCAGCCCTACTGTGTTTGGAAAGAGATAGGCCAAAATATCCCCTACCCAACTGTCTGAAACCTGGCACCAAAACCTGGACTCAAACTGGCCATCTATGCTTTGGTTATTCTACCTCAGACAACCAGAATAAAGCCCTCCATCCACATCCCAGGCCACTGCTCTCTGTCTACCATTATTCAGAGACAAGAACAACTGCAAGACTTCTTCTTAGCAAAGAAGAAGTCAAACTCTCTCTCTTCACAGATGACATGACACTTTATGTGGAAAACCCAAAAGACTCGACCCCCAAATTACTAGAACTCATACAGCAATTCAGTAATGTGGCAGGATACAAAATCAACATGCAGAAATTAGTTGCTTTCTTATACACTAACAATGCAACTGTAGAAAGAGAAATTAGAGAAACGATTCCATTTACAATACTACCAAAAACCATAAGATACCTTGGAATAAACCTAACCAAAGAGGTAAAGGATCTATACTCTAGGAACTACAGAATGCTCATGAAAGAAATTGAAGAAGACACAAAAAGATGGAAAAACATTCCATGCTCATGGATTGGAAGAATAAACATTGTTAAAATGTCTATGCTACCCAGAGCAATCTATACCTTTAATGCCATCCTGATCAAAATTACAATGACATTTTTCAAAGTGCTGGAACAAACAATCCTAAAATTTGTATGGAATCATGGGGCGCCTGGGTGGCTCAGTTGGTTAAGCGACTGCCTTCGGCTCAGGTTATGATCCTGGAGTCCCGGGATTGAGTCCCGCATCGGGCTCCCTGCTCGGCAGGGAGTCTGCTTCTCCCTCTGACCCTCCTCCCTCTCATGCTTTCTGTATCTCATTCTCTCTGTCTCAAATGAATAAATAAAATCTTTAAAAAAAAAATTTAAAAAATTTAAAAAATAAAAATTAAAAAATTAAAAAAAAAAAGAAAAGAAAAGACCCCGAATCGCCAAGGAGATGTTGAAAAAGAAAAACAAAGCTGGGGGCATCACGTTGCCCGATTTCAAGCTATATTACAAAGCTGTGATCACCAAGACAGCATGGTACTGGCACAAAAACAGACATACAGACCAATGGAACAGAATAGAGAACCCAGATATGGACCCTCAACTCTATGGTCAAATAATCTTTGACAAAGCAGGAAAAAACATGCAATGGAAAAAAGAGTCTCTTCAATAAATGGTGCTGGGAAAATTGGACAGCTACATACAGAAGAATGAAACTTGACCATTCTCTAACACCATACACAAAGATAAACTCAAAATGGTTGAAAGACCTCAATGTGAGACAGGAATCCAACAAAATCCTAGAGGAGAATATAGGCTTTAATCTCTGACATCGGCCACAGCAACTTCTTTCAAGATACATCTCCAAAGTCTAGTGAAACAAAAGCAAAAATGAACTTCTGGGTCTTCATCAAGATAAAAAGCTTCTGCACAGCAAAGGAAACAGTCAACAAAACAAAGAGGCAACCCACAGAATGGGAGAAGATATTTGCAAATGACACTACAGATAAAGGGCTGGTATCCAAGATCTATAAAGAACTTCTCAAACTCAACACCCAAAAAACAAATAATCAAGTCAAAAAATGGGCAGAAGACATGAACAGACACTTCTCCAAAGAAGACATACAAATGGCTAACAGACACATGAAAAAATGTTCATCATCATTAGCCATCAGGGAAATTCAAGTCAAAACCACATTGAGATACCACCTTACACCAGTTAGAATGGCAAAAATTGACAAGGCAAGAAACAACAAATGTTGGAGAGGTTGTGGAGAAAGGGGAACCCTCTTACACTGTTGGTGGGAATGCAAGTTGGCACAGCCACTTTGGAAAACAGTGTGGAGGTGCCTTAAAAAATTAAAAATAGAGCTACCCTATGACCCTATGCTGCAATTGCACTACTGGGTATTTACCCCAAAGACACAGATGTAGTGAAAAGAAGGGCCATATACACCCCAATGTTCATAGCAGCAATGTCTGCAATAGCCAAACTGTGGAAAGAGCCGAGATGCCCTTCAACAGACAAATGGATAAAGAAGATGTGGTCCATATATACAATGGAATATTACTCAGCCATCAGAAAGGATGAATACCCAACTTTTACATCAACATGGATGGGACTGGAGGAGATTATGCTAAGAGAAATAAGTCAAGCAGAGAAAGTCAATTATCATATGGTTTCACTTATTTATGGAACATAAGGAATAGCATGGAGGACTTTAGGAGAAGGAAGGGAAAAATGAAGGAGGGCAGAAATCAGAAGGAGAGATGAACCATGAGAGACTATGGACTCTGAGAAACAAACTGAGGGTTTTAGAGGGGAGGGGGGTGGGGGGATGGGTTAGCCTGGTGATGGATATTAAGGAGGGCACGCACTGTGTGTTAAATGAAAACAATGAACCGTGGACCACTACATCAAAGACTAATGATGTATTGTATGGTGACTAACATAACATTAAAAAAAAAAAAAAAGAACAACTGCAAGAAAATACCCAGGACAGGAAAGGGGAGGGGGGAGGCATAGTCTAGCAACATTTTTGAATTCTAAAAAAAGATCTCACATGAATTTCAGATAGGGTATGTCCTAGAAAGACTTAAAAATCTGATTTTTTCTTTTTTTTTTTTTTTATTTTTTTTTTAAAAAAATTTTTTTTTTTTTTTTTTGAGAGAAAGAGAGAGAGAGAGCATGAGCTGGGGTGGGGGGTGGGGTGGGCAGAGGGAGAGGGACAGACTCCCTTGCTGAGCAGGGAGCCCAGTGCAGGGCTCGATCCCAGGATCCCGGGATCATGACTTGAGTGGAAGGCAGAAGCTTAACACTGAGCCAGCCAGGCACCCCTAAAAATCTGATTGGTTTTGAACTTTAGCTTGACAAATCTTTCCCATGTGAAAGTAACAGGTGCAAATATTCAGAGGTTGATGAATAAGAATCAAAGGCAGATTCAGCCTTTGAGGATTCTAAAACTAATACAATTTGGGGAACTTCTTTAAAAATATATAGCATTACAAAAAAAATCTGTAGCATTACAAATGCAGCTCTGGGGATGCGCCAGAGGCCAGAGCACTACAAGGGAGAAGACCTGTGGCTTACCCTTCCGGAGCACATGGTAAAGCCCCCTCTGGTCTGAACTGCATTCATTCCCTCTTGAAAAAATTACTTGAAGGTACAGTCTACTTAGTTGACTAAGATAACAAATAAACACGAGGCTGGAAAGTTGGGACTAAAAGCATTAGCTGTGAACACTAGAGGCAGATAAAGATGGGAAAGAACACTATCACAAATAGGGTTGCCAAACTCAAGGCAAATGTGAGATATAACATTTGAAAATTAACATGCATATATTTACAAAATATAAAATAATAACAATAACCTGAGTTTCAAATTCCTGATTATATTAATGAAGACTGAGATTAGTGCACAGTAATAACAAAGAAGCAGAAACGATTTAAATTTCAGACCTTCCATGGGAGTTGTGGGTAGGAGGGTAGGTCAGAAAGCATCTTTATAATTTTTGAGTCAGAAAATGGAGATTGGAGAATATTTTTGAAAACAGTAAAAGCAACCTCTAATAAAAGACTGGTATCGTTAAAATCGAAGATAGTTTGGGGTTAAAAGTAAAGCTAAGTGACATCACCAAGACGGTGACATGGGCTGTTTCTGAATTCAGATCCCTTCATAAGAACAACAACTATTCAAGAACAAGACAGCACTGTGAGAATCCTAAAGCATGGGTATGAGGCTGAAGCATGCCTGCACCACAGAGACCGAGAAGACTGCATTAGATGGATAAGAGAGGTGGCTACACATTGACCGCATTGCCCCTCCCCCAAGACAGTGCAGCACCATGTGGAGAGGTCTCCCCCGAGCCTCTGGTTCCTCCAGTGGGAAAAGTCAACCAGGGCCACCCCCAACCCCAGCATTGTGGGTTGCTTTGTAGGAGGCCCTATTCTGATCTTGCACTACCAGGACTGTAGGGGAATCTGGGGAGTTCAACCATTGGAAATCTGGCAGTGATAGAGAAGTGTGGGAGGGCTGGCAAGAACCAGCACATGAATCATGGCAGACTGAGTTCATGCCTGTAGTGACCAAATAGTAATCCCAACCAGCAGCTTTGCTCATCTGCAGAACCAAGTCAGGGGTACACTCTGACCAGGGAACTCAGTGGGGTCCAGATCTGCTGATTTTGATCCTCAAACAAGGAGTTTTGTCGGCCCTAGAGCATGATTTGTCCACACCCAGGCAAGGAACTGAATCTTACCCCACTCACTGTGGAGACTGTTTTCCAGCCCCATCTGAGCAAAAGGGCTGGCAACAACTCCGGGAGGCTGTGTGGGCCATGGTGCTTGAACCAAGAGGTGGGCAGGCAGAGCTGATTGCCCCCAGAGCAAAGCCAATACCAGCTGTGCAGCATTCCCATGGAGGATTCATTCGTAGACAAGGCTGAGGCTAGCCCTTGTCCCCTCCAAACTGGAGATCCCATTTGGGAAACAGAGAGTAGCCTGGAGTGTCCCTTACCCTCTCACCCAGGCCATGGAGCTGAGACACAGCCCCACCCACTGTGGAGGGTGTTTTCAGGCCTCATCTGACCAGAAGGGCTGGAGATAAGTCCTAGAAGCTGCGCAGCCCAATGGTACCTATGCTGAGGGGTGGTAAGCAGAGTTGATGGTTTGCAGAGAAAAGCCAGTGGCCCTGTTTGGTCGTGGAATTTGTGCTGCAGGTTGGCTTGAGTTAAGGCAATAAACAAACAGCCTTACTGGCTTTAGAGCTATTTTCCCCATTGTGCCCAGATAGGGGATCTTATTAACCATCTTGCTCCTTGTAGAACACAGCCATCAGCCCGTCCACACAGGGAACCTAACCAGAGTCCATGAGAAGCTCTGTAGCCCATTCAACATCCCTATGTCCAGTGGCACTTGAACAGAGAGTACAGCCCATGGCTCCCGCCATCTGCAGAGTGAAATTGGTCGCCTCACCTAATCAGGGAATTCAGTGCACACTCTGGCTTGATTCAGATCCCCAAAGCTATATGGGCCCAGGGTCCTATCCTGCTGCCCTGCCATGGCAGGAAACCTAATTCAGAGCCCCAACTACTACTGAATATAGTACCCAGTCCTGACCCTCTAGTAAGCGGGACCAGAAAATCCAAGCAACTGCTGAGCCAATCCAATAGCCTCACTTGGGTAGGGAACCAAGGCAGTAGTTCTACCCAACTATTCTCAGCCAGTAGCACACTCCCCTATCCCTATCCTCAGAACTCAGACAGTTGTCTTGTCCCCAGTAGACCATATTAGTAGGTCCCATGTGCCCAAGAACATTACCAGCAGACCCACCCAGAAATCCAAACTGAGCTGACTGGTGAAGAACTACGTCTGCCAAAACAAACCTGTAAAGTCTGGCAGAGGAGCCCTGTTACTCAAATGTGCAGATACTACCAGCGTAAGGAATCAAGGGTCATGAAAAATGAGGTAAATGGGAGACCACCAAAGGAAACTAATAAAGCTCCAATAACTGACTCCAAAGACATGGAGATCTATGAACTGTCAGAAAAAGAATTCAGAACCATCCTAATAAGGAAGTTTAATGAACTACAAGAAAACACAGACAACTAAATGAAATTAGGAAAATAATACATGAACAAAATGAGAAGTTTGACAAAGAAATAGCAACCACCAAAAACAAACCAGAAAAACTCAACAGAAATCCTTGAGCTGAAAAATACAATAACTGAACTGAAGAATTCAAGAGTTTCAAGAGTAGACTCGATCATGCAGACAAAAGAATCAGTGATCTGGAGGACAGGATGTTGGAAATTACTCAGTCAGAGGAACAAAATGAAAAAAAGAATGAAAGAGTAAAGAAAGCCTACAGGAATTATAGGACACAATGAAAAGAAACAATATTCACATTATGAGAATTCCAGAGGGAGAAGAGAAAGAGAAAGGGACAGAAAGTATGTTTAAAATAATAATGGCTGAAAACTTGCCAAACCTAGGAAGAGAAATGGATGTCCAGATTCATGACGCCCCAAATGCCCCCATTCTGTTGAACCTGAATAGGGCTACACTGAGAAACACTATAATTAAATTGTCGAAAGTCAAAGACAAAGACAAAGAATTTTAAGGGCACCAAGAGAAAAGAGAAGTTGCACACAAGGGAACTAGTGACACATTTCTCAACAGAAACTTTTCAGGCCAGGAGAGAATGGGATGACATGTTCAAAAGAGTAAGAGAAAATGACTGTCAACCAAGACTTCCATCCTCAGTGAAGCCCTCCTTCAGGAAACAAAAAGGGGCGGGCGGGATGGGGGGTGGGGATAAAGACTTTCCTGAATGAACAAAAGTGGAGGGATTTCATTACCACCAACCTATCTAACAAGAAGGGCTAAAGGGAATTGTTTGAGTGGAAGCAAAAGAATGCTAATTAACATCATAAAAACATACAAAGTTCTCACCCATTCTCCTGAGATTATTTGACTCATGTATCACTTCGGTCTTGGTTGCTCTAGAGACATCGCAGGTGAATGGGAAAGCAATGAAGATCCAATCCCCTGGGAAAATATTTATAAATATGACTTCTGGTTTCCAGTCTGACATGGAAATAGCTGGGAAGTCAATGCTTCCATACTCATTACAAGGGGAAAAAAAAAAAAACTGAACAAACTGGAAACCAACAACTTTTCTTAGATCCATCAGGATTGAGGTCACAGGGCAAACTGCCCTGAACACTCATCTGACAGATGGATACAGATAATCACAGCATATCAGGAGCAAAACAGAGGCAGAAGCCCACAGGTGGAGACAAAAATCAGTAGGAACGTTTTATTTTATTTTTTTTTAAAGATTTTATTTATTTATTTGACAGAGACAGACACAGTGAGAGAGGGAACACAAGCAGGGGGAATGGGAGAGGGAGAAGCAGGCTTCCCACGGAGCAGGGAGCCCGATGTGGGGCTCGATCCCATGACCCTGGGATCATGACCTGAGCCGAAGGCAGATGCTCAACGACTAAGCCACCCAGGTGCCCCTGTAGGATCATTTTAAACTACAACTGACTGATAGCTGGAGGCCCACTGTAGACTCTCTAGAGAGTTAAAATCTCCGAGGGGGCCCAGTCTTTGAAGAGTGCCCACATTTTGCCCTATCAGTTCTTACTGTGAAGATAATAGAATAATCCCCTAGTGCTTCCAGCAGAAAGTGAGGAAATATAACCATTTTGAAATATGCCCAGAGCTTTCTGTTCTTTTTAACAAGGCCTGCCTTGAAAGGAAACTATTTTATCAGAGCCTAACCCACTGGGGTTATACCAAAGCCAGACTGCCCTGGGCGGTAGAAAACACCCAACTTCAGGCCCCTCTAGCCTTTCATGTGGGGGAAGCGAGATACTCAATTCAAGTTCACTAAAAGACAGAGACCTAATCATAGGACTATAGAATGCTTCCCCTCCCTCCTCACCTTACCACCACATTGATAGAGTTCCTATAAAAAGTAGGGGATTACGCTTAAAAACAAACAAGCAAACAAAAACAAAACTGTGAGCTTCAGATCTGACTTGAGAAGTTTTAGGGCCACCCCAAAACAACAAAAGAGACCAAAATAAGGATATGAGAGAGAAGGTTAGCGTCTAAGACCAAGGCTACAGCAGAATAAAAACAGCCTGCCTCCTAATCAGATAATAAAACTTGACACTAAAGCTCTACCAACATCAGTTCTTTTTAACTGATGCTTCATGCCTGGTTTCAACCAAAAATTACAAGGCATGCTAAAAGGCAACAAACAAAATGTGATGAGACAAATCAAGCCTGAGGACTTGATTCATAGATGGAAGAGTTTAGAATTATAAGACCAGTGATTTAAAATAACTAAGATTAATATGCTAAGGGCTCTAATGAAAAAGTAGATGACACCCAAAAACAGGTAATAGAAATAGAGCAATGGGAACTCCAATAAAGAAAAGGAAATGTATTTCTAACAGTTACAAAACACTGTAAACATAAATGAAAAAATGTAGTTGATGAGGTCATTAGTAGACTGGATATGGCCAGTGAAAGAATCATTGTTGGTTCAATGATATGTCAGTAGAAACTTCCAAACTTGAAATGTAAAGAGAAAAAAGAATGAAACAGATGGAACAGAATATCCTAAAACTATAATGGGAAGCACAGGAATAAAAAATAAGAAAGGAACAGAAGAAATATTTGAAGAAATAATGACTGAGAATTTTCCAGAGCTAATGGCAGCCTCTAAACCACAGAGGCAGAAAGCTCAGAAAACGCTAGGCATAATAAACACTAAAAACATCTATACCTAGGCAGATCACATGCAAACTGCAGAGAATCAAAGACTAAGAGAAAACCTTAAAGAAGAAGAGTTGTGCCTCTTTGCAGGTATTAAGTATCTCAGACCGGGCAGAGGAAAGAATGATAGAATAACAAACTTATAAAATATTTGACATATGAAATATGAAGCAGGTAATAAGGTGTCATAGGATCAGGTGCCCAACAGAAAGCAAGTATATTAGGAGGACAGAGACTCAGAGAAATGTTGTATACAGCCATGGTCTAATGAATTAGGTGAAATATGATATTTCCTTTGGCGGATGCATAGGATTTAGTTAAAGGTTGGTCAGAAATGTGGATATTCTAGGAGGGAGAGCTGCATAATGAATTTGACAAGCAACAAGTATGTGTTTGTTTCTCTTGTTTGCAAAGTATTCATCAAAGTGCAGAGAATCATAAAAATGCATCAGACACAGGCCCATTTTTTAGTAACTTAAAATCTGTTGAGAGAGAAATGGGAACCATCATATAAAAAGAGCACCCTCTAGTTAGAATCAGAGGTCTGGAATCACTTAAACTCTCTGAAATTCATCAGTTGTGTGGCTTGAGGAAATTATATTCTATCAGGGAAAGTTTATTTCTTTGTAAGTTAAAAATAATCACACATATCTCATGTGTATTAAGTGAGGATGAAATGAAAGTATATGTAAAATTTTGAAAAAAATAGAAACCAACTATCTACTGCTCACAAGAGATACACCTAAAACAGATACACCTAACACAGAACACTTAAAAATAAAAAATTAAAAATAAAATAGGACAGCACTATGGAAAACAGTTTGGCAGTTCCTCAAAAAGTTAAACATAGAATTATCACAGCAATTCCATTTCTAGGTACATACTCAAAGAATTGAAAGCAGGGAACTCAAGCACATACTTATAAACCAATATTCATAGCAGCGTTATTCACAACAGTCAAAAGGAGGAAACAGGGCGCCTGGGTGGCTCAGTTGGTTGGGCGACTGCCTTCGGCTCAGGTCATGATCCTGGAGTCCCTGGATCGAGTCCCGCATCGGGCTCCCTGCTCGGCGGGGAGCCTGCTTCTGCCTCTGACCCTCCCCCCTCTCATGTGCTCTCTCTCTCTCTCATTCTCTCTGTCTCAAATAAATAAATAAAATCTTTAAAAAAAAAAAAAAAAAAAGGAGGAAACAATCCAAGGGTCCGCTGACAGATACATGGATAAACAAAACACAAATATACATACAAGGGACTATTATTCAGCAATAAAAATATATGAAATTTTGATATAGGTCACATCATGAATGACCTCTGAAGACAGAACATAACACTAAATGAACTCAGCACAAAAGGATAAATATTGCATGATTCCACTTACAGGAGATACCTAGAAAAAGCAAATTCATAGAGACAGAAAGTAGAATAGAGATTACCAGGGGCTGGAGGGAGAGAATAGGGAGCCATTTAATGGGTATAGACTTTTTGCTTGGGATGATGAAAAAGTTCTAGAAAGGGATAGTGATAGAAGTTGCATCACACTGTGAATGTACTTAATGCCAACAAACTGTACACTTCTAAATAGCTAAAATGGTAAGTTTTATGTTATGTATATCTTATCACAATAAAAAAAAATAAAACAATAGGGAATGATATTTCAGGCATACTGAAACCAAAAGAAAACAAGTACAACAATATTAATTTGACACCAGGCAGAATTGAAAAATGCATCAAACAGAATAAAAAATTCCATTGATAAAATGCATAAAACACAAAGAACATACAATAACTACTACTAAATGTGCCCCTTCCCTTTGTGCAAATTATTTCACTTAGTCCTCCAGTAAATATTACAGAAAATTAAGTCTTACCACCCTAGGTTACAAAAGAGGGAACAGAAGCTCAGAAAATTTAAGCAACTTGCCATGGTCACATAGGTAGAAAACAGCAGAGTGAACTTTTTTTTTTAAAGTTCTTATTTTTAAGTAACCTCTACACCCAACGTGGGGCTCGAATTTACAACCCCAAGATCAAGAGTCACACGCTCCACCGACTGAGACAGCCAGGCACCCCCTAGAGTGAACTTTTGATACATGAATAACACGGTATCAAAACATACCGAGGAAAATCTGTTTTAAAAAATTCACAGAACATTTTATAAAACCAATCACGCTCAACGTGTGAAACAGACTAAGTACATAAGAATGAATAAAATATAAAAATGAATCATATGTTAAAAGTATACATTATTTGATCATAATATAATAAAATTGAAAACTAATAAGAAAAGTTTGGTTAAAAGAAATAAGTACTGAGAAATTCCAAAATAAGTCTCCCAAATAACATGGTTAAACAGAATATAACATCATAATTATGATTATTTGGAAAAAATAGGAAAAAATGTAAGTAAATATTAAGATGCACCAAATTTCTGCTGCAACTTTCCACTAGGTATAAACATGCTTCAGTTTTACTCATGGTCATATGGAACGTCAAACAGCTGAATTCTATTTCATTTTCAGTTTTCCTTAAGAATGATCGATGACCATGTGACCAAAATTCCTAAGCAGCAAAGACATTCTGAATGCTTACTTAAGGAAACTTAGATGAAACTTTTTATATACCTTACAGCTTGAAATTCTATCAGTCAGTTAAAATATAGATGAATATTTGCAATGCAAGAATAAACGTCTGCAAAAACAATTTATGTACAAAAACAACAGAACTCTCAACAGTTAAATAGCGAACAAGACTGACAATTGAAACAACTGTGTAAGACGGTGTATTAGGTAAATAATTTTCGGAAAAGTGTTAATTCTTGTTTAGCTAACTCATTTTCTAAAATTTTCAGTAACAATATAAGGCAGAATAATGGAGATTAGATCATAAACCTATTTTTTGCAGAATTGTTTGTTGTATTAGTATTGATGATATTAAACTCACAGAGACAGAAAGTAGAATATATATATTTCATTCAGTTTAGGTCATAAGTCGAGAGAAAAACCCTATTTGGCAATTCTTCACATCTTGTGAAGAGCAATTCAAAGCAGAATGTCCACTGTGCCACCTCAAAATTTCACAAGGAGGGAAGACACCTAAATCCTGTAAAATATCATCCATGATAAATCATATTTTAACCAGACATTAAAGAATATAAAAAATGAAAAGAAGAAGGAAGTATTAAACAAAAATGAAGCAACTCCTAACTCTCTAGCCCTTCTCTGGCCTCATTTGAAAGTGAGTGCCCATTTTGTAACCAAAATGCACATTACAATGACTCAGGAGCAAACTGGCTGACAAGGCTGAGAAGTAATTGTGTTTCCACTATAATGTCAACATTAAAACACTAAAATACATCATAATAAAGTTGTACTAAATGGAAATCTTAAAATAAAATGGACAGTTCAGGTATTCTTACCTTCCCCCATTGATTACTTGTACACTCCTTCCACTGTCCCCTCCCCTACCCCCAAGACACGGTCCCTTTCTGTGGCTGGTCATCTCTTTTCTTATCTTCTCCTCTATCTTTTCTCCAATGTGGCAATTGGGCAGGAAACTACTGGCTTACCAGAAATGTCCTAGGGCAATGCTAGCTATGGGGGCAAATCCTGTGTCTTCTGGATCACTGGAGTGGGATGATGAGATACTTGCTCCAGTTCAACCCACTCTCAATTATACAGAAGACCTGGCTGGGCAACACGGACCCAGTGCAGCCTACTGCCATTCAACTCTGCAGTGCCAAGGCAGAGTCCCAGCTGAACCTCAACTTTGCATTCCTTTGTGTCACTTTGCTATTGTTCCCTGTTCTTTTATTTTTCTTGGAGTCCCTTCAGAAAAGAAGACCGGCTGAGCCAAGGCCGGATTTGGAGATTTCTGGATTTCCTGGCTAAATAACATATTAAAACAATCAGAAAAACCAATGCCTTGGTCTTTTCTCAATTTCTAAAAATAACCAGAAAATTCACTAAAATTATAAGAGGAGTCTATATAAGTGCATGCTTACAGGTTCAACAAACTTGTTGAGATAGGAAAAAATCCTTTTTAAAAAAAGATTTATTTATTTATTTTAGAGAGAGAGCACGAGCAGGGGCTGGGGCAAAAGGAGAGGGAGAAGCAGGCTCCCCTCTGAGCAGGGAGCCCTATGTGGGGCTTGATCCCAGGACCCTGAGATCATGACCTGAGCTGAAATCAGGAGTTGGACGCTTAACCAACTGAGCCATCCAGGTACCCCAGAGATAGAAAAAAATTCTGGAAGAAATGGTGAACAAAATTGATGAAATTCTGAATAGACTGAATACCAAGAAAAAAAATGTAGAAAGTCATCAAATAATCTTTCCAATAGGTTCTGACATTTCTAGTGGTAGATTTCATCCAACTGTTCTCAAATATGGAAGGCAGAAAGTTATAAAGCATGTTTATGTTTATAAAGCAAATATAAAATTACTGTTATTATGGGAAAATAGTAAAGAAACAGACTGATCTGTCTATTGTTAATGGAATCAACTTCAATTTCCATAAGTTTAGTCCTAAGTAGTAGTTAAGTCATGGGCTCTTTCCTAGATGGCTGTGTTTGCCCATATAAATGCCAGCGGTTTTAAGGTACAAAAGAAGGCATCATGGTCCTTAGAATAAGGGCAGAAGCTGGCTAGCATTGTTTATAAGTAGTAAGGACCCACCTTTGAAGCTTAACCAACCGAGCCACCCAGGCACCCTGACCAGTCATTCTTTTGAGGGAGAAGTCACACTTCTAACAAAGTTTTAGTTTCAATATCAGAGTTAAACTTGTCAAACTTAGAGCAATTCTAAGACAGATTGCCTTCAGCTCAGGTCATGATCCTCGAGTCCTGGGATCAAGTCCCACATCGGGCTACCTGCTCAGCAGGGAGTCTGCTTCTCCCTCTGACCCTCTTCCCTCTTGTGCTCTCTATCTCTCATTCTCTCTCTCTCAAATAAATAAATAAAATCTTAAAAAAATAAAAGAATGACTGGTCAAAACCTCTACTTGCTGAGAGATCTTGACTTTCTAGAGCTTCAATCCTTTGTAGAATGTTCATGAAAATAAGAAAGTCATGCACCCAAGAAAGAAATCATCTCCTCTTAGATAAAAGAGCAAGCAAAAATTAGGGCACATTAAAATGGAATGCAAACAGAAGAAGTCCCCAGAAAATGAAAGCCTGATGTTCAGATGTCAGATATCTAACCTCTAGCAAAGGAAACCAGCCATTGCAGAATGCCTGAAGCAATGGAAAACACAGTGTGGGGCTGCCTTGGAACCTGGAGCACCAGGAGTCCTGAAGAAGTAATGGTGGCCAGATTCTCAGGTGACCTGTCAGAGCAAAGAGCCACCAGGCCCAAGATCATGAATCAAGATATCAAATGAGCCAAGAACATAAAAGTGAAAAGTCACAAAAGGTCTCATTCTAGACTGCCATGGAGTCTGGCCTATGGGATACCATCATCCCTCTACTTCCTAAAGAAAGGTTGAAGGCAGGAGCTGGGCTTGAAAGACTGTAATTTATTTCTAGTTTGGCACACTAAGGTAGGTTAATAAAGCTGATTATTTTAAGCAGTGAAGCACTAAAACACATGCCTTAAATTAAAGTATCTATTAATGGTATTGCATTAGTCATTCCATAAATATTTATAAATATTTATTTATTAAGGACCTTCTGGGTGTTTATTCATCTAGAGACAAATAAGAAATAGTTGCTGTCCACAAGTGGAACAGGCAGAAACAAGATGAACAGACAAGTCTAATTTGCTATCCTAAGTGCTAGGATAGGAACAAACATAGAGAAGAAAAAGCGGGCCCTGTGATCCAGCCATATGGGTCGGAATAAGTTCTGAAGGAAAAACACAAGTCAAGTGGGAGAAGGAGAAGGAAACATTTGCGGCAAAAAGGGCAGCGTATACCAAACACCCAAGAGTCCAGAGGAAAAACCACATCACATCAGCCTCATTGGTGTGTATGTGTGGCAAAGAGTAATGCTAAGTAGCATAGTTTTTCTGAAGCATAGTTTTTCTGCTTGGCAGTGTGGCAACAGAAAAGATTAGATGGATAGGCAGGGTAGACAAGCTGGGTCACAAGAGGCCACAGAGGTTACATATGGAAGTTTGGACATCCTCACTAATAATTTTTGTTTTTATAAACAAAAAAAGGATTTCTATTTGTGGCCCTAATAGAATGCCTAGTATCAGACTAGCCTCCCCACTATAAACAACTGTAAAACTGGACAAAATATATGAAGCAAATGTTTGCTGGTAGTGGACACAAGGTAATACAAGATTGTGAACCCTGAAAGAAGGAAAACTCATGGAATGTGTCTTTCGATTAGTCTGGCTGTTTTCCAGGGACAATTTCCTGATCATGGTGCAGGGAGCTGGAGCCCCAACAGTGTATGACAGTCCCCTTGAGCTGAGGAGGCAGAGATCAGAGTTTAGAGCTGTTAAAGTTGCTGGGATTTATGTGGAAGAGTACAAGAGAAGAGGGAGCTGCTTAGGAGTTGGGAGATGGATGTGGGCAAAAATCTGTGTGGAATTCCCTTTGAGTCCTTTGCCAAATGCTGGGCTGCATATGTATAGGGTTATACTACATAGGACTTAGCAGAGAATAGCTGCTATATGGTTGAACAACACAACTTACCAAAACTGACTCAAGGATAAAATAGAAACTCTAAATAGTCCTATACCTATCAAAGAAATTCAATCATTGCCACCATCACCATACCATAAAGACAACTTGAGGCCTAGATGTATCACCAGTGGATTCTAGCAAACAATTAAAGGAGAAATAATAATAATCTTAAAGAAATTTTTCCAGGAAGTACAAAAGGAGGAAATTTTAGTAGTACATACAAAGATAATATCCACTATCTCTCATAAACAGATGCAAATACTCTCTCAAAAAATTAACAAATAAAATCCAGAAATATATAAAAAGGGTAATGCATCACAATGAAGTGAGGGTCTTTCCAGGGATGCAAGATTTTACATCCAAAAAATCAGTCAATGAAATTCAACACATTATAAAATAAAGGGGAAAAATCATATGATCTCAAGATACACAGAAAAGGCATTTACAAATGTTAACATCCATTAATGATTAAAACAACACACACAAACTCTAAGCAAACAAGGAATTGAAAAAACTTCCTCATTTTTATAAAGGGCATTGGGGAGAAACCTATAGCAAGCATCATATTTAATGGTGAAATATCGAATACATTTCTCCAAATATCAGTTACTGAGCAAGGATGCCCAATATCACCACTTCTCAATATTGGATAGGAGGTCCTAGCCAGTGGAAGGCTAAATAAATAAATACATAGGAAGCATACAGATTAGACAGGAAGAAGTAAAACTATCTGTATTTGCAGATGATAAAAATTTTTAAATCCTAACAAATCTAAAAACAATACTAGAATTAATAAGTAAATTAAGCAAGGTCACAAGATACAAGGTCAATATATAAACATGAATTATCTTTCTATACACTAGCAAAAAATAATTAGAAACTGAATTTTTAAACAATACCATTTAAAATTGCATCAAAACCATAAAAATAGGAATAAATTTAACAAAAGGTATGTAAGACCTCTGAAATCCAAAAAACACTACTAAGAGAAATAAAAGATTTAAATAAATAAATGGGAAAGTTTAAGGATATTGTTAAGATGTTAATCCTCCCCCTATTTATCTATAGAGTCAACATAATACCAAACAAAATTCTGGCAGATGGTTTTTTGCAAAATCGATGGGCTAATTCTAAAATTTATGTAGAAATGAAAGAATGAAGAGCTAAAATAATTTTGAAAAAGTTGAGGAATTTACACTAACTGATCTCAAAACATACTATAAAGCTACTGTAGTTAAGACAGTGTAGTATTGCTATCAGGGTAGACATGTAGATCAATGGAATAAAATAGAGAGTCCAGAAATGTGTAGATACACATATATGGTCAATTTTGACAAAGTCACAAAGGTAGTTCAATGGGGGAAAAGACAGCATTTTCAACAAATGGGCATTTGAACAATTAGATATCCACACAGGGAAAAATGAACCTTGAATCCTACTTCTCTATTCACAAAAATTAATCTAAGATGGTTCTTTGACCTAAGTGTAAGGGCTAAAAAATACAAATTTCTAGAAGAAAACATGGGCTAGAACTTTTACTCTCTTAGGTAAAAATTTTCACAGATTTTATTAAAAAAATGAGTAAAAAAAAAATAAGTAAAATATAAATCACCATAAAAGAAATATTTGATAAACTGAACTGCAAAATTAAAAATTACTGTTCTTCAAAAGAAACTTTTCTTTTAAGGGCTGATGGAAATGTTCATTATTTTGATTGTGATGATGGTTTCAATGGTGTATATATGTCAAAACTCATCAAATTGTACAGTTTAAACATATGTGGTTTATTTAACATCAATTATACTTCAACCCCTATTTTATACCACTCAGAAAAATGAACTCAAAATGGATTAAAAACTTTAGTTTAAGACCTGAAACTGTAGAACTTTATAATATTTGCAAATCATATATCTGGTAGGGGATTAATATCCAAAAAATAAAAAGAATTCATACAACTCAGTAGCAAAAAAATGAACTATTCTTTTTTAAAAAATTTTTTTAAAACATTTATTTTAGGGTGCCTGAGTGGCTCAGTCGGTTAAGCGACTGCCTTCGGCTCAGGTCATGATCCTGGAGTCCCTGGATCGAGTCCCGCATCGGACTCCCTGCTCGGTGGGGAGTCTGCTTCTCCCTCTGACCCTCCTCCCTCTCGTGCTCTCTGTCTCTCATTCTCTCTCTCACAAATAAATAAATAAAATCTTTAAAAAAAAAATAAAATAAAACATTTATTTTAGAGAGAGAGAGCATGAGTGAGTGAGCATGAGTAGGGCGAGGGGCAAAGGGAGAGAATCTCAAGCAGAACCCCCTCCCTGAGTGAAGAGTCAGACTCGGTGGGGCTTGATCCCACGAGCCATGAGATCATGATCTGAGCTGAAACCAAGAGTCAGAGGCTTAACTGACTGAGCCACCCAGGTGCCCCTAACAGTTCTTTTTAAAAGGGGGCAGAGGAACTGAGTAGAGTTTCACAAAGAAGATACAAAAGACCATCAGGCACATGAAAAGATGTTCAACATCACCAAATCATCAGGAAAATGCAAATCAAAACCACAATGAGATTATCACCTCACACCTGCTAGAATGGCTATTATCAAAAAAAAAAAAAAAAAAAAAACCCAAGAGACAACAAGTGATGGCAAAGATGTAGAGAAAAGGGAATACTCGTGCACTGTTGGTGAACATCAATCGGTGCAGCCACTGTGGAAAACAGTATGGACATTCCTCAAAAACAATTAAAAATAAAACCACTATATGGTCTAGCAGTCCCACTCCTGGGTATATATCCAAAGGAAGTGAAATCAGGATCTCATAGAGATCTCTGCACTCCCATGTATATTGTAACATTACTCACAATAGCCAAGATATGGAAACAACCTAAGTGCCTATCAACAGATGACTGGCTAATGAAGATACAGTATACATATACACACAATGGAATATTATTCAGCCACGAGAAAGGAGGAAATCCTCCGCAGTTTATAACAACTTGGATGGAACTTGAGGACACCATGCTAAGTGAAGTTAAGTCAGACAGAAAAAGACAAATACCGTATTGGTATCACTTGTATGTTGGATCTAAAAAAGACAAACTTGAAGAAATCAACAGAATGGTGGTTACCAAGAGTTGGGGGGTGGTGGAAATGGGGAGATGTTGGTCAAAGGGTATAAACTTCCAGTTTTAAGATTAACAGGTTTGGGGATCTAATGTACAGCATAGTAATTATAGCTAGTAACACTGTATCATATACCTGAATGTTGCCAAGAGAAAAGATCTTAAATGTTCTCATTGCCCCCCAAAACTGGTTACTATGTGACAGAAGTAATACTATAGTGATAATCATTTTACAATTTATAAATGTATCAAATCAGCACTTTGTACACCTTAAACTTATATAATATTACGTGTTAATTATATCCTAAAGCTGAAAAAAAAAAAAAAACAAACTCTTAAGCTGCTGATTTAAGTTCATTGAATTTACGGAAAATGCCCACCATATAATCTAATCAGCCGAGTCCTATTTATCAAAAAAAAAAAAAAAAGGCTTGCCAATGAAGCTTCCTTTGTTTTTAAAAGTCTGACTTTGTTTTTTAATTCAAATAAAAATATGTTAATGCAAAAATTAAATTAAATTAAAAATAAAATACATTGTTGAGAAGATAAAAAGGCAAGCCATGTACTTGTCATGTTGAGCACGGGGTGTCATATGTAAGTGATGAATCACTAAATTCTACTCCTGAAACCAATATTATGTTATATGTTAATTAACTGGAATTTAAATAAAAATTTGAAATAAGCAAAAAAGGCAAGCCACAAACCAAGAGAAAATCATTGTAATAAATGAATCTGACAAAGGACTTATATCTGGGATATATAAAGACCTCTTATTACTCACTAATGAGATAAACCCCACCAAAAAAAAATGAGCTAAAACTAAAGGAACAGGTACTTCCCAAAAAAGGCATACAAAAATAACCAAAAATGACCCAAAATAACTAGATGGCCAAAAATACATGAAAAGATACTCAACATATTTAGTCATCTGGGAAACGCAACTTAAAACCACAGAGCGATACCAGTACTCACCCCCTAGAAAGGCTAAAAATAAAAAAAAAATCTACCAACACCAAGGGTTGGCAAACATGGGGGACAACAGAAACTCTCGTACAACCACTCTTGAGTTAGGCATATATTTCACTTGCAACCTAGGTTTTTACAAAAAGGTAAAGAAATTATATGCCCACATACGATTTGTCTCTGTTTAAAGCAACTTTATTCGTATTAGCCACAAAATAGAAACAACTCAAATGAGCAAATGGATGAACACTGTGGGATGTTCATACAAATACACAAAGCCACTCACTGATACAAAGGAATGAACATAGAACAACAGAAATGGTTCTCAAAAACCTCAGGCTGAGTGAAAGAAGCCAGGAATAAAAGAGCTCATGTTGGTATGTAGGATTCTACTTCGTGATGGTGCAGTGATAGAAATCAGATCTAGTGATAAAACGAGATGGCTGGTTGCTTTTGGGTGGGTGGAGGGGAGAGCAATTGCAAAAAGGGGCACAGGGTAACTTTCTGGATTAACAGAAATGTCCTGTACCTTGATTCAGGTGGTATCACGTGGATTTATATATTTGTTAATACTCATCGAACTATTAAGTGTACACAATGTAAACCTCAATAAAGTTTATTTAAAAAAACACACAAAAATGCAGTCATTTGGTTACAGTTGATCTAGTAGGAAAAGACATTTACATAATTTTCATGTGTTTGGGATAGTTATGCTGCAAACCTTGTTAAGAGAACAAGCATGAGGAAATAATCACATGTCCTAAAAGAGCCAAATCCTCAGATCGTTATCCAGGGAATGAACTTCAAAATACTTTGAGTGTTTCTTGGGACGCCTGGTGGCTCAATCCATTAAGGGTCTGCCTTCAGCTCAGGTCACGATCCCAAGGTCCTGGGATCTAGTCCCGAATCCGGCTCCCTGCTCAGCGGGGAGCCTGCTTCTCCCTCTCCCTCTGCTACTCCCTCTGCTTGTGCTCTCTCTCTCTCTCTCTGTCTTTCTCTCTGACAAATAAATAAATAAATAAAATCTTAAAAAAAAATACCTTGAGTGTTTCTTAAAACTATTCAGATGAACACTCCAGATGGGCAAAATTGGAAGACAAGGTTAGGTTTTGATCAACGGGATCATTAATAAATCAGCAAGTATCTACGTGAGACACCATGACAAAGACCACAGACATGGCTGCAGGATATCACACTGGTTGGGAAGGTGGGCTATAATCCTGGTTCCACATTAGCTGCAGAGCCACGCACAAGCCCTGAAAACCCTTCCAAGCCTTAGCTTCGTCTACCTTATGAATTTGTGAGAACTAAATTATACGAGAATGCCCATGGACAGCTCTCAGAACAGTGGTTGTTATCAAATAGCATGTAATATAAAAGAAAGTGCTATTTTCAGTATCCTAGGCCATCGGATGAGTTCTGTCTGGAAAGACAGATCCGCCGATAGTCTGCCTCTCCCAGGCGTAACAAACACAGAGAGAAATGCACCTGAACTACCAATCCCACCAAGAATATGTATTCCTATTTGCACATATCATCTAAGTTTTTAAGTGGTTGTTTTTATAAAAGGAGTAGAGCCATAAAAGCAGACGTTGGGGGGGGGGGTAGCAGCTCGTGGATATCATCCCCATGTTTCATCAGGAAAAGGGGGCCAAAAAGGTGAAGTGAGAGGTCACTGAAAGACGAACTTTACAACACGGCAGTCTAAGAGGGAGAGGGACTCATTAGGAAGAATTTGGGAGAAAAAGCAGGCTGTTGAGGGGACTTGAAAAAACACCATATGAAAATTATTCACTTAAATCAAATGTGTTTAACCTAGAGATAAGACAGGACGGTGTTCTCAGCCAAAAGAAAAACTGGGCCTATTCTGTATGCCCCTCCTCCCCACCAGGCGCAGAGCTATTTCCAGGCGGTAGAGAGACATTTCAGCTCAATAAAGAACTGTCTGCTAGTCGGAGTTGGACGATACTGGAACACAGCATCAGGAGCTAATGAACCCCGGAGGCCCCCAGGTTCTCGGGGGCTTGAGGCAGTGTGGATGGAGAGGTCTTGCTTCTCCTTCTAGCACTGATACGACTTATTCTCTTAAATGTAATCTGCTCTCTGGGCAACTTTTAATTCAATTCTCCATGAGCAGCCTATGCCTGATATTTAATGCAGTCTTTACAAAATCAGCTGCAATATAGCTAGGGCGTGAACTGATTCCTCTGTTGACTTTCTCTTTCTCTGTGGATTCATGCTGGGTGTAAGCATCAGTTTAGCACGAAGCAGAGCAGGGAAGACCCCTGAAAAGAAACCCAGCTTATCCCTAGGAAACACGAGTGAGAAAGCTCTTTGAATTTGTTTCTTCTTTCCAGTTCTGTTTCTTCAAGAACGGACTGAGATAGGGAGAAAGGGAGAGGGATTCCCACCAGGCCCTAGAGAGTGATGGTCAGGAAGATGTGGGAGCAGAGTGAGTGTGAGCTGGGTAGACGGAAAGGAACAGGAAGCCAGAATGAATTTCCAGATCTCGGGGGCACACGGATGTACAAAAAGTATTTTATAATCTGTTACATTCATTTGGATTAAACGTAGTGTGGTTCTGATGCAGTCAAGCAGATGCAAATCGATGTACCTGTATTTCAAATGAGTTACCATTCAGAACCACGACAAAAGCATTATCTTTTAGCCCGATCTTATATTGACTCGAAGCGTGAAACAGAGGTCCTTATAAAATATTCAGAGAAAGTTGCCTTTGGTGTTGAAAGTTCCCATATTTGGTTTCAGTCCAAAAGTGACTTTTTCCCCCTCTGCATGACTTAAGAATAAGGCATTCAGTCACCTCGGGGCTGCCCACCTATGAAAAAGCCCCATATGCCTGCAGAGCGCTCCCCACCCCCCAAACATTCTTCACATTTCACAGTCACTGCCCTGCCTGTTCTTATTAATCCCCAGAGGTGTGCCCCCCCTCAACGATTCCTGAATGCAGCAGACCTCAAGGAGGGCCCTGAGGCTGACTGTGACCTTGTGTGTTGTGGACATAGAGACTCGCTCACCACCCTAAATAAACAGAAGGAAGGTTTATTTATTGAGAGAGGAGCGGGGAGTGGGAGAGCCAGGGAATCTAAGAGTAGAAGCAGAGCGCTGCATTCCTGAGTTCTGGCTTCAGTAGGAAACCCATATGTACCCCTCGAGGCTCTTTTGGGGACACTGAGGGGGAGGACGGCAGCAGCTTGATCCTGCGGTTTTATCACACTGAGCTTCCAGGAAAGAATGCTGGGGCTCTCTCAGAGCACAGAGTTTCCCAGACGTGAACTAAGAGCAAACTCAAGCTAAACAAATTTGGGCCCAATTTCTCTAATTTCCGAGTTAAGATCAAAAAGCCCTTTGTGATCCTAAGGCAGGTCTGTTTGTCTCCAAAACCCACGCTCTCAACTACCACAGACCCTGGCTTCCATGCAGCGGGATCCTAGAATGCTCTCTTCCCCTCCCCTTTACATAGGGCTGGCTGCCTCTGGGAAACAGGGGCCAAGAGACAAGGTCTAGGTCATTTGGATTTTGGCTCAGATGCTGCTCCCTCCAAAAGGTCTTCCCTGAACACCCAGCCTAAGTTACACAGCACCCCCCCATCAATCTCTATCATCGTAGCCTATTTTAATATTGCTCTTACAGTACTTGTTACACTCTGAAGTTATCTTGTATAACTGTTTACCCACATGTTGCCCCTGCCAGGAGACTGGGACCTCCCGGAGGCCAGGGGCTGGGGACTATTAAACGATGCTCTATCCTGATACTAGAACAGTGCCCAGCCTGGCTGTGCTCAGGAGGTATCTAATGAATGAATAAATGAAGGATCAAATGGGTGAATGGATGCACTAAAAAAGTAGGTCAGGAAATTTTGATTTGTGGGATGTATAAACTAGAATAACAAGGACCAGGAAAGGAAAGGAAAAATGAGATTAGTTTCTTTGCAACCTGCAACCACCTACTGTCTGTTGTTCTCCCGGCCACCCTCAAGCTACCCAGCCCTACCCTTATTTAAATCCAAAAAAGTGCTCTGTACGATGGCATGCACTGTATATGACTGTTATGTCCATCTCGTCCACCGGGCATTCAAAGACATTGTTTCCTTATTGATTTTCTGTCTGGATGATCTATCCACTGATGAAGTGCAATGTTAAAGTCCCCTATTATTACTGTACTACTATCAGTTGATACCTAGTGGCAGTGTGTTCAAGGGCACAAGGAACCACGTTCCCTTGAAACATTACTGATGATCTTTGATTTGGAAGAGCTGAAAATGATGAAAGTCATATTTGTGATGCAGCTATCATCCAGCCCGGAAACTCTCAACCAGAGGGGACATGCCAGAATCTGTGGGATAAAGGACACGGTGAAGTGCGTGGAATTTAACATGCTTTGTTTGCTTTTGGATTTTTAACACTTATTATCAGGAGGCCTAGGTTCAAAAAGGTTGGAAAGTGATCTAAATAATGTGATCAGAGAAGATTTGCAGGAAATCTTAGTAACAGGAGGGAGTCAAAGATGAATCTGAAATTTGGAGATTTAATGTCTAGGAGGACAGCTGTTTCTATTAACCATTATGGGGAATTTGGGACAAGCTGATTTGGGGGTTAAGTATAACTCTGAGTTTGCTGAGCTAGGTGGCAGCAATGTGACTGCTGTAGCCAGTGAGTAAGCCAGCAGAAAGGTAAGAGTTAGTGACAAAAATGAGAACCTTATACAAAATCTGGATTATACTATCTACTATAATGGAGAATATATATCTGATCCTTGTCCCCTTCTCTTGGCACAGAGCTTCAGAAACCCTTGGAATTCCCAGAGTGCCAGGTGTCACTGATAGGGTAATGTGATGACACAAGATGGGTCCCCAGGTAGCTTCAAGTCAGGGGCTGGTCCCCAGAAAGACCAACCATGTAACTGGAGAGTTGGAATTTGGACCAGCCCAACCTCCAGGAAGGGGGACTGGAGATTAAGTTCAATCACGGAGCCAATGATTTAATCAATCGTGCCTACGTAATGAAACTCCAGTAAAAACCCTGAATGCAGGTTCAATAGAGCTTCCTGGTTGGTGAGCCCATTGATGTGCCAGGAGGGTGATGCACCTAGATTCCACAAGGAGAGGCAGAGGAGCTTGGGACCCTCCCAGACCTTGCATGAGCATGTCTTCCATTTGGCTCCATGGTGATAAAACTATAAGCAGAAGTATAGTGCTTTCCTGAGCTCTATGTTATTCCAGTGAATTACTGAACCTGAGGGGCTCATGGGAACCCTTGCATTTATAGCTGGTCAGTCAGAAGCACGGGTGGCCCTGAGACTGTCAACTGGTGTCTGAAGTGAGTGCAGTCTTGTAGGACAGAGCCCCATACAGTGTGCTGCTAACCAGGTAGTTGGTGTGGGAACTGTGCTGTAGGACACCCACTTGGGGTGGAAACAGAGCATTTACACGAGTGGATGCCTGTAGGATGCACACGTGTATCACACAATAGTTGCTAAGGTGCACAGGGATATTTTAGAGGGATTTTTTTTTAGATTTTTTAGCTCTAAGTGGAAATATTTTGAATGAATTTTATATCTTATTTCTCACTATTCTTAGTTGCTAACTGACAATAATTAAAGAATTTGAAGTGCTTTGATGGGTGATGATTTTTATCAAAGAAATACAGCGTAGAAGGATCACCCTCATTTGGGGCCCTCTTTTAAGGACACCCACTTAATCAAATAGGAAAATATTTAATCTTTAAACTTAAATATGTAAAATTACAGGCTCTGCAGAAATGTAAGGAACATTTATCTCTGCTTAATTCTTGGCTTCTTTATTTTTTAAAGAATTCTAAGATGTCACTGATGTTTAAGAGGATGAGTTGATGACAGATTTTGGGGGGAGGTGAGGAAGGAAAGTAAGACTGCCACATTAAGTATAGATATTCACTGTAATATACTATTCACTGCAGAAATGGTAACATGTAAAAATAATAAAGCGCATCTTTTATTTGAGAAAATATGATATCATTAAGATCGCCTTTGCTTCTCTTTAAACTATCAGAGGATCTGCCTTACATGTGTTCAATGTAATCACCTTTTCCTTAGTTTTCTGTTCTAAAATATTACTGTCTCATAGCATAACTGTTTTAATAAAATGTCTAGATTGGGGGTGACGTGGCTAAGACAGGGGTCTATTTCATTCCATAACAAGCATTCTGAAAATCAAATAAATACTTAACTTTCCACATTAACTGCATTTTGGAAAATAATTCTTCACTAATCACACAATACACTGTACATTGACAGAAACCACCTCTGTCTCATACACACATATCAACTGCAAGCCTTCCATGGAGTGGGCAGGTATTCTTCCCCTCTAGGTGCTGTTTTTCTATATAGAGAAGATGATTCAGAAGTCAACCCTAGGGCTTCTGGATCGCTATATCCTTTCCCACCTGCCCTCCAGATGGCCAGCCTAAGGGAGGCAGATACACAAAATCCAGAAGTCTATTTTTAGGGCTCTGTGCATTAAAGTCCCTTCATAACAAGTCAATTTTATGCCTTCCTGACCTTGAAATTTGAGTTATCTATATTAAATTAATGAACCACCCAGTGTAAGAAACTAGCTACTACTGAGATCAGATGGCTAATCACAATCTTAATTAGACCAAGAGACTAAGGATAAAATGTTGCCAACAGTGTGTGGTCCTTACTCGCCCCTAAGCTATCTATAGCTAAATCTAGCCTTCACCTGCCAAAATCTTACTGAAAATATGTTGTATGATAGCCAATAAAAAACATGGCTTTTACTGAGGTAAGACTCACACTCTGATGAGCTTCCTCTCTTCAGAGGATTTAAATAACCAACATATAAAAACAAACCTATCTATATATTAAAAGAAAGGAGTGCTATAAAATCTGGAGGGTTTTTTTTTTTTTTTTTAGGTGAATACCATGTTAGATGCCTGTTAAATATTCCTGAAGATTGTGCTGATTAGTTTATAATAACTTTAAGAATAGGAGTCAGTGCTAGGCTGTGCTAGGCGAGGGGAAAGAATATACTGTGTTTACATACAGTGTAATTAAGTTACTTAACATTGACCTGGGAGCTCTCATGCCGGAATCTTAAATCACTATGTAAATATCAATTAGGTATCAAAATTCCAATAACTCAGCAGGCTCTGACATTTGCTTTGAGTCATTGTTGAAGAACAAGTTCTGTGGCTTTGAATACTGATGAAACAGAACTCATATTCCTTGCTCTCCACTGCCCTCAAATTAATAATGGTTATTAGCACTGACATGCTGCCCCGGACTTGGGTAGCCCCTTGTAGCTTGCTTCATAGTAGAGCACTGAACTGACCACTAAAACAATCATTCCTTTATTGCTGTTTTAGTTATTACCCTAAAAGGTTCTATGAGACAATGAAGGAAATTTTCATCACAAATCTACAGCAGAAACTGCAGTGTGATGCCTATCTGGTGCACCTAATGACTTGAGCTGAAGAAGCCTGCGGAGCAATGTGCATCATCCCTATATCTAAAGGCGCATTTGGTGAGTAGAGCAGTTAATACTAGTTTCAGATGCTCTTTGGACAGCTCAGAACAAGCAGGTCCAAGCTCTGAGCTATCTTCAACTGCCTCTCTAGGTTATCAGAACCATGCCTTAAGAATGAAGGATATGTCTGTTGGTGGGAATGCAAGCTGGTGCAGCCACTCTGGAAAACAGTATGGAGGTTCCTTAGGAAATTAAAAGTAGAGTTACCCTAAGACCCAGCAATTGCACTACTAGGTACTCCAAAGATACAGATGTAGTGAAAAGAAGGGGCACCTGCACCCCAATGTTCATAGTAGCAATGTCCACAATAGCCAAACTGTGGAAAGAGCTGAGATGTCCATCGACAGATAAACGGATAAAGAAGATGTGGTATATATACAATGGAATATTACTCAGCCATCAGAAAGGATGAATAGTTACCATTTACATCGACCTGGATGGAACTGGAGAGTATTATGCTGAGCGAAATAATTCAATCAGAGAAAGACAATTATCATAAGGTTTCGCTCATATGTGGAATATAAGAAACAGAGGATCATAGGGGAAGGAAGGGAAAACTGGATAGGAAGTCATCAGAGAAGGAGAAAAACCATGAGAGACTCTTAACTATGGGAAACAAACTGAGGATTGCTAGAGGGGAGGTGGGTGGGGGGATGGGGTAACTGGGTGATGGGCATTAAGGAGGGCATGTGATGTGATGAGCACTGGGTGTTACACGCAAGTGATGAATTGTTGAACACTACATCTGAAACTAATGAGGTACTATGTGTTGGCTAATTGAATTTAAATAAATAAAAAGAATGAAGGATGTGTCACCCATTGAGCAGACAATTTATAAGACAACCAAACCCTCACCTCGTCACATGATCATGGATTTTTTAACCAAAGCAACCACAAATGAACAGATTCTCTCTCCAAGATGAGTTGCTTGCATTAATTTTTTTTTTTTTTAATCACATCTCTGGAAATTCCTCCCTGCAACATAACCCATTAAGTATTTTTCTTTTTACCCGTCCCAGTAATAAAGTCAGTCCTTTGGACTAACTTGAGACCGTTGGCTGGTGTTGACAGCAAGGACCGGGCAACCAGGAAACCATGTGCTCACTGGCTGCTTCATCCCCTTTTCCTTTTCAGCGGCTGCCAGGTGTAGCCCTGACTTCCTGAGGGCCTCTGGCTCTCAGTTGCATCCTGCCTGTTATCTCTGTCTGGCAAACCACCACTCTGGGCTTCCAGAACTTCAGAGCTTTTGGGGCACTGATGATAAGTCATTCTCAGCCCCCGGTGCCAAAAGTGCTTTTGGCGGGCGGACTGAGGAAGACCATTGTTATGGGTGGCGGTTATCTCTCGCCCCGACTCCACTTGGCAAATGTGCAAGCCCATCTCTCCGGCGGGGAAGCCGGGCGCTGGCCTCGAGATGAGTCAGCGTGTTAATAAACAAGCGTCGTGGAGGAAATAGCAACCAGTCTTGAAAACAAACAAAAAAAGAAACGTTTTGAGGTTTGTTGGATGCTGATCCGTTTGTCCTCAGTAGTGAGCCCCTGCTTTATCTCCCTTCACAGCCTTCCTATCAAAGAAACGGGGAAGTTAGTAGTTTATCAAATGTTCATCGGCTGTAATGTTTACATACCCCTTACATAGCCTGGAAAGTATTTTTTGGTGCGGGTTGGCGCGGGGGGGTGGGGGGGGGTTCTCTTTTCCTTGACTGCAAGCTTATATCTTTGTCATTCACCTCCCCTTCCATCACACGCCGTATTCTAGGAGGTCCCCAGGCTCCCGAGACGTGTGTTGTCTCCTGGACTTAGTCGCTGGCCGCCAGGAATACCATCCTGACCGTGGCCTTGCTGGTGCCTGCAGGGAGAGAAGAATGGCGAGCTTTCTCCCCAAGGAGACAGAGAAGCAGCACTGCAACCCTGTTCCGGGGAGGGAGCGTGGCCAGCCAACACGCGTGATGCCGGCCCCTCAGCGCTGGCCACGGGGCCCAAGTACCCCTCTCCATGTCCTCCTACACCACACGGGGGCCAAACCCCAGGCTTCGGTGATTGAGCAGGAACCCAGAGGGCCCACGGGAGGCAGGAACTCAACCTTGGACGTGTGGTGTGTCCCCACGGGGATTGTTGAGGAAACGTGGGCGGAGGGCGTCTGCTCCAGTCCCAGGACCACCTTCCTCCCAGAGATCTAGAAACAAGAGTGGTGCTTCGCATACCAGACTCTTTAAGGTCACCTGGGGATGGGAGTCCCTGGGGTGACATGGGCAGAGCTTGCAATAATCCTGTTGGCAAGAGAGTCCTAAGAGGGGTGACCGTATCTCTTGGTTTCCTCCAGAAGATCCTGGGTTTACCCTGGCATATGTATTTTTTTTTTTTGATTCAGATTATTTATTTATTTATTTGAGAGAGAGGACAAGCCCAGAGGGGGGGAGCGGCAGAGGGAGAGAGAAAAGCAGGCTCTCCGCTGAGCAGGGAGCCTGCCCGATGCGGGGCTTGATCCAAGGACCCTGGGATCATGACCGGAGCCGAAGGCAGATGCTTGACAGCTGAGCCACCCAGGCGCCCCTACCCTGGCATATGTATTAATCACACCTTTTTTCAAGGTTAAGTAGGAAGTGACCAGCTTTCTACAAGAAGTAGAAAATTACCAGCACCTCACTTTTTTCACACTCAAAAGTGTCTTCATTGGCCTCATAAATGGTCCCCTTGTCAGTCCATCTTTAGCCTCATGGGGCTAAAGATAGGCAGTCCCGATGCCGCAACTGCAGTATTAGGGCCACTCACCACCTGAGCTTTTATTTAACGTGGTTTCAGCAAACATTTTGCTCAGCACCCATGGGGTGCCAGCCACTGTGGTAGGCAAAGGGGACAAGAACATGAATATGAGGGCGCCTGGGTGGCTCAGTTGGTTAAGCGTCTGCCTTCAGCTCAGGTCATGATCTCAGGGTCCCGGGATCGAGCCCCACATCGGGCTCTCTGCTCCGCGGGAAGCCTGCTCCTCCCTCTCCCCCTCCCCCTGCTTGTGTTC